>NW_028123925.1:0-600000 GCF_965194805.1 Balaenoptera borealis
AACCCTAACCCTAACCCTAACCCATACCGTAGGCCGTACCCGCACCCCTCCCCGAACCCGTACCCTAAGCCGTACCCTAAGCCGAACCCTAAGCCTAACCCTAACCCTAGGCTACCCTTGACTGCTTCTGCCTCCAATTGATTTCCTAAGCACTAGTGTTTTAAGGAACAGCTTAAAAAGAGAATCCTAATGTGATTTCTTTATAATGGGTGTGTTCCTTATCTTATCCTAGTGTCTAAACTCTTCTCCATGGCTGCACCCCCAAATAATATTGCCTTACGTGCTAAGGGGTATCTAGAGAGTGGGATAGGTTTACTAACTACCCTAACCCTAACGCGTACCCTAACCCTAACCCCTACCCTAAACCTAACACGTACCCTAATCCTAACCGTACCCTAAACCGAGCCCTAACCCTAACACTAACCCTAACCCTAACCCTAACCCATACCCTACGCTGTACCCGCACCCCTCCCCGAACCCGTACCCTAAGCCGTACCCTAAGCCTAACCCTAAGCCTAACCCTAACCCTAGGCTACCCTTGACTGCTTCTGCCTCCAATAGATTTCCTAAGCACTAGTGTTTTAAGGAACAGCTTAAAAAGAGAATCCTAATGTGATTTCTTTATAATGGGTGTGTTCCTTATCTTATCCTAGTGTCTAAACTCTTCTCCATGGCTGGACCCTCAAATAATATTCCTTTACGTGCTAAGGGGTATCTAGAGAGTGGGATAGGTTTAATAACTACCCTAACCCTAACGCGTACCCTAACCCTAACCCCTAGCCTAACCCTAACACGTACCCTAATCCTAACCCGTACCCTAAACCGAGCCCTAACCCTAACACTAACCCTAACCCTAACCCTAACCCATACCCTACGCCGTACCCGAAACCCTCCCCGAACCCGTACCCTAAGCCGTACCCTAAGCCTAACCCTAAGCCTAACCCTAACCCTAGGCTACCCTTGACTGCTTCTGCCTCCAATAGATTTCCTAAGCACTAGTGTTTTAAGGAACAGCTTAAAAAGAGAATCCTAATGTGATTTCTTTATAATGGGTGTGTTCCTTATCTTATCCTAGTGTCTAAACTCTTCTCCATGGCTGGACCCTCAAATAATATTCCTTTACGTGCTAAGGGGTATCTAGAGAGTGGGATAGGTTTAATAACTACCCTAACCCTAACGCGTACCCTAACCCTAACCCCTACCCTAACCCTAACACGTACCCTAATACTAACCTGTACCCTAAACCGAGCCCTAACCCTAACACTAACCCTAACCCTAACCCTAACCCATACCCTACGCCGTACCCGCACCCCTCCCCGAACCCGTACCCTAAGCCGTACCCTAAGCCTAACCCTAAGCCTAACCCTAACCCTAGGCTACCCTTGACTGCTTCTGCCTCCAATAGATTTCCTAAGCACTAGTGTTTTAAGGAACAGCTTAAAAAGAGAATCCTAATGTGATTTCTTTATAATGGGTGTGTTCCTTATCTTATCCTAGTGTCTAAACTCTTCTCCATGGCTGGACCCCCAAATAATATTCCTTTACGTGCTAAGGGGTATCTAGAGAGTGGGATAGGTTTAATAACTAACCTAACCCTAACGCATACCCTAACCCTAACCCCTACCCTAACCCTAACACGTACCCCAATCCTAACCCGTACCCTAAACCGAGCCCTAACCCTAACACTAACCCTAACCCTAACCCTAACCCATACCCTACGCCGTACCCGAACCCCTCCCCGAACCCATTCCCCAAGCCGTACCCTAAACCTAACCCTAAGCCTAACCCTAACCCTAGGCTACCCTTGACTGCTTCTGCCTCCAATAGATTTCCTAAGCACTAGTGTTTTAAGGAACAGCTTAAAAAGAGAATCCTAATGTGATTTCTTTATAATGGGTGTGTTCCTTATCTTATCCTAGTGTCTAAACTCTTCTCCATGGCTGCACCCCCAAATAATATTTCCTTACGTGCTAAGGGGTATCTAGAGAGTGGGATAGGTTTAATAACTACCCTAACCCTAATGCGTACTCTAACCCTAACCCCTAACCTAACACTAACACGTACCCTAATCCTAACCCGTACCCTAAACCGAGCCCTAACCCTAACACTAACACTAACCCTAACCCTAACCCATACCCTACGCCGTACCTGAACCCCTCCCCAAACCCGTACCGTAAGCCGTACCCTAAGCCTAACCCTAAGCCTAACACTAACCCTAGGCTACCCTTGACTGCTTCTGCCTCCAATAGATTTCCTAAGCACTAGTGTTTTAAGCAACAGCTTAAAAAGAGAATCCTAATGTGATTTCTTTATAATGGGTGTGTTCCTTATCTTATCCTAGTGTCTAAATTCTTCTCCATGGCTGGAACCCCAAATAATATTCCTTTACGTGCTAAGGGGTATCTAGAGAGTGGGATAGGTTTACTAACTACCCTAACCCTAACGCGTACCCTAACCCTAACCCCTACCCTAAACCTAACACGTACCCTAATCCTAACCGTACCCTAAACCGAGCCCTAAACCTAACACTAACCCTAACCCTAACCCTAACCCATACCCTACGCCGTACCTGCCCCCCTCCCCGAACCCGTAACCTAAGCCGTACCCTAAGCCTAACCCTAAGCCTAACCCTAACCCTAGGCTACCCTTGACTGCTTCTGCCTCCAATAGATTTCCTAAGCACTAGTGTTTTAAGGAACAGCTTAAAAAGAGAATCCTAATGTGATTTCTTTATAATGGGTGTGTTCCTTATCTTATCCTAGTGTCTAAACTCTTCTCCATGGCTGCACCCCCAAATAATATTCCCTTACGTGCTAAGGGGTATCTAGAGAGTGGGATAGGTTTAATAACTACCCTAACCCTAACGCGTACCCTAACCCTAACCCCTACCCTAACCCTAACACGTACCCTAATCCTAAACTGTACCCTAAACCGAGGCCTAACCCTAACACTAACCCTAACCCTAACCCTAACCCATACCCTACGCCGTACCCGAAACCCTCCCCGAACCCGTACCCTAAGCCGTACCCTAAGCCTAACCCTAAGCCTAACCCTAACCCTAGGCTACCCTTGACTGCTTCTGCCTCCAATAGATTTCCTAAGCACTAGTGTTTTAAGGAAGAGCTGAAAAAGAGAATCCTAATGTTATTTCTTTATAATGGGTGTGTTCCTTATCTTATCCTAGTGTCTAAACTCTTCTCCATGGCTGGACCCCCAAATAATATTCCTTTTCGTGCTAAGGGGTATCTAGAGAGTGGGATAGGTTTAACAACTACCCTAACCCTAACGCGTACCCTAAACCTAACCCCTACCCTAACCCTAACACGTACCCTAATCCTAACCCGTACCCTAAGCCGAGCCCTAACCCTAACACTAACCCTAACCCTAACCCTAACCCATACCGTAGGCCGTACCCGCACCCCTCCCCGAACCCGTACCCTAAGCCGTACCCTAAGCCGAACCCTAAGCCTAACCCTAACCCTAGGCTACCCTTGACTGCTTCTGCCTCCAATTGATTTCCTAAGCACTAGTGTTTTAAGGAACAGCTTAAAAAGAGAATCCTAATGTGATTTCTTTATAATGGGTGTGTTCCTTATCTTATCCTAGTGTCTAAACTCTTCTCCATGGCTGCACCCCCAAATAATATTGCCTTACGTGCTAAGGGGTATCTAGAGAGTGGGATAGGTTTAATAACTACCCTAAACCTAATGCGTACTCTAACCCTAACCCCTACCCTAACACTAACACGTACCCTAATCCTAACCCGTACCCTAAACCGAGCCCTAACCCTAACACTAACACTAACCCTAACCCTAACCCTAACCCATACCCTACGCCGTACCCGCACCCCTCCCCGAACCCGTACCCTAAGCCGTACCCTAAGCCTAACCCTAAGCCTAACCCTAACCCTAGGCTACCCTTGACTGCTTCTGCCTCCAATAGATTTCCTAAGCACTAGTGTTTTAAGGAACAGCTTAAAAAGAGAATCCTAATGTGATTTCTTTATAATGGGTGTGTTCCTTATCTTATCCTAGTGTCTAAACTCTTCTCCATGGCTGGACCCCCAAATAATATTCCTTTACGTGCTAAGGGGTATCTAGAGAGTGGGATAGGTTTAATAACTACCCTAACCCTAACGCATACCCTAACCCTAACCCTAACACGTACCCTAATCCTAACCCGTACCCTAAACCGAGCCCTAACCCTAACACTAACCCTAACCCTAACCCTAACCCATACCCTACGCCGTACCCGAACCCCTCCTCGAACCCATTCCCCAAGCCGTACCCTATGCCTAACCCTAAGCCTAACCCTAACCCTAGGCTACCCTTGACTGCTTCTGCCTCCAATAGATTTCCTAAGCACTACTGTTTTAAGGAACAGCTTAAAAAGAGAATCCTAATGTGATTTCTTTATAATGGGTGTGTTCCTTATCTTATCCTAGTGTCTAAACTCTTCTCCATGGCTGCACCCCCAAATAATATTCCCTTACGTGCTAAGGGGTATCTAGAGAGTGGGATAGGTTTAATAACTACCCTAACCCTAACGCGTACCCTAACCCTAACCCCTACCCTAACCCTAACACGTACCCTAATCCTAACCCGTACCCTAAACCGAGCCCTAACCCTAACACTAACCCAAACCCTAACCCTAACCCATACCCTACGCCGTACACGAACACCTCCCCGAACCCATACCCCAAGCCGTACCCTAAACCTAACCCTAAGCCTAACCCTAACCCTAGTCTACCCTTGACTGCTTCTGCCTCCAATAGATTTCCTAAGCACTAGTGTTTTAAGGAACAGCTTAAAAAGAGAATCCTAATGTGATTTCTTTATAATGGGTGTGTTCCTTATCTTATCCTAGTGTCTAAACTCTTCTCCATGGCTGGACCCACAAATAATATTCCTTTACGTGCTAAGGGGTATCTAGAGAGTGGGATAGGTTTAATAACTACCCTAACCCTAACGCTTACCCTAACCCTAACCCGTACCCTAATCCTAACACGTACCCTAATCCTAACCCGTACCCTAAACCGAGCCCTAACCCTAACACTAACCCTAACCCTAACCCATACCCTACGCCGTACCCGCACCCCTCCCCGAACCCGTAACCTAAGCCGTACCCTAAGCCTAACCCTAAGCCTAACCCTAACCCTAGGCTACCCTTGACTGCTTCTGCCTCCAATAGATTTCCTAAGCACTACTGTTTTAAGGAACAGCTTAAAAAGAGAATCCTAATGTGATTTCTTTATAATGGGTGTGTTCCTTACCTTATCCTAGTGTCTAAACTCTTCTCCATGGCTGCACCCCCAAATAATATTCCCTTACGTGCTAAGGGGTATCTAGAGAGTGGGATAGGTTTAATAACTACCCTAACCCTAACGCGTACCCTAACCCTAACCCCTACCCTAACCCTAACACGTACCCTAATACTAACCTGTACCCTAAACCGAGCCCTAACCCTAACACTAACCCTAACCCTAACCCATACCCTACGCCGTACCCGCACCCCTCCCCGAACCCGTACCCTAAGCCATACCCTAAACCTAACCCTAAGCCTAACCCTAACCCTAGGCTACCCTTGACTGCTTCTGCCTCCAATTGATTTCCTAAGCAGTAGTGTTTTAAGGAACAGCTTAAAAAGAGAATCCTAATGTGATTTCTTTATAATGGGTGTGTTCCTTATCTTATCCTAGTGTCTAAACACTTCTCCATGGCTGGACCCCCAAATAATATTCCTTTACGTGCTAAGGGGGAGCTAGAGAGTGGGATAGGTTTACTAACTACCCTAGCCCTAACGCGTAACCTAACCCTAACCCCTACCCTAACCCTAACACGTACCCTAATCCTAACCCGTACCCTAAACCGAGCCCTAACCCTAACACTAACCCAAACCCTAACCCTAACCCATACCCTACGCCGTACACGAACACCTCCCCGAACCCATACCCCAAGCCGTACCCTAACCCTAACCCTAAGCCTAACCCTTACCCTAGGCTACCCTTGACTGCTTCTGCCTCCAATAGATTTCCTAAGCACTAGTGTTTTAAGAACAGCTTAAAAAGAGAATCCTAAAGTGATTTCTTTATAATGGGTGTGTTCCTTATCTTATCCTAGTGTCTAAACTCTTCTCCATGGCTGCACCCCCAAATAATATTCCTTTACGTGCTAAGGGGTATCTAGAGAGTGGGATAGGTTTAATAACTACCCTAACCCTAACGCGTACCCTAACCCTAACCCCTACCCTAACCCTAACATGTACCCTAATCCTAACCCGTACCCTAAACCGAGCCCTAACCCTAACACTAACCCTAACCCTAACCCTAACCCATACCCTACGCCGTACCCGAAACCCTCCCCGAACCCGTACCCTAAGCCATACCCTAAGCCTAACCCTAAGCCTAACACTAACCCTAGGCTACCCTTGACTGCTTCTGCCTCCAATAGATTTCCTAAGCACTAGTGTTTTAAGCAACAGCTTAAAAAGAGAATCCTAATGTGATTTCTTTATAATGGGTGTGTTCCTTATCTTATCCTAGTGTCTAAACTCTTCTCCATGGCTGGACCCCCAAATAATATTCCTTTACGTGCTAAGGGGTATCTAGAGAGTGTTATAGGTTTACTAACGACCCTAACCCTAATGCGTACCCTAACCCTAACCCCTACCCTAAACCTACCACGTACCCTAATCCTAACCGTACCCTAAACCGAGCCCTAACCCTAACACAAACCCTAACCCTAACCCTAACCCATACCCTACGCCGTACCCGAAACCCTCCCCGAACCCGTACCCTAAGCCGTACCCTAAGCCTAACCCTAAGCCTAACCCTAACCCTAGGCTACCCTTGACTGCTTCTGCCTCCAATAGATTTCCTAAGCACTAGTGTTTTAAGGAAGAGCTGAAAAAGAGAATCCTAATGTGATTTCTTTATAATGGGTGTGTTCCTTATCTTATCCTAGTGTCTAAACTCTTCTCCATGGCTGGACCCCCAAATAATATTCCTTTACGTGCTAAGGGGTATCTAGAGAGTGGGATAGGTTTAACAACTACCCTAACCCTAACGCGTACCCTAAACCTAACCCCTACCCTAACCCTAACACGTACCCTAATCCTAACCCGTACCCTAAACCGAGCCATAACCCTAACACTAACCCTAACCCTAACCCTAACCCATACCGTAGGCCGTACCCGCACCCCTCCCCGAACCCGTACCCTAAGCCGTACCCTAAGCCGAACCCTAAGCCTAACCCTAACCCTAGGCTACCCTTGACTGCTTCTGCCTCCAATTGATTTCCTAAGCACTAGTGTTTTAAGGAACAGCTTAAAAAGAGAATCCTAATGTGATTTCTTTATAATGGGTGTGTTCCTTATCTTATCCTAGTGTCTAAACTCTTCTCCATGGCTGCACCCCCAAATAATATTGCCTTACGTGCTAAGGGGTATCTAGAGAGTGGGATAGGTTTAATAACTACCCTAAACCTAATGCGTACTCGAACCCTAACCCCTACCCTAACACTAACACGTACCCTAATCCTAACCCGTACCCTAAACCGAGCCCTAACCCTAACACTAACACTAACCCTAACCCTAACCCATACCCTACGCCGTACCTGAACCCCTCCCCAAACCCGTACCCTAAGCCGTACCCTAAGCCTAACCCTAAGCCTAACACTAACCCTAGGCTACCCTTGACTGCTTCTGCCTCCAATAGATTTCCTAAGCACTAGTGTTTTAAGCAACAGCTTAAAAAGAGAATCCTAATGTGATTTCTTTATAATGGGTGTGTTCCTTATCTTATCCTAGTGTCTAAATTCTTCTCCATGGCTGGAACCCCAAATAATATTCCTTTACGTGCTAAGGGGTATCTAGAGAGTGGGATAGGTTTACTAACTACCCTAACCCTAACGCGTACCCTAACCCTAACCCCTACCCTAAACCTAACACGTACCCTAATCCTAACCGTACCCTAATCCGAGCCCTAACCCTAACACTAACCCTAACCCTAACCCTAACCCATACCCTACGCCGTACCCGAAACCCTCCCCGAACCCGTACCCTAAGCCGTACCCTAAGCCTAACCCTAAGCCTAACCCTAACCCTAGGCTACCCTTGACTGCTTCTGCCTCCAATAGATTTCCTAAGCACTAGTGTTTTAACGAACAGCTTAAAAAGAGAATCCTAATGTGATTTCTTTATAATGGGTGTGTTCCTTATCTTATCCTAGTGTCTAAACTCTTCTCCATGGCTGGACCCTCAAATAATATTCCTTTACGTGCTAAGGGGTATCTAGAGAGTGGGATAGGTTTAATAACTACCCTAACCCTAACGCGTACCCTAACCCTAACCCCTACCCTAACCCTAACACGTACCCTAATCCTAACCCGTACCCTAAACCGAGCCCTAACCCTAACACTAACCCTAACCCTAACCCTAACCCATACCCTACGCCGTACCCGAAACCCTACCCGAACCCGTACCCTAAGCCGTACCCTAAGCCTAACCCTAAGCCTAACCCTAACCCTAGGCTACCCTTGACTGCTTCTGCCTCCAATAGATTTCCTAAGCACTAGTGTTTTAAGGAACAGCTTAAAAAGAGAATCCTAATGTGATTTCTTTATAATGGGTGTGTTCCTTATCTTATCCTAGTGTCTAAACTCTTCTCCATGGCTGGACCCTCAAATAATATTCCTTTACGTGCTAAGGGGTATCTAGAGAGTGGGATAGGTTTAATAACTACACTAACCCTAACGCGTACCCTAACCCTAACCCCTACCCTAACCCTAACACGTACCCTAATACTAACCTGTACCCTAAACCGAGCCCTAACCCTAACACTAACCCTAACCCTAACCCTAACCCATACCCTACGCCGTACCCGCACCCCTCCCCGAACCCGTACCCTAAGCCGTACCCTAAGCCTAACCCTAAGCCTAACCCTAACCCTAGGCTACCCTTGACTGCTTCTGCCTCCAATAGATTTCCTAAGCACTAGTGTTTTAAGGAACAGCTTAAAAAGAGAATCCTAATGTGATTTCTTTATAATGGGTGTGTTCCTTATCTTATCCTAGTGTCTAAACTCTTCTCCATGGCTGCACCCCCAAATAATATTCCTTTACGTGCTAAGGGGTATCTAGAGAGTGGGATAGGTTTAATAACTAACCTAACCCTAACGCATACCCTAACCCTAACCCCTACCCTAACCCTAACACGTACCCTAATCCTAACCCGTACCCTAAACCGAGCCCTAACCCTAACACTAACCCTAACCCTAACCCTAACCCATACCCTACGCCGTACCCGAACCCTTCCCCGAACCCATTCCCCAAGCCGTACCCTAAACCTAACCCTAAGCCTAACCCTAACCCTAGGCTACCCTTGATTGCTTCTGCCTCCAATAGATTTCCTAAGCACTAGTGTTTTAAGGAACAGCTTAAAAAGAGAATCCTAATGTGATTTCTTTATAATGGGTGTGTTCCTTATCTTATCCTAGTGTCTAAACTCTTCTCCATGGCTGCACCCCCAAATAATATTTCCTTACGTGCTAAGGGGTATCTAGAGAGTGGGATAGGTTTAATAACTACCCTAACCCTAATGCGTACTCTAACCCTAACCCCTAACCTAACACTAACACGTACCCTAATCCTAACCCGTACCCTAAACCGAGCCCTAACCCTAACACTAACACTAACCCTAACCCTAACCCATACCCTACGCCGTACCTGAACCCCTCCCCAAACCCGTACCGTAAGCCGTACCCTAAGCCTAACCCTAAGCCTAACACTAACCCTAGGCTACCCTTGACTGCTTCTGCCTCCAATAGATTTCCTAAGCACTAGTGTTTTAAGCAACAGCTTAAAAAGAGAATCCTAATGTGATTTCTTTATAATGGGTGTGTTCCTTATCTTATCCTAGTGTCTAAATTCTTCTCCATGGCTGGAACCCCAAATAATATTCCTTTACGTGCTAAGGGGTATCTAGAGAGTGGGATAGGTTTACTAACTACCCTAACCCTAACGCGTACCCTAACCCTAATCCCTACCCTAAACCTAACACGTACCCTAATCCTAACCATACCCTAAACCGAGCCCTAACCCTAACACTAACCCTAACCCTAACCCATACCCTACGCCGTACCCGCACCCCTCCCCGAACCCGTAACCTAGGCCGTACCCTAAGCCTAACCCTAAGCCTAACCCTAACCCTAGGCTACCCTTGACTGCTTCTGCCTCCAATAGATTTCCTAAGCACTAGTGTTTTAAGGAACAGCTTAAAAAGAGAATCCTAATGTGATTTCTTTATAATGGGTGTGTTCCTTATCTTATCCTAGTGTCTAAACTCTTCTCCATGGCTGCACCCCCAAATAATATTCCCTTACGTGCTAAGGGGTATCTAGAGAGTGGGATAGGTTTAATAACTACCCTAACCCTAACGCGTACCCTAACCCTAACCCCTACCCTAACCCTAACACGTACCCTAATCCTAACCTGTACCCTAAACCGAGGCCTAACCCTAACACTAACCCTAACCCTAACCCTAACCCATACCCTACGCCGTACCCGCACACCTCCCCGAACCCGTACCCTAAGCCATACCCTAAACCTAACCCTAAGCCTAACCCTAACCCTAGGCTACCCTTGACTGCTTCTGCCTCCAATTGATTTCCTAAGCAGTAGTGTTTTAAGGAACAGCTTAAAAAGAGAATCCTAATGTGATTTCTTTATAATGGGTGTGTTCCTTATCTTATCCTAGTGTCTAAACTCTTCTCCATGGCTGGACCCCCAAATAATATTCCTTTACGTGCTAAGGGGGAGCTAGAGAGTGGGAGAGGTTTACTAACTACCCTAGCCCTAACGCGTAACCTAACCCTAACCCCTACCCTAACCCTAACACGTACCCTAATCCTAACCCGTACCCTAAACCGAGCCCTAACCCTAACACTAACCCAAACCCTAACCCTAACCCATACCCTACGCCGTACACGAACACCTCCCCGAACCAATACCCCAAGCCGTACCCTAACCCTAACCCTAAGCCTAACCCTAACCCTAGGCTACCCTTGACTGCTTCTGCCTCCAATAGATTTCCTAAGCACTACTGTTTTAAGGAACAGCTTAAAAAGAGAATCCTAAAGTGATTTCTTTATAATGGGTGTGTTCCTTATCTTATCCTAGTGTCTAAACTCTTCTCCATGGCTGGACCCCCAAATAATATTCCTTTACGTGCTAAGGGGTATCTAGAGAGTGGGATAGGTTTAATAACTACCCTAACCCTAACGCGTACCCTAACCCTAACCCCTACCCTAACCCTAACACGTACCCTAATCCTAACCCCTACCCTAAACCGAGCCCTAACCCTAACACTAACCCTAACCCTAACCCTAACCCATACCCTACGCCGTACCCGAAACCCTCCCCGAACTCGTACCCTAAGCCGTACCCTAAGCCTAACCCTAAGCCTAACCCTAACCCTAGGCTACCCTTGACTGCTTCTGCCTCCAATAGATTTCCTAAGCACTAGTGTTTTAAGGAACAGCTTAAAAAGAGAATCCTAATGTGATTTCTTTATAATGGGTGTGTTCCTTATCTTATCCTAGTGTCTAAACTTTTCTCCATGGCTGGACCCTCAAATAATATTCCTTTACGTGCTAAGGGGTATCTAGAGATTGGGATAGGTTTAATAACTACCCTAACCCTAACGCGTACCCTAACCCTAACCCCTACCCTAACCCTAACACGTACCCTAATCCTAACCCGTACCCTAAACCGAGCCCTAACCCTAACACTAACCCTAACCCTAACCCTAACCCATACCCTACGCCGTACCCGCACCCCTCCCCGAACCCGTACCCTAAGCCGTACCCTAAGCCTAACCCTAAGCCTAACCCTAACCCTATGCTACCCTTGACTGCTTCTGCCTCCAATAGATTTCCTAAGCACTAGTGTTTTAAGGAACAGCTTAAAAAGAGAATCCTAATGTGATTTCTTTATAATGGGTGTGTTCCTTATCTTATCCTAGTGTCTAAACTCTTCTCCATGGCTGGACCCCCAAATAATATTCCTTTACGTGCTAAGGGGTATCTAGAGAGTGGGATAGGTTTAATAACTACCCTAACCCTAACGCATACCCTAACCCTAACCCTAACACGTACCCTAATCCTAACCCGTACCCTAAACCGAGCCCTAACCCTAACACTAACCCTAACCCTAACCCTAACCCATACCCTACGCCGTACCCGAACCCCTCCCCGAACCCATTCCCCAAGCCGTACCCTATGCCTAACCCTAAGCCTAACCCTAACCCTAGGCTACCCTTGACTGCTTCTGCCTCCAATAGATTTCCTAAGCACTAGTGTTTTAAGGAACAGCTTAAAAAGAGAATCCTAATGTGATTTCTTTATAATGGGTGTGTTCCTTATCTTATCCTAGTGTCTAAACTCTTCTCCATGGCTGGACCCTCAAATAATATTCCTTTACGTGCTAAGGGGTATCTAGAGAGTGGGATAGGTTTAATAACTACCCTAACCCTAACGCGTACCCTAACCCTAACCCCTACCCTAACCCTAACACGTACCCTAATACTAACCTGTACCCTAAACCGAGCCCTAACCCTAACACTAACCCTAACCCTAACCCTAACCCATACCCTACGCCGTACCCGCACCCCTCCCCGAACCCGTACCCTAAGCCGTACCCTAAGCCTAACCCTAAGCCTAACCCTAACCCTAGGCTACCCTTGACTGCTTCTGCCTCCAATAGATTTCCTAAGCACTAGTGTTTTAAGGAACAGCTTAAAAAGAGAATCCTAATGTGATTTCTTTATAATGGGTGTGTTCCTTATCTTATCCTAGTGTCTAAACTCTTCTCCATGGCTGGACCCCCAAATAATATTCCTTTACGTGCTAAGGGGTATCTAGAGAGTGGGATAGGTTTAATAACTAACCTAACCCTAACGCATACCCTAACCCTAACCCCTACCCTAACCCTAACACGTACCCCAATCCTAACCCGTACCCTAAACCGAGCCCTAACCCTAACACTAACCCTAACCCTAACCCTAACCCATACCCTACGCCGTACCCGAACCCCTCCCCGAACCCATTCCCCAAGCCGTACCCTAAACCTAACCCTAAGCCTAACCCTAACCCTAGGCTACCCTTGACTGCTTCTGCCTCCAATAGATTTCCTAAGCACTAGTGTTTTAAGGAACAGCTTAAAAAGAGAATCCTAATGTGATTTCTTTATAATGGGTGTGTTCCTTATCTTATCCTAGTGTCTAAACTCTTCTCCATGGCTGCACCCCCAAATAATATTTCCTTACGTGCTAAGGGGTATCTAGAGAGTGGGATAGGTTTAATAACTACCCTAACCCTAATGCGTACTCTAACCCTAACCCCTAACCTAACACTAACACGTACCCTAATCCTAACCCGTACCCTAAACCGAGCCCTAACCCTAACACTAACACTAACCCTAACCCTAACCCATACCCTACGCCGTACCTGAACCCCTCCCCAAACCCGTACCGTAAGCCGTACCCTAAGCCTAACCCTAAGCCTAACACTAACCCTAGGCTACCCTTGACTGCTTCTGCCTCCAATAGATTTCCTAAGCACTAGTGTTTTAAGCAACAGCTTAAAAAGAGAATCCTAATGTGATTTCTTTATAATGGGTGTGTTCCTTATCTTATCCTAGTGTCTAAATTCTTCTCCATGGCTGGAACCCCAAATAATATTCCTTTACGTGCTAAGGGGTATCTAGAGAGTGGGATAGGTTTACTAACTACCCTAACCCTAACGCGTACCCTAACCCTAACCCCTACCCTAAACCTAACACGTACCCTAATCCTAACCGTACCCTAAACCGAGCCCTAAACCTAACACTAACCCTAACCCTAACCCTAACCCATACCCTACGCCGTACCTGCCCCCCTCCCCGAACCCGTAACCTAAGCCGTACCCTAAGCCTAACCCTAAGCCTAACCCTAACCCTAGGCTACCCTTGACTGCTTCTGCCTCCAATAGATTTCCTAAGCACTAGTGTTTTAAGGAACAGCTTAAAAAGAGAATCCTAATGTGATTTCTTTATAATGGGTGTGTTCCTTATCTTATCCTAGTGTCTAAACTCTTCTCCATGGCTGCACCCCCAAATAATATTCCCTTACGTGCTAAGGGGTATCTAGAGAGTGGGATAGGTTTAATAACTACCCTAACCCTAACGCGTACCCTAACCCTAACCCCTACCCTAACCCTAACACGTACCCTAATCCTAAACTGTACCCTAAACCGAGGCCTAACCCTAACACTAACCCTAACCCTAACCCTAACCCATACCCTACGCCGTACCCGAAACCCTCCCCGAACCCGTACCCTAAGCCGTACCCTAAGCCTAACCCTAAGCCTAACCCTAACCCTAGGCTACCCTTGACTGCTTCTGCCTCCAATAGATTTCCTAAGCACTAGTGTTTTAAGGAAGAGCTGAAAAAGAGAATCCTAATGTTATTTCTTTATAATGGGTGTGTTCCTTATCTTATCCTAGTGTCTAAACTCTTCTCCATGGCTGGACCCCCAAATAATATTCCTTTTCGTGCTAAGGGGTATCTAGAGAGTGGGATAGGTTTAACAACTACCCTAACCCTAACGCGTACCCTAAACCTAACCCCTACCCTAACCCTAACACGTACCCTAATCCTAACCCGTACCCTAAGCCGAGCCCTAACCCTAACACTAACCCTAACCCTAACCCTAACCCATACCGTAGGCCGTACCCGCACCCCTCCCCGAACCCGTACCCTAAGCCGTACCCTAAGCCGAACCCTAAGCCTAACCCTAACCCTAGGCTACCCTTGACTGCTTCTGCCTCCAATTGATTTCCTAAGCACTAGTGTTTTAAGGAACAGCTTAAAAAGAGAATCCTAATGTGATTTCTTTATAATGGGTGTGTTCCTTATCTTATCCTAGTGTCTAAACTCTTCTCCATGGCTGCACCCCCAAATAATATTGCCTTACGTGCTAAGGGGTATCTAGAGAGTGGGATAGGTTTAATAACTACCCTAAACCTAATGCGTACTCTAACCCTAACCCCTACCCTAACACTAACACGTACCCTAATCCTAACCCGTACCCTAAACCGAGCCCTAACCCTAACACTAACACTAACCCTAACCCTAACCCTAACCCATACCCTACGCCGTACCCGCACCCCTCCCCGAACCCGTACCCTAAGCCGTACCCTAAGCCTAACCCTAAGCCTAACCCTAACCCTAGGCTACCCTTGACTGCTTCTGCCTCCAATAGATTTCCTAAGCACTAGTGTTTTAAGGAACAGCTTAAAAAGAGAATCCTAATGTGATTTCTTTATAATGGGTGTGTTCCTTATCTTATCCTAGTGTCTAAACTCTTCTCCATGGCTGGACCCCCAAATAATATTCCTTTACGTGCTAAGGGGTATCTAGAGAGTGGGATAGGTTTAATAACTACCCTAACCCTAACGCATACCCTAACCCTAACCCTAACACGTACCCTAATCCTAACCCGTACCCTAAACCGAGCCCTAACCCTAACACTAACCCTAACCCTAACCCTAACCCATACCCTACGCCGTACCCGAACCCCTCCTCGAACCCATTCCCCAAGCCGTACCCTATGCCTAACCCTAAGCCTAACCCTAACCCTAGGCTACCCTTGACTGCTTCTGCCTCCAATAGATTTCCTAAGCACTACTGTTTTAAGGAACAGCTTAAAAAGAGAATCCTAATGTGATTTCTTTATAATGGGTGTGTTCCTTATCTTATCCTAGTGTCTAAACTCTTCTCCATGGCTGCACCCCCAAATAATATTCCCTTACGTGCTAAGGGGTATCTAGAGAGTGGGATAGGTTTAATAACTACCCTAACCCTAACGCGTACCCTAACCCTAACCCCTACCCTAACCCTAACACGTACCCTAATCCTAACCCGTACCCTAAACCGAGCCCTAACCCTAACACTAACCCAAACCCTAACCCTAACCCATACCCTACGCCGTACACGAACACCTCCCCGAACCCATACCCCAAGCCGTACCCTAACCCTAACCCTAAGCCTAACCCTAACCCTAGTCTACCCTTGACTGCTTCTGCCTCCAATAGATTTCCTAAGCACTAGTGTTTTAAGGAACAGCTTAAAAAGAGAATCCTAAAGTGATTTCTTTATAATGGGTGTGTTCCTTATCTTATCCTAGTGTCTAAACTCTTCTCCATGGCTGGACCCACAAATAATATTCCTTTACGTGCTAAGGGGTATCTAGAGAGTGGGATAGGTTTAATAACTACCCTAACCCTAACGCTTACCCTAACCCTAACCCGTACCCTAATCCTAACACGTACCCTAATCCTAACCCGTACCCTAAACCGAGCCCTAACCCTAACACTAACCCTAACCCTAACCCATACCCTACGCCGTACCCGCACCCCTCCCCGAACCCGTAACCTAAGCCGTACCCTAAGCCTAACCCTAAGCCTAACCCTAACCCTAGGCTACCCTTGACTGCTTCTGCCTCCAATAGATTTCCTAAGCACTACTGTTTTAAGGAACAGCTTAAAAAGAGAATCCTAATGTGATTTCTTTATAATGGGTGTGTTCCTTACCTTATCCTAGTGTCTAAACTCTTCTCCATGGCTGCACCCCCAAATAATATTCCCTTACGTGCTAAGGGGTATCTAGAGAGTGGGATAGGTTTAATAACTACCCTAACCCTAACGCGTACCCTAACCCTAACCCCTACCCTAACCCTAACACGTACCGTAATCCTAACCTGTACCCTAAACCGAGGCCTAACCCTAACACTAACCCTAACCCTAACCCTAACCCATACCCTACGCCGTACCCGCACACCTCCCCGAACCCGTACCCTAAGCCATACCCTAAACCTAACCCTAAGCCTAACCCTAACCCTAGGCTACCCTTGACTGCTTCTGCCTCCAATTGATTTCCTAAGCAGTAGTGTTTTAAGGAACAGCTTAAAAAGAGAATCCTAATGTGATTTCTTTATAATGGGTGTGTTCCTTATCTTATCCTAGTGTCTAAACTCTTCTCCATGGCTGGACCCCCAAATAATATTCCTTTACGTGCTAAGGGGGAGCTAGAGAGTGGGATAGGTTTACTAACTACCCTAGCCCTAACGCGTAACCTAACCCTAACCCCTACCCTAACCCTAACACGTACCCTAATCCTAACCCGTACCCTAAACCGAGCCCTAACCCTAACACTAACCCAAACCCTAACCCTAACCCATACCCTACGCCGTACACGAACACCTCCCCGAACCCATACCCCAAGCCGTACCCTAACCCTAACCCTAAGCCTAACCCTAACCCTAGGCTACCCTTGACTGCTTCTGCCTCCAATAGATTTCCTAAGCACTAGTGTTTTAAGGAACAGCTTAAAAAGAGAATCCTAAAGTGATTTCTTTATAATGGGTGTGTTCCTTATCTTATCCTAGTGTCTAAACTCTTCTCCATGGCTGGACCCCCAAATAATATTCCTTTACGTGCTAAGGGGTATCTAGAGAGTGGGATAGGTTTAATAACTACCCTAACCCTAACGCGTACCCTAACCCTAACCCCTACCCTAACCCTAACACGTACCCTAATCCTAACCCGTACCCTAAACCGAGCCCTAACCCTAACACTAACCCTAACCCTAACCCTAACCCATACCCTACGCCGTACCCGAAACCCTCCCCGAACCCGTACCCTAAGCCGTACCCTAAGCCTAACCCTAAGCCTAACCCTAACCCTAGGCTACCCTTGACTGCTTCTGCCTCCAATAGATTTCCTAAGCACTAGTGTTTTAAGGAAGAGCTGAAAAAGAGAATCCTAATGTTATTTCTTTATAATGGGTGTGTTCCTTATCTTATCCTAGTGTCTAAACTCTTCTCCATGGCTGGACCCCCAAATAATATTCCTTTACGTGCTAAGGGGTATCTAGAGAGTGGGATAGGTTTAACAACTACCCTAACCCTAACGCGTACCCTAAACCTAACCCCTACCCTAACCCTAACACGTACCCTAATCCTAACCCGTACCCTAAGCCGAGCCCTAACCCTAACACTAACCCTAACCCTAACCCTAACCCATACCGTAGGCCCTACCCGCACCCCTCCCCGAACCCGTACCCTAAGCCGTACCCTAAGCCGAACCCTAAGCCTAACCCTAACCCTAGGCTACCCTTGACTGCTTCTGCCTCCAATTGATTTCCTAAGCACTAGTGTTTTAAGGAACAGCTTAAAAAGAGAATCCTAATGTGATTTCTTTATAATGGGTGTGTTCCTTATCTTATCCTAGTGTCTAAACTCTTCTCCATGGCTGCACCCCCAAATAATATTGCCTTACGTGCTAAGGGGTATCTAGAGAGTGGGATAGGTTTAATAACTACCCTAAACCTAATGCGTACTCTAACCCTAACCCCTACCCTAACACTAACACGTACCCTAATCCTAACCCGTACCCTAAACCGAGCCCTAACCCTAACACTAACACTAACCCTAACCCTAACCCTAACCCATACCCTACGCCGTACCCGCACCCCTCCCCGAACCCGTACCCTAAGCCGTACCCTAAGCCTAACCCTAAGCCTAACCCTAACCCTAGGCTACCCTTGACTGCTTCTGCCTCTAATAGATTTCCTAAGCACTAGTGTTTTAAGGAACAGCTTAAAAAGAGAATCCTAATGTGATTTCTTTATAATGGGTGTGTTCCTTATCTTATCCTAGTGTCTAAACTCTTCTCCATGGCTGGACCCCCAAATAATATTCCTTTACGTGCTAAGGGGTATCTAGAGAGTGGGATAGGTTTAATAACTACCCTAACCCTAACGCATACCCTAACCCTAACCCTAACACGTACCCTAATCCTAACCCGTACCCTAAACCGAGCCCTAACCCTAACACTAACCCTAACCCTAACCCTAACCCATACCCTACGCCGTACCCGAACCCCTCCCCGAACCCATTCCCCAAGCCGTACCCTAAGCCTAACCCTAAGCCTAACCCTAACCCTAGGCTACCCTTGACTGCTTCTGCCTCCAATAGATTTCCTAAGCACTACTGTTTTAAGGAACAGCTTAAAAAGAGAATCCTAATGTGATTTCTTTATAATGGGTGTGTTCCTTATCTTATCCTAGTGTCTAAACTCTTCTCCATGGCTGCACCCCCAAATAATATTCCCTTACGTGCTAAGGGGTATCTAGAGAGTGGGATAGGTTTAATAACTACCCTAACCCTAACGCGTACCCTAACCCTAACCCCTACCCTAACCCTAACACGTACCCTAATCCTAACCCGTACCCTAAACCGAGCCCTAACCCTAACACTAACCCTAACACTAACCCATACCCTACGCCGTACCCGCACCCCTCCCCGAACCCGTAACCTAAGCCGTACCCTAAGCCTAACCCTAAGCCTAACCCTAACCCTAGGCTACCCTTGACTGCTTCTGCCTCCAATAGATTTCCTAAGCACTACTGTTTTAAGGAACAGCTTAAAAAGAGAATCCTAATGTGATTTCTTTATAATGGGTGTGTTCCTTACCTTATCCTAGTGTCTAAACTCTTCTCCATGGCTGCACCCCCAAATAATATTCCCTTACGTGCTAAGGGGTATCTAGAGAGTGGGATAGGTTTAATAACTACCCTAACCCTAACGCGTACCCTAACCCTAACCCCTACCCTAACCCTAACACGTACCCTAATACTAACCTGTACCCTAAACCGAGCCCTAACCCTAACACTAACCCTAACCCATACCCTACGCCGTACCCGCACCCCTCCCCGAACCCGTACCCTAAGCCATACCCTAAACCTAACCCTAAGCCTAACCCTAACCCTAGGCTACCCTTGACTGCTTCTGCCTCCAATTGATTTCCTAAGCAGTAGTGTTTTAAGGAACAGCTTAAAAAGAGAATCCTAATGTGATTTCTTTATAATGGGTGTGTTCCTTATCTTATCCTAGTGTCTAAACACTTCTCCATGGCTGGACCCCCAAATAATATTCCTTTACGTGCTAAGGGGGAGCTAGAGAGTGGGATAGGTTTACTAACTACCCTAGCCCTAACGCGTAACCTAACCCTAACCCCTACCCTAACCCTAACACGTACCCTAATCCTAACCCGTACCCTAAACCGAGCCCTAACCCTAACACTAACCCAAACCCTAACCCTAACCCATACCCTACGCCGTACACGAACACCTCCCCGAACCCATACCCCAAGCCGTACCCTAACCCTAACCCTAAGCCTAACCCTTACCCTAGGCTACCCTTGACTGCTTCTGCCTCCAATAGATTTCCTAAGCACTAGTGTTTTAAGAACAGCTTAAAAAGAGAATCCTAAAGTGATTTCTTTATAATGGGTGTGTTCCTTATCTTATCCTAGTGTCTAAACTCTTCTCCATGGCTGGACCCCCAAATAATATTCCTTTACGTGCTAAGGGGTATCTAGAGAGTGGGATAGGTTTAATAACTACCCTAACCCTAACGCATACCCTAACCCTAACCCTAACACGTACCCTAATCCTAACCCGTACCCTAAACCGAGCCCTAACCCTAACACTAACCCTAACCCTAACCCTAACCCATACCCTACGCCGTACCCGAACCCCTCCTCGAACCCATTCCCCAAGCCGTACCCTATGCCTAACCCTAAGCCTAACCCTAACCCTAGGCTACCCTTGACTGCTTCTGCCTCCAATAGATTTCCTAAGCACTACTGTTTTAAGGAACAGCTTAAAAAGAGAATCCTAATGTGATTTCTTTATAATGGGTGTGTTCCTTATCTTATCCTAGTGTCTAAACTCTTCTCCATGGCTGCACCCCCAAATAATATTCCCTTACGTGCTAAGGGGTATCTAGAGAGTGGGATAGGTTTAATAACTACCCTAACCCTAACGCGTACCCTAACCCTAACCCCTACCCTAACCCTAACACGTACCCTAATCCTAACCCGTACCCTAAACCGAGCCCTAACCCTAACACTAACCCAAACCCTAACCCTAACCCATACCCTACGCCGTACACGAACACCTCCCCGAACCCATACCCCAAGCCGTACCCTAACCCTAACCCTAAGCCTAACCCTAACCCTAGTCTACCCTTGACTGCTTCTGCCTCCAATAGATTTCCTAAGCACTAGTGTTTTAAGGAACAGCTGAAAAAGAGAATCCTAATGTGATTTCTTTATAATGGGTGTGTTCCTTATCTTATCCTAGTGTCTAAACTCTTCTCCATGGCTGGACCCCCAAATAATATTCCTTTACGTGCTAAGGGGTATCTAGAGAGTGGGATAGGTTTAACAACTACCCTAACCCTAACGCGTACCCTAAACCTAACCCCTACCCTAACCCTAACACGTACCCTAATCCTAACCCGTACCCTAAACCGAGCCCTAACCCTAACACTAACCCTAACCCTAACCCTAACCCATACCGTAGGCCGTACCCGCACCCCTCCCCGAACCCGTACCCTAAGCCGTACCCTAAGCCGAACCCTAAGCCTAACCCTAACCCTAGGCTACCCTTGACTGCTTCTGCCTCCAATTGATTTCCTAAGCACTAGTGTTTTAAGGAACAGCTTAAAAAGAGAATCCTAATGTGATTTCTTTATAATGGGTGTGTTCCTTATCTTATCCTAGTGTCTAAACTCTTCTCCATGGCTGCACCCCCAAATAATATTGCCTTACGTGCTAAGGGGTATCTAGAGAGTGGGATAGGTTTACTAACTACCCTAACCCTAACGCGTACCCTAACCCTAACCCCTACCCTAAACCTAACACGTACCCTAATCCTAACCGTACCCTAAACCGAGCCCTAACCCTAACACTAACCCTAACCCTAACCCTAACCCATACCCTACGCTGTACCCGCACCCCTCCCCGAACCCGTACCCTAAGCCGTACCCTAAGCCTAACCCTAAGCCTAACCCTAACCCTAGGCTACCCTTGACTGCTTCTGCCTCCAATAGATTTCCTAAGCACTAGTGTTTTAAGGAACAGCTTAAAAAGAGAATCCTAATGTGATTTCTTTATAATGGGTGTGTTCCTTATCTTATCCTAGTGTCTAAACTCTTCTCCATGGCTGGACCCTCAAATAATATTCCTTTACGTGCTAAGGGGTATCTAGAGAGTGGGATAGGTTTAATAACTACCCTAACCCTAACGCGTACCCTAACCCTAACCCCTAGCCTAACCCTAACACGTACCCTAATCCTAACCCGTACCCTAAACCGAGCCCTAACCCTAACACTAACCCTAACCCTAACCCTAACCCATACCCTACGCCGTACCCGAAACCCTCCCCGAACCCGTACCCTAAGCCGTACCCTAAGCCTAACCCTAAGCCTAACCCTAACCCTAGGCTACCCTTGACTGCTTCTGCCTCCAATAGATTTCCTAAGCACTAGTGTTTTAAGGAACAGCTTAAAAAGAGAATCCTAATGTGATTTCTTTATAATGGGTGTGTTCCTTATCTTATCCTAGTGTCTAAACTCTTCTCCATGGCTGGACCCTCAAATAATATTCCTTTACGTGCTAAGGGGTATCTAGAGAGTGGGATAGGTTTAATAACTACCCTAACCCTAACGCGTACCCTAACCCTAACCCCTACCCTAACCCTAACACGTACCCTAATACTAACCTGTACCCTAAACCGAGCCCTAACCCTAACACTAACCCTAACCCTAACCCTAACCCATACCCTACGCCGTACCCGCACCCCTCCCCGAACCCGTACCCTAAGCCGTACCCTAAGCCTAACCCTAAGCCTAACCCTAACCCTAGGCTACCCTTGACTGCTTCTGCCTCCAATAGATTTCCTAAGCACTAGTGTTTTAAGGAACAGCTTAAAAAGAGAATCCTAATGTGATTTCTTTATAATGGGTGTGTTCCTTATCTTATCCTAGTGTCTAAACTCTTCTCCATGGCTGGACCCCCAAATAATATTCCTTTACGTGCTAAGGGGTATCTAGAGAGTGGGATAGGTTTAATAACTAACCTAACCCTAACGCATACCCTAACCCTAACCCCTACCCTAACCCTAACACGTACCCCAATCCTAACCCGTACCCTAAACCGAGCCCTAACCCTAACACTAACCCTAACCCTAACCCTAACCCATACCCTACGCCGTACCCGAACCCCTCCCCGAACCCATTCCCCAAGCCGTACCCTAAACCTAACCCTAAGCCTAACCCTAACCCTAGGCTACCCTTGACTGCTTCTGCCTCCAATAGATTTCCTAAGCACTAGTGTTTTAAGGAACAGCTTAAAAAGAGAATCCTAATGTGATTTCTTTATAATGGGTGTGTTCCTTATCTTATCCTAGTGTCTAAACTCTTCTCCATGGCTGCACCCCCAAATAATATTTCCTTACGTGCTAAGGGGTATCTAGAGAGTGGGATAGGTTTAATAACTACCCTAACCCTAATGCGTACTCTAACCCTAACCCCTAACCTAACACTAACACGTACCCTAATCCTAACCCGTACCCTAAACCGAGCCCTAACCCTAACACTAACACTAACCCTAACCCTAACCCATACCCTACGCCGTACCTGAACCCCTCCCCAAACCCGTACCGTAAGCCGTACCCTAAGCCTAACCCTAAGCCTAACACTAACCCTAGGCTACCCTTGACTGCTTCTGCCTCCAATAGATTTCCTAAGCACTAGTGTTTTAAGCAACAGCTTAAAAAGAGAATCCTAATGTGATTTCTTTATAATGGGTGTGTTCCTTATCTTATCCTAGTGTCTAAATTCTTCTCCATGGCTGGAACCCCAAATAATATTCCTTTACGTGCTAAGGGGTATCTAGAGAGTGGGATAGGTTTACTAACTACCCTAACCCTAACGCGTACCCTAACCCTAACCCCTACCCTAAACCTAACACGTACCCTAATCCTAACCGTACCCTAAACCGAGCCCTAAACCTAACACTAACCCTAACCCTAACCCTAACCCATACCCTACGCCGTACCTGCCCCCCTCCCCGAACCCGTAACCTAAGCCGTACCCTAAGCCTAACCCTAAGCCTAACCCTAACCCTAGGCTACCCTTGACTGCTTCTGCCTCCAATAGATTTCCTAAGCACTAGTGTTTTAAGGAACAGCTTAAAAAGAGAATCCTAATGTGATTTCTTTATAATGGGTGTGTTCCTTATCTTATCCTAGTGTCTAAACTCTTCTCCATGGCTGCACCCCCAAATAATATTCCCTTACGTGCTAAGGGGTATCTAGAGAGTGGGATAGGTTTAATAACTACCCTAACCCTAACGCGTACCCTAACCCTAACCCCTACCCTAACCCTAACACGTACCCTAATCCTAAACTGTACCCTAAACCGAGGCCTAACCCTAACACTAACCCTAACCCTAACCCTAACCCATACCCTACGCCGTACCCGAAACCCTCCCCGAACCCGTACCCTAAGCCGTACCCTAAGCCTAACCCTAAGCCTAACCCTAACCCTAGGCTACCCTTGACTGCTTCTGCCTCCAATAGATTTCCTAAGCACTAGTGTTTTAAGGAAGAGCTGAAAAAGAGAATCCTAATGTTATTTCTTTATAATGGGTGTGTTCCTTATCTTATCCTAGTGTCTAAACTCTTCTCCATGGCTGGACCCCCAAATAATATTCCTTTTCGTGCTAAGGGGTATCTAGAGAGTGGGATAGGTTTAACAACTACCCTAACCCTAACGCGTACCCTAAACCTAACCCCTACCCTAACCCTAACACGTACCCTAATCCTAACCCGTACCCTAAGCCGAGCCCTAACCCTAACACTAACCCTAACCCTAACCCTAACCCATACCGTAGGCCGTACCCGCACCCCTCCCCGAACCCGTACCCTAAGCCGTACCCTAAGCCGAACCCTAAGCCTAACCCTAACCCTAGGCTACCCTTGACTGCTTCTGCCTCCAATTGATTTCCTAAGCACTAGTGTTTTAAGGAACAGCTTAAAAAGAGAATCCTAATGTGATTTCTTTATAATGGGTGTGTTCCTTATCTTATCCTAGTGTCTAAACTCTTCTCCATGGCTGCACCCCCAAATAATATTGCCTTACGTGCTAAGGGGTATCTAGAGAGTGGGATAGGTTTAATAACTACCCTAAACCTAATGCGTACTCTAACCCTAACCCCTACCCTAACACTAACACGTACCCTAATCCTAACCCGTACCCTAAACCGAGCCCTAACCCTAACACTAACACTAACCCTAACCCTAACCCTAACCCATACCCTACGCCGTACCCGCACCCCTCCCCGAACCCGTACCCTAAGCCATACCCTAAGCCTAACCCTAAGCCTAACCCTAACCCTAGGCTACCCTTGACTGCTTCTGCCTCCAATAGATTTCCTAAGCACTAGTGTTTTAAGGAACAGCTTAAAAAGAGAATCCTAATGTGATTTCTTTATAATGGGTGTGTTCCTTATCTTATCCTAGTGTCTAAACTCTTCTCCATGGCTGGACCCCCAAATAATATTCCTTTACGTGCTAAGGGGTATCTAGAGAGTGGGATAGGTTTAATAACTACCCTAACCCTAACGCATACCCTAACCCTAACCCTAACACGTACCCTAATCCTAACCCGTACCCTAAACCGAGCCCTAACCCTAACACTAACCCTAACCCTAACCCTAACCCATACCCTACGCCGTACCCGAACCCCTCCTCGAACCCATTCCCCAAGCCGTACCCTATGCCTAACCCTAAGCCTAACCCTAACCCTAGGCTACCCTTGACTGCTTCTGCCTCCAATAGATTTCCTAAGCACTACTGTTTTAAGGAACAGCTTAAAAAGAGAATCCTAATGTGATTTCTTTATAATGGGTGTGTTCCTTATCTTATCCTAGTGTCTAAACTCTTCTCCATGGCTGCACCCCCAAATAATATTCCCTTACGTGCTAAGGGGTATCTAGAGAGTGGGATAGGTTTAATAACTACCCTAACCCTAACGCGTACCCTAACCCTAACCCCTACCCTAACCCTAACACGTACCCTAATCCTAACCCGTACCCTAAACCGAGCCCTAACCCTAACACTAACCCAAACCCTAACCCTAACCCATACCCTACGCCGTACACGAACACCTCCCCGAACCCATACCCCAAGCCGTACCCTAAACCTAACCCTAAGCCTAACCCTAACCCTAGTCTACCCTTGACTGCTTCTGCCTCCAATAGATTTCCTAAGCACTAGTGTTTTAAGGAACAGCTTAAAAAGAGAATCCTAATGTGATTTCTTTATAATGGGTGTGTTCCTTATCTTATCCTAGTGTCTAAACTCTTCTCCATGGCTGGACCCACAAATAATATTCCTTTACGTGCTAAGGGGTATCTAGAGAGTGGGATAGGTTTAATAACTACCCTAACCCTAACGCTTACCCTAACCCTAACCCGTACCCTAATCCTAACACGTACCCTAATCCTAACCCGTACCCTAAACCGAGCCCTAACCCTAACACTAACCCTAACCCTAACCCATACCCTACGCCGTACCCGCACCCCTCCCCGAACCCGTAACCTAAGCCGTACCCTAAGCCTAACCCTAAGCCTAACCCTAACCCTAGGCTACCCTTGACTGCTTCTGCCTCCAATAGATTTCCTAAGCACTACTGTTTTAAGGAACAGCTTAAAAAGAGAATCCTAATGTGATTTCTTTATAATGGGTGTGTTCCTTACCTTATCCTAGTGTCTAAACTCTTCTCCATGGCTGCACCCCCAAATAATATTCCCTTACGTGCTAAGGGGTATCTAGAGAGTGGGATAGGTTTAATAACTACCCTAACCCTAACGCGTACCCTAACCCTAACCCCTACCCTAACCCTAACACGTACCCTAATACTAACCTGTACCCTAAACCGAGCCCTAACCCTAACACTAACCCTAACCCTAACCCATACCCTACGCCGTACCCGCACCCCTCCCCGAACCCGTACCCTAAGCCATACCCTAAACCTAACCCTAAGCCTAACCCTAACCCTAGGCTACCCTTGACTGCTTCTGCCTCCAATTGATTTCCTAAGCAGTAGTGTTTTAAGGAACAGCTTAAAAAGAGAATCCTAATGTGATTTCTTTATAATGGGTGTGTTCCTTATCTTATCCTAGTGTCTAAACACTTCTCCATGGCTGGACCCCCAAATAATATTCCTTTACGTGCTAAGGGGGAGCTAGAGAGTGGGATAGGTTTACTAACTACCCTAGCCCTAACGCGTAACCTAACCCTAACCCCTACCCTAACCCTAACACGTACCCTAATCCTAACCCGTACCCTAAACCGAGCCCTAACCCTAACACTAACCCAAACCCTAACCCTAACCCATACCCTACGCCGTACACGAACACCTCCCCGAACCCATACCCCAAGCCGTACCCTAACCCTAACCCTAAGCCTAACCCTTACCCTAGGCTACCCTTGACTGCTTCTGCCTCCAATAGATTTCCTAAGCACTAGTGTTTTAAGAACAGCTTAAAAAGAGAATCCTAAAGTGATTTCTTTATAATGGGTGTGTTCCTTATCTTATCCTAGTGTCTAAACTCTTCTCCATGGCTGCACCCCCAAATAATATTCCTTTACGTGCTAAGGGGTATCTAGAGAGTGGGATAGGTTTAATAACTACCCTAACCCTAACGCGTACCCTAACCCTAACCCCTACCCTAACCCTAACATGTACCCTAATCCTAACCCGTACCCTAAACCGAGCCCTAACCCTAACACTAACCCTAACCCTAACCCTAACCCATACCCTACGCCGTACCCGAAACCCTCCCCGAACCCGTACCCTAAGCCATACCCTAAGCCTAACCCTAAGCCTAACACTAACCCTAGGCTACCCTTGACTGCTTCTGCCTCCAATAGATTTCCTAAGCACTAGTGTTTTAAGCAACAGCTTAAAAAGAGAATCCTAATGTGATTTCTTTATAATGGGTGTGTTCCTTATCTTATCCTAGTGTCTAAACTCTTCTCCATGGCTGGACCCCCAAATAATATTCCTTTACGTGCTAAGGGGTATCTAGAGAGTGTTATAGGTTTACTAACGACCCTAACCCTAATGCGTACCCTAACCCTAACCCCTACCCTAAACCTACCACGTACCCTAATCCTAACCGTACCCTAAACCGAGCCCTAACCCTAACACAAACCCTAACCCTAACCCTAACCCATACCCTACGCCGTACCCGAAACCCTCCCCGAACCCGTACCCTAAGCCGTACCCTAAGCCTAACCCTAAGCCTAACCCTAACCCTAGGCTACCCTTGACTGCTTCTGCCTCCAATAGATTTCCTAAGCACTAGTGTTTTAAGGAAGAGCTGAAAAAGAGAATCCTAATGTGATTTCTTTATAATGGGTGTGTTCCTTATCTTATCCTAGTGTCTAAACTCTTCTCCATGGCTGGACCCCCAAATAATATTCCTTTACGTGCTAAGGGGTATCTAGAGAGTGGGATAGGTTTAACAACTACCCTAACCCTAACGCGTACCCTAAACCTAACCCCTACCCTAACCCTAACACGTACCCTAATCCTAACCCGTACCCTAAACCGAGCCATAACCCTAACACTAACCCTAACCCTAACCCTAACCCATACCGTAGGCCGTACCCGCACCCCTCCCCGAACCCGTACCCTAAGCCGTACCCTAAGCCGAACCCTAAGCCTAACCCTAACCCTAGGCTACCCTTGACTGCTTCTGCCTCCAATTGATTTCCTAAGCACTAGTGTTTTAAGGAACAGCTTAAAAAGAGAATCCTAATGTGATTTCTTTATAATGGGTGTGTTCCTTATCTTATCCTAGTGTCTAAACTCTTCTCCATGGCTGCACCCCCAAATAATATTGCCTTACGTGCTAAGGGGTATCTAGAGAGTGGGATAGGTTTAATAACTACCCTAAACCTAATGCGTACTCGAACCCTAACCCCTACCCTAACACTAACACGTACCCTAATCCTAACCCGTACCCTAAACCGAGCCCTAACCCTAACACTAACACTAACCCTAACCCTAACCCATACCCTACGCCGTACCTGAACCCCTCCCCAAACCCGTACCCTAAGCCGTACCCTAAGCCTAACCCTAAGCCTAACACTAACCCTAGGCTACCCTTGACTGCTTCTGCCTCCAATAGATTTCCTAAGCACTAGTGTTTTAAGCAACAGCTTAAAAAGAGAATCCTAATGTGATTTCTTTATAATGGGTGTGTTCCTTATCTTATCCTAGTGTCTAAATTCTTCTCCATGGCTGGAACCCCAAATAATATTCCTTTACGTGCTAAGGGGTATCTAGAGAGTGGGATAGGTTTACTAACTACCCTAACCCTAACGCGTACCCTAACCCTAACCCCTACCCTAAACCTAACACGTACCCTAATCCTAACCGTACCCTAATCCGAGCCCTAACCCTAACACTAACCCTAACCCTAACCCTAACCCATACCCTACGCCGTACCCGAAACCCTCCCCGAACCCGTACCCTAAGCCGTACCCTAAGCCTAACCCTAAGCCTAACCCTAACCCTAGGCTACCCTTGACTGCTTCTGCCTCCAATAGATTTCCTAAGCACTAGTGTTTTAACGAACAGCTTAAAAAGAGAATCCTAATGTGATTTCTTTATAATGGGTGTGTTCCTTATCTTATCCTAGTGTCTAAACTCTTCTCCATGGCTGGACCCTCAAATAATATTCCTTTACGTGCTAAGGGGTATCTAGAGAGTGGGATAGGTTTAATAACTACCCTAACCCTAACGCGTACCCTAACCCTAACCCCTACCCTAACCCTAACACGTACCCTAATCCTAACCCGTACCCTAAACCGAGCCCTAACCCTAACACTAACCCTAACCCTAACCCTAACCCATACCCTACGCCGTACCCGAAACCCTACCCGAACCCGTACCCTAAGCCGTACCCTAAGCCTAACCCTAAGCCTAACCCTAACCCTAGGCTACCCTTGACTGCTTCTGCCTCCAATAGATTTCCTAAGCACTAGTGTTTTAAGGAACAGCTTAAAAAGAGAATCCTAATGTGATTTCTTTATAATGGGTGTGTTCCTTATCTTATCCTAGTGTCTAAACTCTTCTCCATGGCTGGACCCTCAAATAATATTCCTTTACGTGCTAAGGGGTATCTAGAGAGTGGGATAGGTTTAATAACTACACTAACCCTAACGCGTACCCTAACCCTAACCCCTACCCTAACCCTAACACGTACCCTAATACTAACCTGTACCCTAAACCGAGCCCTAACCCTAACACTAACCCTAACCCTAACCCTAACCCATACCCTACGCCGTACCCGCACCCCTCCCCGAACCCGTACCCTAAGCCGTACCCTAAGCCTAACCCTAAGCCTAACCCTAACCCTAGGCTACCCTTGACTGCTTCTGCCTCCAATAGATTTCCTAAGCACTAGTGTTTTAAGGAACAGCTTAAAAAGAGAATCCTAATGTGATTTCTTTATAATGGGTGTGTTCCTTATCTTATCCTAGTGTCTAAACTCTTCTCCATGGCTGCACCCCCAAATAATATTCCTTTACGTGCTAAGGGGTATCTAGAGAGTGGGATAGGTTTAATAACTAACCTAACCCTAACGCATACCCTAACCCTAACCCCTACCCTAACCCTAACACGTACCCTAATCCTAACCCGTACCCTAAACCGAGCCCTAACCCTAACACTAACCCTAACCCTAACCCTAACCCATACCCTACGCCGTACCCGAACCCTTCCCCGAACCCATTCCCCAAGCCGTACCCTAAACCTAACCCTAAGCCTAACCCTAACCCTAGGCTACCCTTGATTGCTTCTGCCTCCAATAGATTTCCTAAGCACTAGTGTTTTAAGGAACAGCTTAAAAAGAGAATCCTAATGTGATTTCTTTATAATGGGTGTGTTCCTTATCTTATCCTAGTGTCTAAACTCTTCTCCATGGCTGCACCCCCAAATAATATTTCCTTACGTGCTAAGGGGTATCTAGAGAGTGGGATAGGTTTAATAACTACCCTAACCCTAATGCGTACTCTAACCCTAACCCCTAACCTAACACTAACACGTACCCTAATCCTAACCCGTACCCTAAACCGAGCCCTAACCCTAACACTAACACTAACCCTAACCCTAACCCATACCCTACGCCGTACCTGAACCCCTCCCCAAACCCGTACCGTAAGCCGTACCCTAAGCCTAACCCTAAGCCTAACACTAACCCTAGGCTACCCTTGACTGCTTCTGCCTCCAATAGATTTCCTAAGCACTAGTGTTTTAAGCAACAGCTTAAAAAGAGAATCCTAATGTGATTTCTTTATAATGGGTGTGTTCCTTATCTTATCCTAGTGTCTAAATTCTTCTCCATGGCTGGAACCCCAAATAATATTCCTTTACGTGCTAAGGGGTATCTAGAGAGTGGGATAGGTTTACTAACTACCCTAACCCTAACGCGTACCCTAACCCTAATCCCTACCCTAAACCTAACACGTACCCTAATCCTAACCATACCCTAAACCGAGCCCTAACCCTAACACTAACCCTAACCCTAACCCATACCCTACGCCGTACCCGCACCCCTCCCCGAACCCGTAACCTAGGCCGTACCCTAAGCCTAACCCTAAGCCTAACCCTAACCCTAGGCTACCCTTGACTGCTTCTGCCTCCAATAGATTTCCTAAGCACTAGTGTTTTAAGGAACAGCTTAAAAAGAGAATCCTAATGTGATTTCTTTATAATGGGTGTGTTCCTTATCTTATCCTAGTGTCTAAACTCTTCTCCATGGCTGCACCCCCAAATAATATTCCCTTACGTGCTAAGGGGTATCTAGAGAGTGGGATAGGTTTAATAACTACCCTAACCCTAACGCGTACCCTAACCCTAACCCCTACCCTAACCCTAACACGTACCCTAATCCTAACCTGTACCCTAAACCGAGGCCTAACCCTAACACTAACCCTAACCCTAACCCTAACCCATACCCTACGCCGTACCCGCACACCTCCCCGAACCCGTACCCTAAGCCATACCCTAAACCTAACCCTAAGCCTAACCCTAACCCTAGGCTACCCTTGACTGCTTCTGCCTCCAATTGATTTCCTAAGCAGTAGTGTTTTAAGGAACAGCTTAAAAAGAGAATCCTAATGTGATTTCTTTATAATGGGTGTGTTCCTTATCTTATCCTAGTGTCTAAACTCTTCTCCATGGCTGGACCCCCAAATAATATTCCTTTACGTGCTAAGGGGGAGCTAGAGAGTGGGAGAGGTTTACTAACTACCCTAGCCCTAACGCGTAACCTAACCCTAACCCCTACCCTAACCCTAACACGTACCCTAATCCTAACCCGTACCCTAAACCGAGCCCTAACCCTAACACTAACCCAAACCCTAACCCTAACCCATACCCTACGCCGTACACGAACACCTCCCCGAACCAATACCCCAAGCCGTACCCTAACCCTAACCCTAAGCCTAACCCTAACCCTAGGCTACCCTTGACTGCTTCTGCCTCCAATAGATTTCCTAAGCACTACTGTTTTAAGGAACAGCTTAAAAAGAGAATCCTAAAGTGATTTCTTTATAATGGGTGTGTTCCTTATCTTATCCTAGTGTCTAAACTCTTCTCCATGGCTGGACCCCCAAATAATATTCCTTTACGTGCTAAGGGGTATCTAGAGAGTGGGATAGGTTTAATAACTACCCTAACCCTAACGCGTACCCTAACCCTAACCCCTACCCTAACCCTAACACGTACCCTAATCCTAACCCCTACCCTAAACCGAGCCCTAACCCTAACACTAACCCTAACCCTAACCCTAACCCATACCCTACGCCGTACCCGAAACCCTCCCCGAACTCGTACCCTAAGCCGTACCCTAAGCCTAACCCTAAGCCTAACCCTAACCCTAGGCTACCCTTGACTGCTTCTGCCTCCAATAGATTTCCTAAGCACTAGTGTTTTAAGGAACAGCTTAAAAAGAGAATCCTAATGTGATTTCTTTATAATGGGTGTGTTCCTTATCTTATCCTAGTGTCTAAACTTTTCTCCATGGCTGGACCCTCAAATAATATTCCTTTACGTGCTAAGGGGTATCTAGAGATTGGGATAGGTTTAATAACTACCCTAACCCTAACGCGTACCCTAACCCTAACCCCTACCCTAACCCTAACACGTACCCTAATCCTAACCCGTACCCTAAACCGAGCCCTAACCCTAACACTAACCCTAACCCTAACCCTAACCCATACCCTACGCCGTACCCGCACCCCTCCCCGAACCCGTACCCTAAGCCGTACCCTAAGCCTAACCCTAAGCCTAACCCTAACCCTATGCTACCCTTGACTGCTTCTGCCTCCAATAGATTTCCTAAGCACTAGTGTTTTAAGGAACAGCTTAAAAAGAGAATCCTAATGTGATTTCTTTATAATGGGTGTGTTCCTTATCTTATCCTAGTGTCTAAACTCTTCTCCATGGCTGGACCCCCAAATAATATTCCTTTACGTGCTAAGGGGTATCTAGAGAGTGGGATAGGTTTAATAACTACCCTAACCCTAACGCATACCCTAACCCTAACCCTAACACGTACCCTAATCCTAACCCGTACCCTAAACCGAGCCCTAACCCTAACACTAACCCTAACCCTAACCCTAACCCATACCCTACGCCGTACCCGAACCCCTCCCCGAACCCATTCCCCAAGCCGTACCCTATGCCTAACCCTAAGCCTAACCCTAACCCTAGGCTACCCTTGACTGCTTCTGCCTCCAATAGATTTCCTAAGCACTACTGTTTTAAGGAACAGCTTAAAAAGAGAATCCTAATGTGATTTCTTTATAATGGGTGTGTTCCTTATCTTATCCTAGTGTCTAAACTCTTCTCCATGGCTGCACCCCCAAATAATATTCCCCTTACGTGCTAAGGGGTATCTAGAGAGTGGGATAGGTTTAATAACTACCCTAACCCTAACGCGTACCCTAACCCTAACCCCTACCCTAACCCTAACACGTACCCTAATCCTAACCTGTACCCTAAACCGAGGCCTAAGCCTAACACTAACCCTAACCCTAACCCTAACCCATACCCTACGCCGTACCCGCACACCTCCCCGAACCCGTACCCTAAGCCATACCCTAAACCTAACCCTAAGCCTAACCCTAACCCTAGGCTACCCTTGACTGCTTCTGCCTCCAATTGATTTCCTAAGCAGTAGTGTTTTAAGGAACAGCTTAAAAAGAGAATCCTAATGTGATTTCTTTATAATGGGTGTGTTCCTTATCTTATCCTAGTGTCTAAACTCTTCTCCATGGCTGGACCCCCAAATAATATTCCTTTACGTGCTAAGGGGGAGCTAGAGAGTGGGATAGGTTTACTAACTACCCTAGCCCTAACGCGTAACCTAACCCTAACCCCTACCCTAACCCTAACACGTACCCTAATCCTAACCCGTACCCTAAACCGAGCCCTAACCCTAACACTAACCCAAACCCTAACCCTAACCCATACCCTACGCCGTACACGAACACCTCCCCGAACCCATACCCCAGCCGTACCCTAACCCTAACCCTAAGCCTAACCCTAACCCTAGTCTACCCTTGACTGCTTCTGCCTCCAATAGATTTCCTAAGCACTAGTGTTTTAAGGAACAGCTTAAAAAGAGAATCCTAAAGTGATTTCTTTATAATGGGTGTGTTCCTTATCTTATCCTAGTGTCTAAACTCTTCTCCATGGCTGGACCCACAAATAATATTCCTTTACGTGCTAAGGGGTATCTAGAGAGTGGGATAGGTTTAATAACTACCCTAACCCTAACGCTTACCCTAACCCTAACCCCTACCCTAACCCTAACACGTACCCTAATCCTAACCCGTACCCTAAACCGAGCCCTAACTCTAACACTAACCCTAACCCTAACCCATACCCTACGCCGTACCCGCACCCCTCCCCGAACCCGTAACCTAAGCCGTACCCTAAGCCTAACCCTAAGCCTAACCCTAACCCTAGGCTACCCTTGACTGCTTCTGCCTCCAATAGATTTCCTAAGCACTACTGTTTTAAGGAACAGCTTAAAAAGAGAATCCTAATGTGATTTCTTTATAATGGGTGTGTTCCTTACCTTATCCTAGTGTCTAAACTCTTCTCCATGGCTGCACCCCCAAATAATATTCCCTTACGTGCTAAGGGGTATCTAGAGAGTGGGATAGGTTTAATAACTACCCTAACCCTAACGCGTACCCTAACCCTAACCCCTACCCTAACCCTAACACGTACCCTAATACTAACCTGTACCCTAAACCGAGCCCTAACCCTAACACTAACCCTAACCCTAACCCATACCCTACGCCGTACCCGCACCCCTCCCCGAACCCGTACCCTAAGCCATACCCTAAACCTAACCCTAAGCCTAACCCTAACCCTAGGCTACCCTTGACTGCTTCTGCCTCCAATTGATTTCCTAAGCAGTAGTGTTTTAAGGAACAGCTTAAAAAGAGAATCCTAATGTGATTTCTTTATAATGGGTGTGTTCCTTATCTTATCCTAGTGTCTAAACACTTCTCCATGGCTGGACCCCCAAATAATATTCCTTTACGTGCTAAGGGGGAGCTAGAGAGTGGGATAGGTTTACTAACTACCCTAGCCCTAACGCGTAACCTAACCCTAACCCCTACCCTAACCCTAACACGTACCCTAATCCTAACCCGTACCCTAAACCGAGCCCTAACCCTAACAGTAACCCAAACCCTAACCCTAACCCATACCCTACGCCGTACACGAACACCTCCCCGAACCCATACCCCAAGCCGTACCCTAACCCTAACCCTAAGCCTAACCCTTACCCTAGGCTACCCTTGACTGCTTCTGCCTCCAATAGATTTCCTAAGCACTAGTGTTTTAAGAACAGCTTAAAAAGAGAATCCTAAAGTGATTTCTTTATAATGGGTGTGTTCCTTATCTTATCCTAGTGTCTAAACTCTTCTCCATGGCTGCACCCCCAAATAATATTCCTTTACGTGCTAAGGGGTATCTAGAGAGTGGGATAGGTTTAATAACTACCCTAACCCTAACGCGTACCCTAACCCTAACCCCTACCCTAACCCTAACATGTACCCTAATCCTAACCCGTACCCTAAACCGAGCCCTAACCCTAACACTAACCCTAACCCTAACCCTAACCCATACCCTACGCCGTACCCGAAACCCTCCCCGAACCCGTACCCTAAGCCATACCCTAAGCCTAACCCTAAGCCTAACACTAACCCTAGGCTACCCTTGACTGCTTCTGCCTCCAATAGATTTCCTAAGCACTAGTGTTTTAAGCAACAGCTTAAAAAGAGAATCCTAATGTGATTTCTTTATAATGGGTGTGTTCCTTATCTTATCCTAGTGTCTAAACTCTTCTCCATGGCTGGACCCCCAAATAATATTCCTTTACGTGCTAAGGGGTATCTAGAGAGTGTTATAGGTTTACTAACGACCCTAACCCTAATGCGTACCCTAACCCTAACCCCTACCCTAAACCTACCACGTACCCTAATCCTAACCGTACCCTAAACCGAGCCCTAACCCTAACACAAACCCTAACCCTAACCCTAACCCATACCCTACGCCGTACCCGAAACCCTCCCCGAACCCGTACCCTAAGCCGTACCCTAAGCCTAACCCTAAGCCTAACCCTAACCCTAGGCTACCCTTGACTGCTTCTGCCTCCAATAGATTTCCTAAGCACTAGTGTTTTAAGGAAGAGCTGAAAAAGAGAATCCTAATGTGATTTCTTTATAATGGGTGTGTTCCTTATCTTATCCTAGTGTCTAAACTCTTCTCCATGGCTGGACCCCCAAATAATATTCCTTTACGTGCTAAGGGGTATCTAGAGAGTGGGATAGGTTTAACAACTACCCTAACCCTAACGCGTACCCTAAACCTAACCCCTACCCTAACCCTAACACGTACCCTAATCCTAACCCGTACCCTAAACCGAGCCATAACCCTAACACTAACCCTAACCCTAACCCTAACCCATACCGTAGGCCGTACCCGCACCCCTCCCCGAACCCGTACCCTAAGCCGTACCCTAAGCCGAACCCTAAGCCTAACCCTAACCCTAGGCTACCCTTGACTGCTTCTGCCTCCAATTGATTTCCTAAGCACTAGTGTTTTAAGGAACAGCTTAAAAAGAGAATCCTAATGTGATTTCTTTATAATTGGTGTGTTCCTTATCTTATCCTAGTGTCTAAACTCTTCTCCATGGCTGCACCCCCAAATAATATTGCCTTACGTGCTAAGGGGTATCTAGAGAGTGGGATAGGTTTAATAACTACCCTAAACCTAATGCGTACTCTAACCCTAACCCCTACCCTAACACTAACACGTACCCTAATCCTAACCCGTACCCTAAACCGAGCCCTAACCCTAACACTAACACTAACCCTAACCCTAACCCATACCCTACGCCGTACCTGAACCCCTCCCCAAACCCGTACCCTAAGCCGTACCCTAAGCCTAACCCTAAGCCTAACACTAACCCTAGGCTACCCTTGACTGCTTCTGCCTCCAATAGATTTCCTAAGCACTAGTGTTTTAAGCAACAGCTTAAAAAGAGAATCCTAATGTGATTTCTTTATAATGGGTGTGTTCCTTATCTTATCCTAGTGTCTAAATTCTTCTCCATGGCTGGAACCCCAAATAATATTCCTTTACGTGCTAAGGGGTATCTAGAGAGTGGGATAGGTTTACTAACTACCCTAACCCTAACGCGTACCCTAACCCTAACCCCTACCCTAAACCTAACACGTACCCTAATCCTAACTGTACCCTAAACCGAGCCCTAACCCTAACACTAACCCTAACCCTAACCCTAACCCATACCCTACGCCGTACCCGAAACCCTCCCCGAACCCGTACCCTAAGCCGTACCCTAAGCCTAACCCTAAGCCTAACCCTAACCCTAGGCTACCCTTGACTGCTTCTGCCTCCAATAGATTTCCTAAGCACTAGTGTTTTAACGAACAGCTTAAAAAGAGAATCCTAATGTGATTTCTTTATAATGGGTGTGTTCCTTATCTTATCCTAGTGTCTAAACTCTTCTCCATGGCTGGACCCTCAAATAATATTCCTTTACGTGCTAAGGGGTATCTAGAGAGTGGGATAGGTTTAATAACTACCCTAACCCTAACGCGTACCCTAACCCTAACCCCTACCCTAACCCTAACACGTACCCTAATCCTAACCCGTACCCTAAACCGAGCCCTAACCCTAACACTAACCCTAACCCTAACCCTAACCCATACCCTACGCCGTACCCGAAACCCTCCCCGAACCCGTACCCTAAGCCGTACCCTAAGCCTAACCCTAAGCCTAACCCTAACCCTAGGCTACCCTTGACTGCTTCTGCCTCCAATAGATTTCCTAAGCACTAGTGTTTTAAGGAACAGCTTAAAAAGAGAATCCTAATGTGATTTCTTTATAATGGGTGTGTTCCTTATCTTATCCTAGTGTCTAAACTTTTCTCCATGGCTGGACCCTCAAATAATATTCCTTTACGTGCTAAGGGGTATCTAGAGATTGGGATAGGTTTAATAACTACCCTAACCCTAACGCGTACCCTAACCCTAACCCCTACCCTAACCCTAACACGTACCCTAATCCTAACCCGTACCCTAAACCGAGCCCTAACCCTAACACTAACCCTAACCCTAACCCTAACCCATACCCTACGCCGTACCCGCACCCCTCCCCGAACCCGTACCCTAAGCCGTACCCTAAGCCTAACCCTAAGCCTAACCCTAACCCTAGGCTACCCTTGACTGCTTCTGCCTCCAATAGATTTCCTAAGCACTAGTGTTTTAAGGAACAGCTTAAAAAGAGAATCCTAATGTGATTTCTTTATAATGGGTGTGTTCCTTATCTTATCCTAGTGTCTAAACTCTTCTCCATGGCTGGACCCCCAAATAATATTCCTTTACGTGCTAAGGGGTATCTAGAGAGTGGGATAGGTTTAATAACTACCCTAACCCTAACGCATACCCTAACCCTAACCCTAACACGTACCCTAATCCTAACCCGTACCCTAAACCGAGCCCTAACCCTAACACTAACCCTAACCCTAACCCTAACCCATACCCTACGCCGTACCCGAACCCCTCCCCGAACCCATTCCCCAAGCCGTACCCTATGCCTAACCCTAAGCCTAACCCTAACCCTAGGCTACCCTTGACTGCTTCTGCCTCCAATAGATTTCCTAAGCACTACTGTTTTAAGGAACAGCTTAAAAAGAGAATCCTAATGTGATTTCTTTATAATGGGTGTGTTCCTTATCTTATCCTAGTGTCTAAACTCTTCTCCATGGCTGCACCCCCAAATAATATTCCCTTACGTGCTAAGGGGTATCTAGAGAGTGGGATAGGTTTAATAACTACCCTAACCCTAACGCGTACCCTAACCCTAACCCCTACCCTAACCCTAACACGTACCCTAATCCTAACCTGTACCCTAAACCGAGGCCTAAGCCTAACACTAACCCTAACCCTAACCCTAACCCATACCCTACGCCGTACCCGCACACCTCCCCGAACCCGTACCCTAAGCCATACCCTAAACCTAACCCTAAGCCTAACCCTAACCCTAGGCTACCCTTGACTGCTTCTGCCTCCAATTGATTTCCTAAGCAGTAGTGTTTTAAGGAACAGCTTAAAAAGAGAATCCTAATGTGATTTCTTTATAATGGGTGTGTTCCTTATCTTATCCTAGTGTCTAAACTCTTCTCCATGGCTGGACCCCCAAATAATATTCCTTTACGTGCTAAGGGGGAGCTAGAGAGTGGGATAGGTTTACTAACTACCCTAGCCCTAACGCGTAACCTAACCCTAACCCCTACCCTAACCCTAACACGTACCCTAATCCTAACCCGTACCCTAAACCGAGCCCTAACCCTAACACTAACCCAAACCCTAACCCTAACCCATACCCTACGCCGTACACAAACACCTCCCCGAACCCATACCCCAGCCGTACCCTAACCCTAACCCTAAGCCTAACCCTAACCCTAGTCTACCCTTGACTGCTTCTGCCTCCAATAGATTTCCTAAGCACTAGTGTTTTAAGGAACAGCTTAAAAAGAGAATCCTAAAGTGATTTCTTTATAATGGGTGTGTTCCTTATCTTATCCTAGTGTCTAAACTCTTCTCCATGGCTCGACCCACAAATAATATTCCTTTACGTGCTAAGGGGTATCTAGAGAGTGGGATAGGTTTAAAAACTACCCTAACCCTAACGCTTACCCTAACCCTAACCCCTACCCTAACCCTAACACGTACCCTAATCCTAACCCGTACCCTAAACCGAGCCCTAACCCTAACACTAACCCTAACCCTAACCCATACCCTACGCCGTACCCGCACCCCTCCCCGAACCCGTAACCTAAGCCGTACCCTAAGCCTAACCCTAAGCCTAACCCTAACCCTAGGCTACCCTTGACTGCTTCTGCCTCCAATAGATTTCCTAAGCACTACTGTTTTAAGGAACAGCTTAAAAAGAGAATCCTAATGTGATTTCTTTATAATGGGTGTGTTCCTTACCTTATCCTAGTGTCTAAACTCTTCTCCATGGCTGCACCCCCAAATAATATTCCCTTACGTGCTAAGGGGTATCTAGAGAGTGGGATAGGTTTAATAACTACCCTAACCCTAACGCGTACCCTAACCCTAACCCCTACCCTAACCCTAACACGTACCCTAATACTAACCTGTACCCTAAACCGAGCCCTAACCCTAACACTAATCCTAACCCTAACCCATACCCTACGCCGTACCCGCACCCCTCCCCGAACCCGTACCCTAAGCCATACCCTAAACCTAACCCTAAGCCTAACCCTAACCCTAGGCTACCCTTGACTGCTTCTGCCTCCAATTGATTTCCTAAGCAGTAGTGTTTTAAGGAACAGCTTAAAAAGAGAATCCTAATGTGATTTCTTTATAATGGGTGTGTTCCTTATCTTATCCTAGTGTCTAAACACTTCTCCATGGCTGGACCCCCAAATAATATTCCTTTACGTGCTAAGGGGGAGCTAGAGAGTGGGATAGGTTTACTAACTACCCTAGCCCTAACGCGTAACCTAACCCTAACCCCTACCCTAACCCTAACACGTACCCTAATCCTAACCCGTACCCTAAACCGAGCCCTAACCCTAACACTAACCCAAACCCTAACCCTAACCCATACCCTACGCCGTACACGAACACCTCCCCGAACCCATACCCCAAGCCGTACCCTAACCCTAACCCTAAGCCTAACCCTTACCCTAGGCTACCCTTGACTGCTTCTGCCTCCAATAGATTTCCTAAGCACTAGTGTTTTAAGAACAGCTTAAAAAGAGAATCCTAAAGTGATTTCTTTATAATGGGTGTGTTCCTTATCTTATCCTAGTGTCTAAACTCTTCTCCATGGCTGCACCCCCAAATAATATTCCTTTACGTGCTAAGGGGTATCTAGAGAGTGGGATAGGTTTAATAACTACCCTAACCCTAACGCGTACCCTAACCCTAACCCCTACCCTAACCCTAACATGTACCCTAATCCTAACCCGTACCCTAAACCGAGCCGTAACCCTAACACTAACCCTAACCCTAACCCTAACCCATACCCTACGCCGTACCCGAAACCCTCCCCGAACCCGTACCCTAAGCCATACCCTAAGCCTAACCCTAAGCCTAACACTAACCCTAGGCTACCCTTGACTGCTTCTGCCTCCAATAGATTTCCTAAGCACTAGTGTTTTAAGCAACAGCTTAAAAAGAGAATCCTAATGTGATTTCTTTATAATGGGTGTGTTCCTTATCTTATCCTAGTGTCTAAACTCTTCTCCATGGCTGGACCCCCAAATAATATTCCTTTACGTGCTAAGGGGTATCTAGAGAGTGTTATAGGTTTACTAACGACCCTAACCCTAATGCGTACCCTAACCCTAACCCCTACCCTAAACCTACCACGTACCCTAATCCTAACCGTACCCTAAACCGAGCCCTAACCCTAACACAAACCCTAACCCTAACCCTAACCCATACCCTACGCCGTACCCGAAACCCTCCCCGAACCCGTACCCTAAGCCGTACCCTAAGCCTAACCCTAAGCCTAACCCTAACCCTAGGCTACCCTTGACTGCTTCTGCCTCCAATAGATTTCCTAAGCACTAGTGTTTTAAGGAAGAGCTGAAAAAGAGAATCCTAATGTGATTTCTTTATAATGGGTGTGTTCCTTATCTTATCCTAGTGTCTAAACTCTTCTCCATGGCTGGACCCTTAAATAATATTCCTTTACGTGCTAAGGGGTATCTAGAGAGTGGGATAGGTTTAACAACTACCCTAACCCTAACGCGTACCCTAAACCTAACCCCTACCCTAACCCTAACACGTACCCTAATCCTAACCCGTACCCTAAACCGAGCCCTAACCCTAACACTAACCCTAACCCTAACCCTAACCCATACCGTAGGCCGTACCCGCACCCCTCCCCGAACCCGTACCCTAAGCCGTACCCTAAGCCGAACCCTAAGCCTAACCCTAACCCTAGGCTACCCTTGACTGCTTCTGCCTCCAATTGATTTCCTAAGCACTAGTGTTTTAAGGAACAGCTTAAAAAGAGAATCCTAATGTGATTTCTTTATAATGGGTGTGTTCCTTATCTTATCCTAGTGTCTAAACTCTTCTCCATGGCTGCACCCCCAAATAATATTGCCTTACGTGCTAAGGGGTATCTAGAGAGTGGGATAGGTTTACTAACTACCCTAACCCTAACGCGTACCCTAACCCTAACCCCTACCCTAAACCTAACACGTACCCTAATCCTAACCGTACCCTAAACCGAGCCCTAACCCTAACACTAACCCTAACCCTAACCCTAACCCATACCCTACGCTGTACCCGCACCCCTCCCCGAACCCGTACCCTAAGCCGTACCCTAAGCCTAACCCTAAGCCTAACCCTAACCCTAGGCTACCCTTGACTGCTTCTGCCTCCAATAGATTTCCTAAGCACTAGTGTTTTAAGGAACAGCTTAAAAAGAGAATCCTAATGTGATTTCTTTATAATGGGTGTGTTCCTTATCTTATCCTAGTGTCTAAACTCTTCTCCATGGCTGGACCCTCAAATAATATTCCTTTACGTGCTAAGGGGTATCTAGAGAGTGGGATAGGTTTAATAACTACCCTAACCCTAACGCGTACCCTAACCCTAACCCCTAGCCTAACCCTAACACGTACCCTAATCCTAACCCGTACCCTAAACCGAGCCCTAACCCTAACACTAACCCTAACCCTAACCCTAACCCATACCCTACGCCGTACCCGAAACCCTCCCCGAACCCGTACCCTAAGCCGTACCCTAAGCCTAACCCTAAGCCTAACCCTAACCCTAGGCTACCCTTGACTGCTTCTGCCTCCAATAGATTTCCTAAGCACTAGTGTTTTAAGGAACAGCTTAAAAAGAGAATCCTAATGTGATTTCTTTATAATGGGTGTGTTCCTTATCTTATCCTAGTGTCTAAACTCTTCTCCATGGCTGGACCCTCAAATAATATTCCTTTACGTGCTAAGGGGTATCTAGAGAGTGGGATAGGTTTAATAACTACCCTAACCCTAACGCGTACCCTAACCCTAACCCCTACCCTAACCCTAACACGTACCCTAATACTAACCTGTACCCTAAACCGAGCCCTAACCCTAACACTAACCCTAACCCTAACCCTAACCCATACCCTACGCCGTACCCGCACCCCTCCCCGAACCCGTACCCTAAGCCGTACCCTAAGCCTAACCCTAAGCCTAACCCTAACCCTAGGCTACCCTTGACTGCTTCTGCCTCCAATAGATTTCCTAAGCACTAGTGTTTTAAGGAACAGCTTAAAAAGAGAATCCTAATGTGATTTCTTTATAATGGGTGTGTTCCTTATCTTATCCTAGTGTCTAAACTCTTCTCCATGGCTGGACCCCCAAATAATATTCCTTTACGTGCTAAGGGGTATCTAGAGAGTGGGATAGGTTTAATAACTAACCTAACCCTAACGCATACCCTAACCCTAACCCCTACCCTAACCCTAACACGTACCCCAATCCTAACCCGTACCCTAAACCGAGCCCTAACCCTAACACTAACCCTAACCCTAACCCTAACCCATACCCTACGCCGTACCCGAACCCCTCCCCGAACCCATTCCCCAAGCCGTACCCTAAACCTAACCCTAAGCCTAACCCTAACCCTAGGCTACCCTTGACTGCTTCTGCCTCCAATAGATTTCCTAAGCACTAGTGTTTTAAGGAACAGCTTAAAAAGAGAATCCTAATGTGATTTCTTTATAATGGGTGTGTTCCTTATCTTATCCTAGTGTCTAAACTCTTCTCCATGGCTGCACCCCCAAATAATATTTCCTTACGTGCTAAGGGGTATCTAGAGAGTGGGATAGGTTTAATAACTACCCTAACCCTAATGCGTACTCTAACCCTAACCCCTAACCTAACACTAACACGTACCCTAATCCTAACCCGTACCCTAAACCGAGCCCTAACCCTAACACTAACACTAACCCTAACCCTAACCCATACCCTACGCCGTACCTGAACCCCTCCCCAAACCCGTACCGTAAGCCGTACCCTAAGCCTAACCCTAAGCCTAACACTAACCCTAGGCTACCCTTGACTGCTTCTGCCTCCAATAGATTTCCTAAGCACTAGTGTTTTAAGCAACAGCTTAAAAAGAGAATCCTAATGTGATTTCTTTATAATGGGTGTGTTCCTTATCTTATCCTAGTGTCTAAATTCTTCTCCATGGCTGGAACCCCAAATAATATTCCTTTACGTGCTAAGGGGTATCTAGAGAGTGGGATAGGTTTACTAACTACCCTAACCCTAACGCGTACCCTAACCCTAACCCCTACCCTAAACCTAACACGTACCCTAATCCTAACCGTACCCTAAACCGAGCCCTAAACCTAACACTAACCCTAACCCTAACCCTAACCCATACCCTACGCCGTACCTGCCCCCCTCCCCGAACCCGTAACCTAAGCCGTACCCTAAGCCTAACCCTAAGCCTAACCCTAACCCTAGGCTACCCTTGACTGCTTCTGCCTCCAATAGATTTCCTAAGCACTAGTGTTTTAAGGAACAGCTTAAAAAGAGAATCCTAATGTGATTTCTTTATAATGGGTGTGTTCCTTATCTTATCCTAGTGTCTAAACTCTTCTCCATGGCTGCACCCCCAAATAATATTCCCTTACGTGCTAAGGGGTATCTAGAGAGTGGGATAGGTTTAATAACTACCCTAACCCTAACGCGTACCCTAACCCTAACCCCTACCCTAACCCTAACACGTACCCTAATCCTAACCTGTACCCTAAACCGAGGCCTAACCCTAACACTAACCCTAACCCTAACCCTAACCCATACCCTACGCCGTACCCGAAACCCTCCCCGAACCCGTACCCTAAGCCGTACCCTAAGCCTAACCCTAAGCCTAACCCTAACCCTAGGCTACCCTTGACTGCTTCTGCCTCCAATAGATTTCCTAAGCACTAGTGTTTTAAGGAAGAGCTGAAAAAGAGAATCCTAATGTTATTTCTTTATAATGGGTGTGTTCCTTATCTTATCCTAGTGTCTAAACTCTTCTCCATGGCTGGACCCCCAAATAATATTCCTTTTCGTGCTAAGGGGTATCTAGAGAGTGGGATAGGTTTAACAACTACCCTAACCCTAACGCGTACCCTAAACCTAACCCCTACCCTAACCCTAACACGTACCCTAATCCTAACCCGTACCCTAAGCCGAGCCCTAACCCTAACACTAACCCTAACCCTAACCCTAACCCATACCGTAGGCCGTACCCGCACCCCTCCCCGAACCCGTACCCTAAGCCGTACCCTAAGCCGAACCCTAAGCCTAACCCTAACCCTAGGCTACCCTTGACTGCTTCTGCCTCCAATTGATTTCCTAAGCACTAGTGTTTTAAGGAACAGCTTAAAAAGAGAATCCTAATGTGATTTCTTTATAATGGGTGTGTTCCTTATCTTATCCTAGTGTCTAAACTCTTCTCCATGGCTGCACCCCCAAATAATATTGCCTTACGTGCTAAGGGGTATCTAGAGAGTGGGATAGGTTTAATAACTACCCTAAACCTAATGCGTACTCTAACCCTAACCCCTACCCTAACACTAACACGTACCCTAATCCTAACCCGTACCCTAAACCGAGCCCTAACCCTAACACTAACACTAACCCTAACCCTAACCCTAACCCATACCCTACGCCGTACCCGCACCCCTCCCCGAACCCGTACCCTAAGCCGTACCCTAAGCCTAACCCTAAGCCTAACCCTAACCCTAGGCTACCCTTGACTGCTTCTGCCTCCAATAGATTTCCTAAGCACTAGTGTTTTAAGGAACAGCTTAAAAAGAGAATCCTAATGTGATTTCTTTATAATGGGTGTGTTCCTTATCTTATCCTAGTGTCTAAACTCTTCTCCATGGCTGGACCCCCAAATAATATTCCTTTACGTGCTAAGGGGTATCTAGAGAGTGGGATAGGTTTAATAACTACCCTAACCCTAACGCATACCCTAACCCTAACCCTAACACGTACCCTAATCCTAACCCGTACCCTAAACCGAGCCCTAACCCTAACACTAACCCTAACCCTAACCCTAACCCATACCCTACGCCGTACCCGAACCCCTCCTCGAACCCATTCCCCAAGCCGTACCCTATGCCTAACCCTAAGCCTAACCCTAACCCTAGGCTACCCTTGACTGCTTCTGCCTCCAATAGATTTCCTAAGCACTACTGTTTTAAGGAACAGCTTAAAAAGAGAATCCTAATGTGATTTCTTTATAATGGGTGTGTTCCTTATCTTATCCTAGTGTCTAAACTCTTCTCCATGGCTGCACCCCCAAATAATATTCCCTTACGTGCTAAGGGGTATCTAGAGAGTGGGATAGGTTTAATAACTACCCTAACCCTAACGCGTACCCTAACCCTAACCCCTACCCTAACCCTAACACGTACCCTAATCCTAACCCGTACCCTAAACCGAGCCCTAACCCTAACACTAACCCAAACCCTAACCCTAACCCATACCCTACGCCGTACACGAACACCTCCCCGAACCCATACCCCAAGCCGTACCCTAACCCTAACCCTAAGCCTAACCCTAACCCTAGTCTACCCTTGACTGCTTCTGCCTCCAATAGATTTCCTAAGCACTAGTGTTTTAAGGAACAGCTTAAAAAGAGAATCCTAAAGTGATTTCTTTATAATGGGTGTGTTCCTTATCTTATCCTAGTGTCTAAACTCTTCTCCATGGCTGGACCCACAAATAATATTCCTTTACGTGCTAAGGGGTATCTAGAGAGTGGGATAGGTTTAATAACTACCCTAACCCTAACGCTTACCCTAACCCTAACCCGTACCCTAATCCTAACACGTACCCTAATCCTAACCCGTACCCTAAACCGAGCCCTAACCCTAACACTAACCCTAACCCTAACCCATACCCTACGCCGTACCCGCACCCCTCCCCGAACCCGTAACCTAAGCCGTACCCTAAGCCTAACCCTAAGCCTAACCCTAACCCTAGGCTACCCTTGACTGCTTCTGCCTCCAATAGATTTCCTAAGCACTACTGTTTTAAGGAACAGCTTAAAAAGAGAATCCTAATGTGATTTCTTTATAATGGGTGTGTTCCTTACCTTATCCTAGTGTCTAAACTCTTCTCCATGGCTGCACCCCCAAATAATATTCCCTTACGTGCTAAGGGGTATCTAGAGAGTGGGATAGGTTTAATAACTACCCTAACCCTAACGCGTACCCTAACCCTAACCCCTACCCTAACCCTAACACGTACCCTAATACTAACCTGTACCCTAAACCGAGCCCTAACCCTAACACTAACCCTAACCCTAACCCATACCCTACGCCGTACCCGCACCCCTCCCCGAACCCGTACCCTAAGCCATACCCTAAACCTAACCCTAAGCCTAACCCTAACCCTAGGCTACCCTTGACTGCTTCTGCCTCCAATTGATTTCCTAAGCAGTAGTGTTTTAAGGAACAGCTTAAAAAGAGAATCCTAATGTGATTTCTTTATAATGGGTGTGTTCCTTATCTTATCCTAGTGTCTAAACACTTCTCCATGGCTGGACCCCCAAATAATATTCCTTTACGTGCTAAGGGGGAGCTAGAGAGTGGGATAGGTTTACTAACTACCCTAGCCCTAACGCGTAACCTAACCCTAACCCCTACCCTAACCCTAACACGTACCCTAATCCTAACCCGTACCCTAAACCGAGCCCTAACCCTAACACTAACCCAAACCCTAACCCTAACCCATACCCTACGCCGTACCCGAAACCCTCCCCGAACCCGTACCCTAAGCCATACCCTAAGCCTAACCCTAAGCCTAACACTAACCCTAGGCTACCCTTGACTGCTTCTGCCTCCAATAGATTTCCTAAGCACTAGTGTTTTAAGCAACAGCTTAAAAAGAGAATCCTAATGTGATTTCTTTATAATGGGTGTGTTCCTTATCTTATCCTAGTGTCTAAACTCTTCTCCATGGCTGGACCCCCAAATAATATTCCTTTACGTGCTAAGGGGTATCTAGAGAGTGTTATAGGTTTACTAACGACCCTAACCCTAATGCGTACCCTAACCCTAACCCCTACCCTAAACCTACCACGTACCCTAATCCTAACCGTACCCTAAACCGAGCCCTAACCCTAACACAAACCCTAACCCTAACCCTAACCCATACCCTACGCCGTACCCGAAACCCTCCCCGAACCCGTACCCTAAGCCGTACCCTAAGCCTAACCCTAAGCCTAACCCTAACCCTAGGCTACCCTTGACTGCTTCTGCCTCCAATAGATTTCCTAAGCACTAGTGTTTTAAGGAAGAGCTGAAAAAGAGAATCCTAATGTGATTTCTTTATAATGGGTGTGTTCCTTATCTTATCCTAGTGTCTAAACTCTTCTCCATGGCTGGACCCCCAAATAATATTCCTTTACGTGCTAAGGGGTATCTAGAGAGTGGGATAGGTTTAACAACTACCCTAACCCTAACGCGTACCCTAAACCTAACCCCTACCCTAACCCTAACACGTACCCTAATCCTAACCCGTACCCTAAACCGAGCCATAACCCTAACACTAACCCTAACCCTAACCCTAACCCATACCGTAGGCCGTACCCGCACCCCTCCCCGAACCCGTACCCTAAGCCGTACCCTAAGCCGAACCCTAAGCCTAACCCTAACCCTAGGCTACCCTTGACTGCTTCTGCCTCCAATTGATTTCCTAAGCACTAGTGTTTTAAGGAACAGCTTAAAAAGAGAATCCTAATGTGATTTCTTTATAATGGGTGTGTTCCTTATCTTATCCTAGTGTCTAAACTCTTCTCCATGGCTGCACCCCCAAATAATATTGCCTTACGTGCTAAGGGGTATCTAGAGAGTGGGATAGGTTTAATAACTACCCTAAACCTAATGCGTACTCGAACCCTAACCCCTACCCTAACACTAACACGTACCCTAATCCTAACCCGTACCCTAAACCGAGCCCTAACCCTAACACTAACACTAACCCTAACCCTAACCCATACCCTACGCCGTACCTGAACCCCTCCCCAAACCCGTACCCTAAGCCGTACCCTAAGCCTAACCCTAAGCCTAACACTAACCCTAGGCTACCCTTGACTGCTTCTGCCTCCAATAGATTTCCTAAGCACTAGTGTTTTAAGCAACAGCTTAAAAAGAGAATCCTAATGTGATTTCTTTATAATGGGTGTGTTCCTTATCTTATCCTAGTGTCTAAATTCTTCTCCATGGCTGGAACCCCAAATAATATTCCTTTACGTGCTAAGGGGTATCTAGAGAGTGGGATAGGTTTACTAACTACCCTAACCCTAACGCGTACCCTAACCCTAACCCCTACCCTAAACCTAACACGTACCCTAATCCTAACCGTACCCTAATCCGAGCCCTAACCCTAACACTAACCCTAACCCTAACCCTAACCCATACCCTACGCCGTACCCGAAACCCTCCCCGAACCCGTACCCTAAGCCGTACCCTAAGCCTAACCCTAAGCCTAACCCTAACCCTAGGCTACCCTTGACTGCTTCTGCCTCCAATAGATTTCCTAAGCACTAGTGTTTTAACGAACAGCTTAAAAAGAGAATCCTAATGTGATTTCTTTATAATGGGTGTGTTCCTTATCTTATCCTAGTGTCTAAACTCTTCTCCATGGCTGGACCCTCAAATAATATTCCTTTACGTGCTAAGGGGTATCTAGAGAGTGGGATAGGTTTAATAACTACCCTAACCCTAACGCGTACCCTAACCCTAACCCCTACCCTAACCCTAACACGTACCCTAATCCTAACCCGTACCCTAAACCGAGCCCTAACCCTAACACTAACCCTAACCCTAACCCTAACCCATACCCTACGCCGTACCCGAAACCCTACCCGAACCCGTACCCTAAGCCGTACCCTAAGCCTAACCCTAAGCCTAACCCTAACCCTAGGCTACCCTTGACTGCTTCTGCCTCCAATAGATTTCCTAAGCACTAGTGTTTTAAGGAACAGCTTAAAAAGAGAATCCTAATGTGATTTCTTTATAATGGGTGTGTTCCTTATCTTATCCTAGTGTCTAAACTCTTCTCCATGGCTGGACCCTCAAATAATATTCCTTTACGTGCTAAGGGGTATCTAGAGAGTGGGATAGGTTTAATAACTACACTAACCCTAACGCGTACCCTAACCCTAACCCCTACCCTAACCCTAACACGTACCCTAATACTAACCTGTACCCTAAACCGAGCCCTAACCCTAACACTAACCCTAACCCTAACCCTAACCCATACCCTACGCCGTACCCGCACCCCTCCCCGAACCCGTACCCTAAGCCGTACCCTAAGCCTAACCCTAAGCCTAACCCTAACCCTAGGCTACCCTTGACTGCTTCTGCCTCCAATAGATTTCCTAAGCACTAGTGTTTTAAGGAACAGCTTAAAAAGAGAATCCTAATGTGATTTCTTTATAATGGGTGTGTTCCTTATCTTATCCTAGTGTCTAAACTCTTCTCCATGGCTGCACCCCCAAATAATATTCCTTTACGTGCTAAGGGGTATCTAGAGAGTGGGATAGGTTTAATAACTAACCTAACCCTAACGCATACCCTAACCCTAACCCCTACCCTAACCCTAACACGTACCCTAATCCTAACCCGTACCCTAAACCGAGCCCTAACCCTAACACTAACCCTAACCCTAACCCTAACCCATACCCTACGCCGTACCCGAACCCTTCCCCGAACCCATTCCCCAAGCCGTACCCTAAACCTAACCCTAAGCCTAACCCTAACCCTAGGCTACCCTTGATTGCTTCTGCCTCCAATAGATTTCCTAAGCACTAGTGTTTTAAGGAACAGCTTAAAAAGAGAATCCTAATGTGATTTCTTTATAATGGGTGTGTTCCTTATCTTATCCTAGTGTCTAAACTCTTCTCCATGGCTGCACCCCCAAATAATATTTCCTTACGTGCTAAGGGGTATCTAGAGAGTGGGATAGGTTTAATAACTACCCTAACCCTAATGCGTACTCTAACCCTAACCCCTAACCTAACACTAACACGTACCCTAATCCTAACCCGTACCCTAAACCGAGCCCTAACCCTAACACTAACACTAACCCTAACCCTAACCCATACCCTACGCCGTACCTGAACCCCTCCCCAAACCCGTACCGTAAGCCGTACCCTAAGCCTAACCCTAAGCCTAACACTAACCCTAGGCTACCCTTGACTGCTTCTGCCTCCAATAGATTTCCTAAGCACTAGTGTTTTAAGCAACAGCTTAAAAAGAGAATCCTAATGTGATTTCTTTATAATGGGTGTGTTCCTTATCTTATCCTAGTGTCTAAATTCTTCTCCATGGCTGGAACCCCAAATAATATTCCTTTACGTGCTAAGGGGTATCTAGAGAGTGGGATAGGTTTACTAACTACCCTAACCCTAACGCGTACCCTAACCCTAATCCCTACCCTAAACCTAACACGTACCCTAATCCTAACCATACCCTAAACCGAGCCCTAACCCTAACACTAACCCTAACCCTAACCCATACCCTACGCCGTACCCGCACCCCTCCCCGAACCCGTAACCTAGGCCGTACCCTAAGCCTAACCCTAAGCCTAACCCTAACCCTAGGCTACCCTTGACTGCTTCTGCCTCCAATAGATTTCCTAAGCACTAGTGTTTTAAGGAACAGCTTAAAAAGAGAATCCTAATGTGATTTCTTTATAATGGGTGTGTTCCTTATCTTATCCTAGTGTCTAAACTCTTCTCCATGGCTGCACCCCCAAATAATATTCCCTTACGTGCTAAGGGGTATCTAGAGAGTGGGATAGGTTTAATAACTACCCTAACCCTAACGCGTACCCTAACCCTAACCCCTACCCTAACCCTAACACGTACCCTAATCCTAACCTGTACCCTAAACCGAGGCCTAACCCTAACACTAACCCTAACCCTAACCCTAACCCATACCCTACGCCGTACCCGCACACCTCCCCGAACCCGTACCCTAAGCCATACCCTAAACCTAACCCTAAGCCTAACCCTAACCCTAGGCTACCCTTGACTGCTTCTGCCTCCAATTGATTTCCTAAGCAGTAGTGTTTTAAGGAACAGCTTAAAAAGAGAATCCTAATGTGATTTCTTTATAATGGGTGTGTTCCTTATCTTATCCTAGTGTCTAAACTCTTCTCCATGGCTGGACCCCCAAATAATATTCCTTTACGTGCTAAGGGGGAGCTAGAGAGTGGGAGAGGTTTACTAACTACCCTAGCCCTAACGCGTAACCTAACCCTAACCCCTACCCTAACCCTAACACGTACCCTAATCCTAACCCGTACCCTAAACCGAGCCCTAACCCTAACACTAACCCAAACCCTAACCCTAACCCATACCCTACGCCGTACACGAACACCTCCCCGAACCAATACCCCAAGCCGTACCCTAACCCTAACCCTAAGCCTAACCCTAACCCTAGGCTACCCTTGACTGCTTCTGCCTCCAATAGATTTCCTAAGCACTACTGTTTTAAGGAACAGCTTAAAAAGAGAATCCTAAAGTGATTTCTTTATAATGGGTGTGTTCCTTATCTTATCCTAGTGTCTAAACTCTTCTCCATGGCTGGACCCCCAAATAATATTCCTTTACGTGCTAAGGGGTATCTAGAGAGTGGGATAGGTTTAATAACTACCCTAACCCTAACGCGTACCCTAACCCTAACCCCTACCCTAACCCTAACACGTACCCTAATCCTAACCCCTACCCTAAACCGAGCCCTAACCCTAACACTAACCCTAACCCTAACCCTAACCCATACCCTACGCCGTACCCGAAACCCTCCCCGAACTCGTACCCTAAGCCGTACCCTAAGCCTAACCCTAAGCCTAACCCTAACCCTAGGCTACCCTTGACTGCTTCTGCCTCCAATAGATTTCCTAAGCACTAGTGTTTTAAGGAACAGCTTAAAAAGAGAATCCTAATGTGATTTCTTTATAATGGGTGTGTTCCTTATCTTATCCTAGTGTCTAAACTTTTCTCCATGGCTGGACCCTCAAATAATATTCCTTTACGTGCTAAGGGGTATCTAGAGATTGGGATAGGTTTAATAACTACCCTAACCCTAACGCGTACCCTAACCCTAACCCCTACCCTAACCCTAACACGTACCCTAATCCTAACCCGTACCCTAAACCGAGCCCTAACCCTAACACTAACCCTAACCCTAACCCTAACCCATACCCTACGCCGTACCCGCACCCCTCCCCGAACCCGTACCCTAAGCCGTACCCTAAGCCTAACCCTAAGCCTAACCCTAACCCTATGCTACCCTTGACTGCTTCTGCCTCCAATAGATTTCCTAAGCACTAGTGTTTTAAGGAACAGCTTAAAAAGAGAATCCTAATGTGATTTCTTTATAATGGGTGTGTTCCTTATCTTATCCTAGTGTCTAAACTCTTCTCCATGGCTGGACCCCCAAATAATATTCCTTTACGTGCTAAGGGGTATCTAGAGAGTGGGATAGGTTTAATAACTACCCTAACCCTAACGCATACCCTAACCCTAACCCTAACACGTACCCTAATCCTAACCCGTACCCTAAACCGAGCCCTAACCCTAACACTAACCCTAACCCTAACCCTAACCCATACCCTACGCCGTACCCGAACCCCTCCCCGAACCCATTCCCCAAGCCGTACCCTATGCCTAACCCTAAGCCTAACCCTAACCCTAGGCTACCCTTGACTGCTTCTGCCTCCAATAGATTTCCTAAGCACTACTGTTTTAAGGAACAGCTTAAAAAGAGAATCCTAATGTGATTTCTTTATAATGGGTGTGTTCCTTATCTTATCCTAGTGTCTAAACTCTTCTCCATGGCTGCACCCCCAAATAATATTCCCCTTACGTGCTAAGGGGTATCTAGAGAGTGGGATAGGTTTAATAACTACCCTAACCCTAACGCGTACCCTAACCCTAACCCCTACCCTAACCCTAACACGTACCCTAATCCTAACCTGTACCCTAAACCGAGGCCTAAGCCTAACACTAACCCTAACCCTAACCCTAACCCATACCCTACGCCGTACCCGCACACCTCCCCGAACCCGTACCCTAAGCCATACCCTAAACCTAACCCTAAGCCTAACCCTAACCCTAGGCTACCCTTGACTGCTTCTGCCTCCAATTGATTTCCTAAGCAGTAGTGTTTTAAGGAACAGCTTAAAAAGAGAATCCTAATGTGATTTCTTTATAATGGGTGTGTTCCTTATCTTATCCTAGTGTCTAAACTCTTCTCCATGGCTGGACCCCCAAATAATATTCCTTTACGTGCTAAGGGGGAGCTAGAGAGTGGGATAGGTTTACTAACTACCCTAGCCCTAACGCGTAACCTAACCCTAACCCCTACCCTAACCCTAACACGTACCCTAATCCTAACCCGTACCCTAAACCGAGCCCTAACCCTAACACTAACCCAAACCCTAACCCTAACCCATACCCTACGCCGTACACGAACACCTCCCCGAACCCATACCCCAGCCGTACCCTAACCCTAACCCTAAGCCTAACCCTAACCCTAGTCTACCCTTGACTGCTTCTGCCTCCAATAGATTTCCTAAGCACTAGTGTTTTAAGGAACAGCTTAAAAAGAGAATCCTAAAGTGATTTCTTTATAATGGGTGTGTTCCTTATCTTATCCTAGTGTCTAAACTCTTCTCCATGGCTGGACCCACAAATAATATTCCTTTACGTGCTAAGGGGTATCTAGAGAGTGGGATAGGTTTAATAACTACCCTAACCCTAACGCTTACCCTAACCCTAACCCCTACCCTAACCCTAACACGTACCCTAATCCTAACCCGTACCCTAAACCGAGCCCTAACTCTAACACTAACCCTAACCCTAACCCATACCCTACGCCGTACCCGCACCCCTCCCCGAACCCGTAACCTAAGCCGTACCCTAAGCCTAACCCTAAGCCTAACCCTAACCCTAGGCTACCCTTGACTGCTTCTGCCTCCAATAGATTTCCTAAGCACTACTGTTTTAAGGAACAGCTTAAAAAGAGAATCCTAATGTGATTTCTTTATAATGGGTGTGTTCCTTACCTTATCCTAGTGTCTAAACTCTTCTCCATGGCTGCACCCCCAAATAATATTCCCTTACGTGCTAAGGGGTATCTAGAGAGTGGGATAGGTTTAATAACTACCCTAACCCTAACGCGTACCCTAACCCTAACCCCTACCCTAACCCTAACACGTACCCTAATACTAACCTGTACCCTAAACCGAGCCCTAACCCTAACACTAACCCTAACCCTAACCCATACCCTACGCCGTACCCGCACCCCTCCCCGAACCCGTACCCTAAGCCATACCCTAAACCTAACCCTAAGCCTAACCCTAACCCTAGGCTACCCTTGACTGCTTCTGCCTCCAATTGATTTCCTAAGCAGTAGTGTTTTAAGGAACAGCTTAAAAAGAGAATCCTAATGTGATTTCTTTATAATGGGTGTGTTCCTTATCTTATCCTAGTGTCTAAACACTTCTCCATGGCTGGACCCCCAAATAATATTCCTTTACGTGCTAAGGGGGAGCTAGAGAGTGGGATAGGTTTACTAACTACCCTAGCCCTAACGCGTAACCTAACCCTAACCCCTACCCTAACCCTAACACGTACCCTAATCCTAACCCGTACCCTAAACCGAGCCCTAACCCTAACAGTAACCCAAACCCTAACCCTAACCCATACCCTACGCCGTACACGAACACCTCCCCGAACCCATACCCCAAGCCGTACCCTAACCCTAACCCTAAGCCTAACCCTTACCCTAGGCTACCCTTGACTGCTTCTGCCTCCAATAGATTTCCTAAGCACTAGTGTTTTAAGAACAGCTTAAAAAGAGAATCCTAAAGTGATTTCTTTATAATGGGTGTGTTCCTTATCTTATCCTAGTGTCTAAACTCTTCTCCATGGCTGCACCCCCAAATAATATTCCTTTACGTGCTAAGGGGTATCTAGAGAGTGGGATAGGTTTAATAACTACCCTAACCCTAACGCGTACCCTAACCCTAACCCCTACCCTAACCCTAACATGTACCCTAATCCTAACCCGTACCCTAAACCGAGCCCTAACCCTAACACTAACCCTAACCCTAACCCTAACCCATACCCTACGCCGTACCCGAAACCCTCCCCGAACCCGTACCCTAAGCCATACCCTAAGCCTAACCCTAAGCCTAACACTAACCCTAGGCTACCCTTGACTGCTTCTGCCTCCAATAGATTTCCTAAGCACTAGTGTTTTAAGCAACAGCTTAAAAAGAGAATCCTAATGTGATTTCTTTATAATGGGTGTGTTCCTTATCTTATCCTAGTGTCTAAACTCTTCTCCATGGCTGGACCCCCAAATAATATTCCTTTACGTGCTAAGGGGTATCTAGAGAGTGTTATAGGTTTACTAACGACCCTAACCCTAATGCGTACCCTAACCCTAACCCCTACCCTAAACCTACCACGTACCCTAATCCTAACCGTACCCTAAACCGAGCCCTAACCCTAACACAAACCCTAACCCTAACCCTAACCCATACCCTACGCCGTACCCGAAACCCTCCCCGAACCCGTACCCTAAGCCGTACCCTAAGCCTAACCCTAAGCCTAACCCTAACCCTAGGCTACCCTTGACTGCTTCTGCCTCCAATAGATTTCCTAAGCACTAGTGTTTTAAGGAAGAGCTGAAAAAGAGAATCCTAATGTGATTTCTTTATAATGGGTGTGTTCCTTATCTTATCCTAGTGTCTAAACTCTTCTCCATGGCTGGACCCCCAAATAATATTCCTTTACGTGCTAAGGGGTATCTAGAGAGTGGGATAGGTTTAACAACTACCCTAACCCTAACGCGTACCCTAAACCTAACCCCTACCCTAACCCTAACACGTACCCTAATCCTAACCCGTACCCTAAACCGAGCCATAACCCTAACACTAACCCTAACCCTAACCCTAACCCATACCGTAGGCCGTACCCGCACCCCTCCCCGAACCCGTACCCTAAGCCGTACCCTAAGCCGAACCCTAAGCCTAACCCTAACCCTAGGCTACCCTTGACTGCTTCTGCCTCCAATTGATTTCCTAAGCACTAGTGTTTTAAGGAACAGCTTAAAAAGAGAATCCTAATGTGATTTCTTTATAATTGGTGTGTTCCTTATCTTATCCTAGTGTCTAAACCCTTCTCCATGGCTGCACCCCCAAATAATATTGCCTTACGTGCTAAGGGGTATCTAGAGAGTGGGATAGGTTTAATAACTACCCTAAACCTAATGCGTACTCTAACCCTAACCCCTACCCTAACACTAACACGTACCCTAATCCTAACCCGTACCCTAAACCGAGCCCTAACCCTAACACTAACACTAACCCTAACCCTAACCCATACCCTACGCCGTACCTGAACCCCTCCCCAAACCCGTACCCTAAGCCGTACCCTAAGCCTAACCCTAAGCCTAACACTAACCCTAGGCTACCCTTGACTGCTTCTGCCTCCAATAGATTTCCTAAGCACTAGTGTTTTAAGCAACAGCTTAAAAAGAGAATCCTAATGTGATTTCTTTATAATGGGTGTGTTCCTTATCTTATCCTAGTGTCTAAATTCTTCTCCATGGCTGGAACCCCAAATAATATTCCTTTACGTGCTAAGGGGTATCTAGAGAGTGGGATAGGTTTACTAACTACCCTAACCCTAACGCGTACCCTAACCCTAACCCCTACCCTAAACCTAACACGTACCCTAATCCTAACTGTACCCTAAACCGAGCCCTAACCCTAACACTAACCCTAACCCTAACCCTAACCCATACCCTACGCCGTACCCGAAACCCTCCCCGAACCCGTACGCTAAGCCGTACCCTAAGCCTAACCCTAAGCCTAACCCTAACCCTAGGCTACCCTTGACTGCTTCTGCCTCCAATAGATTTCCTAAGCACTAGTGTTTTAACGAACAGCTTAAAAAGAGAATCCTAATGTGATTTCTTTATAATGGGTGTGTTCCTTATCTTATCCTAGTGTCTAAACTCTTCTCCATGGCTGGACCCTCAAATAATATTCCTTTACGTGCTAAGGGGTATCTAGAGAGTGGGATAGGTTTAATAACTACCCTAACCCTAACGCGTACCCTAACCCTAACCCCTACCCTAACCCTAACACGTACCCTAATCCTAACCCGTACCCTAAACCGAGCCCTAACCCTAACACTAACCCTAACCCTAACCCTAACCCATACCCTACGCCGTACCCGAAACCCTCCCCGAACCCGTACCCTAAGCCGTACCCTAAGCCTAACCCTAAGCCTAACCCTAACCCTAGGCTACCCTTGACTGCTTCTGCCTCCAATAGATTTCCTAAGCACTAGTGTTTTAAGGAACAGCTTAAAAAGAGAATCCTAATGTGATTTCTTTATAATGGGTGTGTTCCTTATCTTATCCTAGTGTCTAAACTTTTCTCCATGGCTGGACCCTCAAATAATATTCCTTTACGTGCTAAGGGGTATCTAGAGATTGGGATAGGTTTAATAACTACCCTAACCCTAACGCGTACCCTAACCCTAACCCCTACCCTAACCCTAACACGTACCCTAATCCTAACCCGTACCCTAAACCGAGCCCTAACCCTAACACTAACCCTAACCCTAACCCTAACCCATACCCTACGCCGTACCCGCACCCCTCCCCGAACCCGTACCCTAAGCCGTACCCTAAGCCTAACCCTAAGCCTAACCCTAACCCTAGGCTACCCTTGACTGCTTCTGCCTCCAATAGATTTCCTAAGCACTAGTGTTTTAAGGAACAGCTTAAAAAGAGAATCCTAATGTGATTTCTTTATAATGGGTGTGTTCCTTATCTTATCCTAGTGTCTAAACTCTTCTCCATGGCTGGACCCCCAAATAATATTCCTTTACGTGCTAAGGGGTATCTAGAGAGTGGGATAGGTTTAATAACTACCCTAACCCTAACGCATACCCTAACCCTAACCCTAACACGTACCCTAATCCTAACCCGTACCCTAAACCGAGCCCTAACCCTAACACTAACCCTAACCCTAACCCTAACCCATACCCTACGCCGTACCCGAACCCCTCCCCGAACCCATTCCCCAAGCCGTACCCTATGCCTAACCCTAAGCCTAACCCTAACCCTAGGCTACCCTTGACTGCTTCTGCCTCCAATAGATTTCCTAAGCACTACTGTTTTAAGGAACAGCTTAAAAAGAGAATCCTAATGTGATTTCTTTATAATGGGTGTGTTCCTTATCTTATCCTAGTGTCTAAACTCTTCTCCATGGCTGCACCCCCAAATAATATTCCCTTACGTGCTAAGGGGTATCTAGAGAGTGGGATAGGTTTAATAACTACCCTAACCCTAACGCGTACCCTAACCCTAACCCCTACCCTAACCCTAACACGTACCCTAATCCTAACCTGTACCCTAAACCGAGGCCTAAGCCTAACACTAACCCTAACCCTAACCCTAACCCATACCCTACGCCGTACCCGCACACCTCCCCGAACCCGTACCCTAAGCCATACCCTAAACCTAACCCTAAGCCTAACCCTAACCCTAGGCTACCCTTGACTGCTTCTGCCTCCAATTGATTTCCTAAGCAGTAGTGTTTTAAGGAACAGCTTAAAAAGAGAATCCTAATGTGATTTCTTTATAATGGGTGTGTTCCTTATCTTATCCTAGTGTCTAAACTCTTCTCCATGGCTGGACCCCCAAATAATATTCCTTTACGTGCTAAGGGGGAGCTAGAGAGTGGGATAGGTTTACTAACTACCCTAGCCCTAACGCGTAACCTAACCCTAACCCCTACCCTAACCCTAACACGTACCCTAATCCTAACCCGTACCCTAAACCGAGCCCTAACCCTAACACTAACCCAAACCCTAACCCTAACCCATACCCTACGCCGTACACAAACACCTCCCCGAACCCATACCCCAGCCGTACCCTAACCCTAACCCTAAGCCTAACCCTAACCCTAGTCTACCCTTGACTGCTTCTGCCTCCAATAGATTTCCTAAGCACTAGTGTTTTAAGGAACAGCTTAAAAAGAGAATCCTAAAGTGATTTCTTTATAATGGGTGTGTTCCTTATCTTATCCTAGTGTATAAACTCTTCTCCATGGCTCGACCCACAAATAATATTCCTTTACGTGCTAAGGGGTATCTAGAGAGTGGGATAGGTTTAAAAACTACCCTAACCCTAACGCTTACCCTAACCCTAACCCCTACCCTAACCCTAACACGTACCCTAATCCTAACCCGTACCCTAAACCGAGCCCTAACCCTAACACTAACCCTAACCCTAACCCATACCCTACGCCGTACCCGCACCCCTCCCCGAACCCGTAACCTAAGCCGTACCCTAAGCCTAACCCTAAGCCTAACCCTAACCCTAGGCTACCCTTGACTGCTTCTGCCTCCAATAGATTTCCTAAGCACTACTGTTTTAAGGAACAGCTTAAAAAGAGAATCCTAATGTGATTTCTTTATAATGGGTGTGTTCCTTACCTTATCCTAGTGTCTAAACTCTTCTCCATGGCTGCACCCCCAAATAATATTCCCTTACGTGCTAAGGGGTATCTAGAGAGTGGGATAGGTTTAATAACTACCCTAACCCTAACGCGTACCCTAACCCTAACCCCTACCCTAACCCTAACACGTACCCTAATACTAACCTGTACCCTAAACCGAGCCCTAACCCTAACACTAATCCTAACCCTAACCCATACCCTACGCCGTACCCGCACCCCTCCCCGAACCCGTACCCTAAGCCATACCCTAAACCTAACCCTAAGCCTAACCCTAACCCTAGGCTACCCTTGACTGCTTCTGCCTCCAATTGATTTCCTAAGCAGTAGTGTTTTAAGGAACAGCTTAAAAAGAGAATCCTAATGTGATTTCTTTATAATGGGTGTGTTCCTTATCTTATCCTAGTGTCTAAACACTTCTCCATGGCTGGACCCCCAAATAATATTCCTTTACGTGCTAAGGGGGAGCTAGAGAGTGGGATAGGTTTACTAACTACCCTAGCCCTAACGCGTAACCTAACCCTAACCCCTACCCTAACCCTAACACGTACCCTAATCCTAACCCGTACCCTAAACCGAGCCCTAACCCTAACACTAACCCAAACCCTAACCCTAACCCATACCCTACGCCGTACACGAACACCTCCCCGAACCCATACCCCAAGCCGTACCCTAACCCTAACCCTAAGCCTAACCCTTACCCTAGGCTACCCTTGACTGCTTCTGCCTCCAATAGATTTCCTAAGCACTAGTGTTTTAAGAACAGCTTAAAAAGAGAATCCTAAAGTGATTTCTTTATAATGGGTGTGTTCCTTATCTTATCCTAGTGTCTAAACTCTTCTCCATGGCTGCACCCCCAAATAATATTCCTTTACGTGCTAAGGGGTATCTAGAAAGTGGGATAGGTTTAATAACTACCCTAACCCTAACGCGTACCCTAACCCTAACCCCTACCCTAACCCTAACATGTACCCTAATCCTAACCCGTACCCTAAACCGAGCCCTAACCCTAACACTAACCCAAACCCTAACCCTAACCCATACCCTACGCCGTACCCGAAACCCTCCCCGAACCCGTACCCTAAGCCATACCCTAAGCCTAACCCTAAGCCTAACACTAACCCTAGGCTACCCTTGACTGCTTCTGCCTCCAATAGATTTCCTAAGCACTAGTGTTTTAAGCAACAGCTTAAAAAGAGAATCCTAATGTGATTTCTTTATAATGGGTGTGTTCCTTATCTTATCCTAGTGTCTAAACTCTTCTCCATGGCTGGACCCCCAAATAATATTCCTTTACGTGCTAAGGGGTATCTAGAGAGTGTTATAGGTTTACTAACGACCCTAACCCTAATGCGTACCCTAACCCTAACCCCTACCCTAAACCTACCACGTACCCTAATCCTAACCGTACCCTAAACCGAGCCCTAACCCTAACACAAACCCTAACCCTAACCCTAACCCATACCCTACGCCGTACCCGAAACCCTCCCCGAACCCGTACCCTAAGCCGTACCCTAAGCCTAACCCTAAGCCTAACCCTAACCCTAGGCTACCCTTGACTGCTTCTGCCTCCAATAGATTTCCTAAGCACTAGTGTTTTAAGGAAGAGCTGAAAAAGAGAATCCTAATGTGATTTCTTTATAATGGGTGTGTTCCTTATCTTATCCTAGTGTCTAAACTCTTCTCCATGGCTGGACCCCCAAATAATATTCCTTTACGTGCTAAGGGGTATCTAGAGAGTGGGATAGGTTTAACAACTACCCTAACCCTAACGCGTACCCTAAACCTAACCCCTACCCTAACCCTAACACGTACCCTAATCCTAACCCGTACACTAAACCGAGCCATAACCCTAACACTAACCCTAACCCTAACCCTAACCCATACCGTAGGCCGTACCCGCACCCCTCCCCGAACCCGTACCCTAAGCCGTACCCTAAGCCGAACCCTAAGCCTAACCCTAACCCTAGGCTACCCTTGACTGCTTCTGCCTCCAATTGATTTCCTAAGCACTAGTGTTTTAAGGAACAGCTTAAAAAGAGAATCCTAATGTGATTTCTTTATAATGGGTGTGTTCCTTATCTTATCCTAGTGTCTAAACTCTTCTCCATGGCTGCACCCCCAAATAATATTGCCTTACGTGCTAAGGGGTATCTAGAGAGTGGGATAGGTTTAATAACTACCCTAAACCTAATGCGTACTCTAACCCTAACCCCTACCCTAACCCTAACACGTACCCTAATCCTAACCCGTACCCTAAACCGAGCCCTAACCCTAACACTAACCCTAACCCTAACCCTAACCCATACCCTACGCCGTACCTGAACCCCTCCCCAAACCCGTACCCTAAGCCGTACCCTAAGCCTAACCCTAAGCCTAACACTAACCCTAGGCTACCCTTGACTGCTTCTGCCTCCAATAGATTTCCTAAGCACTAGTGTTTTAAGCAACAGCTTAAAAAGAGAATCCTAATGTGATTTCTTTATAATGGGTGTGTTCCTTATCTTATCCTAGTGTCTAAATTCTTCTCCATGGCTGGAACCCCAAATAATATTCCTTTACGTGCTAAGGGGTATCTAGAGAGTGGGATAGGTTTACTAACTACCCTAACCCTAACGCGTACCCTAACCCTAACCCCTACCCTAAACCTAACACGTACCCTAATCCTAACCGTACCCTAAACCGAGCCCTAACCCTAACACTAACCCTAACCCTAACCCTAACCCATACCCTACGCCGTACCCGAAACCCTCCCCGAACCCGTACCCTAAGCCGTACCCTAAGCCTAACCCTAAGCCTAACCCTAACCCTAGGCTACCCTTGACTGCTTCTGCCTCCAATAGATTTCCTAAGCACTAGTGTTTTAAGGAACAGCTTAAAAAGAGAATCCTAATGTGATTTCTTTATAATGTGTGTGTTCCTTATCTTATCTTAGTGTCAAAACTCTTCTCCATGGCTGCACCCCCAAATAATATTCCTTTACGTGCTAAGGGGTATCTAGAGAGTGGGATAGGTTTAATAACTAACCTAACCCTAACGCATACCCTAACCCTAACCCCTACCCTAACCCTAACACGTACCCTAATCCTAACCCGTACCCTAAACCGAGCCCTAACCCTAACACTAACCCTAACCCTAACCCTAACCCATACCCTACGCCGTACCCGAACCCCTCCCCGAACCCATTCCCCAAGCCGTACCCTAAACCTAACCCTAAGCCTAACCCTAACCCTAGGCTACCCTTGACTGCTTCTGCCTCCAATAGATTTCCTAAGCACTAGTGTTTTAAGGAACAGCTTAAAAAGAGAATCCTAATGTGATTTCTTTATAATGGGTGTGTTCCTTATCTTATCCTAGTGTCTAAACTCTTCTCCATGGCTGCACCCCCAAATAATATTTCCTTACGTGCTAAGGGGTATCTAGAGAGTGGGATAGGTTTAATAACTACCCTAACCCTAATGCGTACTCTAACCCTAACCCCTAACCTAACACTAACACGTACCCTAATCCTAACCCGTACCCTAAACCGAGCCCTAACCCTAACACTAACACTAACCCTAACCCTAACCCATACCCTACGCCGTACCTGAACCCCTCCCCAAACCCGTACCGTAAGCCGTACCCTAAGCCTAACCCTAAGCCTAACACTAACCCTAGGCTACCCTTGACTGCTTCTGCCTCCAATAGATTTCCTAAGCACTAGTGTTTTAAGCAACAGCTTAAAAAGAGAATCCTAATGTGATTTCTTTATAATGGGTGTGTTCCTTATCTTATCCTAGTGTCTAAATTCTTCTCCATGGCTGGAACCCCAAATAATATTCCTTTACGTGCTAATAGGTATCTAGAGAGTGGGATAGGTTTACTAACTACCCTAACCCTAACGCGTACCCTAACCCTAATCCCTACCCTAAACCTAACACGTACCCTAATCCTAACCGTACCCTAAACCGAGCCCTAACCCTAACACTAACCCTAACCCTAACCCTAACCCATACCCTACGCCGTACCCGCACCCCTCCCCGAACCCGTAACCTAAGCCGTACCCTAAGCCTAACCCTAAGCCTAACACTAACCCTAGGCTACCCTTGACTGCTTCTGCCTCCAATAGATTTCCTAAGCACTAGTGTTTTAAGGAACAGCTTAAAAAGAGAATCCTAATGTGATTTCTTTATAATGGGTGTGTTCCTTATCTTATCCTAGTGTCTAAACTCTTCTCCATGGCTGCACCCCCAAATAATATTCCCTTACGTGCTAAGGGGTATCTAGAGAGTGGGATAGGTTTAATAACTACCCTAACCCTAACGCGTACCCTAACCCTAACCCCTACCCTAACCCTAACACGTACCCTAATCCTAACCCCTACCCTAAACCGAGCCCTAACCCTAACACTAACCCTAACCCTAACCCTAACCCATAACCTACGCCGTACCCGAAACCCTCCCCGAACTCGTACCCTAAGCCGTACCCTAAGCCTAACCCTAAGCCTAACCCTAACCCTAGGCTACCCTTGACTGCTTCTGCCTCCAATAGATTTCCTAAGCACTAGTGTTTTAACGAACAGCTTAAAAAGAGAATCTTAAAGTGATTTCTATATAATGGGTGTGTTCCTTATCTTATTCTAGTGTCTAAACTCTTCTCCATGGCTGGACCCCCAAATAATATTCCTTTACGTGCTAAGGGGTATCTAGAGAGTGGGATAGGTTTAATAACTACCCTAACCCTAACGCGTACCCTAACCCTAACCCCTACCCTAACCCTAACACGTACCCTAATCCTAACCCGTACCCTAAACCGAGCCCTAACCCTAACACTAACCCTAACCCTAACCCATACCCTACGCCGTACCCGAAACCCTCCCCGAACCCGTACCCTAAGCCGTACCCTAAGCCTCACCCTAAGCCTAACCTTATCCTAGGCTACCCTTGACTGCTTCTGCCTCCAATAGATTTCCTAAGCACTAGTGTTTTAAGGAACAGCTTAAAAAGAGAATCCTAATGTGATTTCTTTATAATGGGTGTGTTCCTTATCTTATCCTAGTGTCTAAACTCTTCTCCATGGCTGGACCCTCAAATAATATTCCATTACGTGCTAAGGGGTATCTAGAGAGTGGGATAGGTTTAATAACTACCCTAACCCTAACGCGTACCCTAACCCTAACCCCTACCCTAAACCTAACACGTACCCTAATCCTAACCTGTACCCTAAACCGAGCCCTAACCCTAACACTAACCCTAACCCTAACCCTAACCCATACCCTACGCCGTACCCGCACCCCTCCCCGAACCCGTACCCTAAGCCGTACCCTAAGCCTAACCCTAAGCCTAACCCTAACCCTAGGCTACCCTTGACTGCTTCTGCCTCCAATAGATTTCCTAAGCACTACTGTTTTAAGGAACAGCTTAAAAAGAGAATCCTAATGTGATTTCTTTATAATGGGTGTGTTCCTTATCTTATCCTAGTGTCTAAACTCTTCTCCATGGCTGGACCCCCAAATAATATTCCTTTACGTGCTAAGGGGTATCTAGAGAGTGGGATAGGTTTAACAACTACCCTAACCCTAACGCGTACCCTAAACCTAACCCCTACCCTAACCCTAACACGTACCCTAATCCTAACCCGTACCCTAAACCGAGCCCTAACCCTAACACTAACCCTAACCCTAACCCTAACCCATACCGTAGGCCGTACCCGCACCCCTCCCCGAACCCGTACCCTAAGCCGTACCCTAAGCCGAACCCTAAGCCTAACCCTAAACCTAGGCTACCCTTGACTGCTTCTGCCTCCAATTGATTTCCTAAGCACTAGTGTTTTAAGGAACAGCTTAAAAAGAGAATCCTAATGTGATTTCTTTATAATGGGTGTGTTCCTTATCTTATCCTAGTGTCTAATCTCTTCTCCATGGCTGCACCCCCAAATAATATTGCCTTACGTGCTAAGGGGTATCTAGAGAGTGGGATAGGTTTAATAACTACCCTAAACCTAATGCGTACTCTAACCCTAACCCCTACCCTAACACTAACACGTACCCTAATCCTAACCCGTACCCTAAACCGAGCCCTAACCCTAACACTAACACTAACCCTAACCCTAACCCATACCCTAGGCCGTACCTGAACCCCTCCCCAAACCCGTACCCTAAGCCGTACCCTAAGCCTAACCCTAAGCCTAACACTAACCCTAGGCTACCCTTGACTGCTTCTGCCTCCAATAGATTTCCTAAGCACTAGTGTTTTAAGCAACAGCTTAAAAAGAGAATCCTAATGTGATTTCTTTATAATGGGTGTGTTCCTTATCTTATCCTAGTGTCTAAATTCTTCTCCATGGCTGGAACCCCAAATAATATTCCTTTACGTGTTAAGGGGTATCTAGAGAGTGGGATAGGTTTACTAACTACCCTAACCCTAACGCGTACCCTAACCCTAACCCCTACCCTAAACCTACCACGTACCCTAATCCTAACCGTACCCTAAACCGAGCCCTAACCCTAACACTAACCCTAACCCTAACCCTAACCCATACCCTACGCCGTACCCGAAACCCTCCCCGAACCCGTACCCTAAGCCTTACCCTAAGCCTAACCCTAAGCCTAACCCTAACCCTAGGCTACCCTTGACTGCTTCTGCCTCCAATAGATTTCCTAAGCACTAGTGTTTTAACGAACAGCTTAAAAAGAGAATCCTAAAGTGATTTCTTTATAATGGGTGTGTTCCTTTTCTTATCCTAGTGTCTAAACTCTTCTCCATGGCTGGACCCCCAAATAATATTCCTTTATGTGCTAAGGGGTATCTAGAGAGTGGGATGGGTTTAATAACTACCCTAACCCTAACGCGTACCCTAACCCTAACCCCTACCCTAACCCTAACACTAACCCTAACCCTAACCCATACCCTACGCCGTACCCGAAACCCTCCCCGAACCCGTACCCTAAGCCCTACCCTAAGCCTCACCCTAAGCCTAACCTTATCCTAGGCTACCCTTGACTGCTTCTGCCTCCAATAGATTTCCTAAGCACTAGTGTTTTAAGGAACAGCTTAAAAAGAGAATCCTAATGTGATTTCTTTATAATGGGTGTGTTCCTTATCTTATCCTAGTGTCTAAACTCTTCTCCATGGCTGGACCATCAAATAATATTCCTTTACGTGCTAAGGGGTATCTAGAGAGTGGGATAGGTTTAATAACTACCCTAACCCTAACGCGTACCCTAACCCTAACCCCTACCCTAAACCTAACACGTACCCTAATCCTAACCTGTACCCTAAACCGAGCCCTAACCCTAACACTAACCCTAACCCTAACCCTAACCCATACCCTACGCCGTACCCGAAACCCTCCCCGAACCCGTACCCTAAGCCATACCCTAAGCCTAACCCTAAGCCAACACTAACCCTAGGCTACCCTTGACTGCTTCTGCCTCCAATAGATTTCCTAAGCACTAGTGTTTTAAGCAACAGCTTAAAAAGAGAATCCTAATGTGATTTCTTTATAATGGGTGTGTTCCTTATCTTATCCTAGTGTCTAAACTCTTCTCCATGGCTGGACCCCCAAATAATATTCCTTTATGTGCTAAGGGGTATCTAGAGAGTGGGATAGGTTTACTAACGACCCTAAACCTAATGCGTACCCTAACCCTAACCCCTACCCTAAACCTACCACGTACCCTAATCCTAACCGTACCCTAAACCGAGCCCTAACCCTAACACAAACCCTAACCCTAACCCTAACCCATACCCTACGCCGTACCCGAAACCCTCCCCGAACCCGTACCCTAAGCCGTACCCTAAGCCTAACCCTAAGCCTAACCCTAACCCTAGGCTACCCTTGACTGCTTCTGCCTCTAATAGATTTCCTAAGCACTAGTGTTTTAAGGAAGAGCTGAAAAAGAGAATCCTAATGTGATTTCTTTATAATGGGTGTGTTCCTTATCTTATCCTAGTGTCTAAACTCTTCTCCATCGCTGGACCCCCAAATAATATTCCTTTACGTGCTAAGGGGTATCTAGAGAGTGGGATAGGTTTAACAACTACCCTAACCCTAACGCGTACCCTAAACCTAACCCCTACCCTAACCCTAACACGTACCCTAATCCTAACCCGTACCCTAAACCGAGCCCTAACCCTAACACTAACCCTAACCCTAACCCTAACCCATACCGTACGCAGTACCCGCACCCCTCCCCGAACCCGTACCCTGAGCCGTACCCTAAGCCGAACCCTAAGCCTAAACCTAACCCTAGGCTACCCTTGACTGCTTCTGCCTCCAATTGATTTCCTAACCACTAGTGTTTTAAGGAACAGCTTAAAAAGAGAATCCTAATGTGATTTCTTTATAATGGGTGTGTTCCTTATCTTATCCTAGTGTCTAAACTCTTCTCCATGGCTGCACCCCCAAATAATATTGCCTTACGTGCTAAGGGGTATCTAGAGAGTGGGATAGGTTTAATAACTACCCTAAACCTAATGCGTACTCTAACCCTAACCCCTACCCTAACACTAACACGTACCGTAATCCTAACCCGTACCCTAAACCGAGCCCTAACCCTAACACTAACACTAACCCTAACCCTAACCCATACCCTACGCCGTACCTGAACCCCTCCCCAAACCCGTACCCTAAGCCGTACCCTAAGCCTAACCCTAAGCCTAACACTAACCCTAGGCTACCCTTGACTGCTTCTGCCTCCAATAGATTTCCTAAGCACTAGTGTTTTAAGCAACAGCTTAAAAAGAGAATCCTAATGTGATTTCTTTATAATGGGTGTGTTCCTTATCTTATCCTAGTGTCTAAATTCTTCTCCATGGCTGGAACCCCAAATAATATTCCTTTACGTGCTAAGGGGTATCTAGAGAGTGGGATAGGTTTACTAACTACCCTAACCCTAACGCGTACCCTAACCCTAACCCCTACCCTAACCCTAACACGTACCCTAATACTAACCTGTACCCTAAACCGAGCCCTAACCCTAACACTAATCCTAACCCTAACCCATACCCTACGCCGTACCCGCACCCCTCCCCGAACCCGTACCCTAAGCCATACCCTAAACCTAACCCTAAGCCTAACCCTAACCCTAGGCTACCCTTGACTGCTTCTGCCTCCAATTGATTTCCTAAGCAGTAGTGTTTTAAGGAACAGCTTAAAAAGAGAATCCTAATGTGATTTCTTTATAATGGGTGTGTTCCTTATCTTATCCTAGTGTCTAAACACTTCTCCATGGCTGGACCCCCAAATAATATTCCTTTACGTGCTAAGGGGGAGCTAGAGAGTGGGATAGGTTTACTAACTACCCTAGCCCTAACGCGTAACCTAACCCTAACCCCTACCCTAACCCTAACACGTACCCTAATCCTAACCCGTACCCTAAACCGAGCCCTAACCCTAACACTAACCCAAACCCTAACCCTAACCCATACCCTACGCCGTACACGAACACCTCCCCGAACCCATACCCCAAGCCGTACCCTAACCCTAACCCTAAGCCTAACCCTTACCCTAGGCTACCCTTGACTGCTTCTGCCTCCAATAGATTTCCTAAGCACTAGTGTTTTAAGAACAGCTTAAAAAGAGAATCCTAAAGTGATTTCTTTATAATGGGTGTGTTCCTTATCTTATCCTAGTGTCTAAACTCTTCTCCATGGCTGCACCCCCAAATAATATTCCTTTACGTGCTAAGGGGTATCTAGAAAGTGGGATAGGTTTAATAACTACCCTAACCCTAACGCGTACCCTAACCCTAACCCCTACCCTAACCCTAACATGTACCCTAATCCTAACCCGTACCCTAAACCGAGCCCTAACCCTAACACTAACCCAAACCCTAACCCTAACCCATACCCTACGCCGTACCCGAAACCCTCCCCGAACCCGTACCCTAAGCCATACCCTAAGCCTAACCCTAAGCCTAACACTAACCCTAGGCTACCCTTGACTGCTTCTGCCTCCAATAGATTTCCTAAGCACTAGTGTTTTAAGCAACAGCTTAAAAAGAGAATCCTAATGTGATTTCTTTATAATGGGTGTGTTCCTTATCTTATCCTAGTGTCTAAACTCTTCTCCATGGCTGGACCCCCAAATAATATTCCTTTACGTGCTAAGGGGTATCTAGAGAGTGTTATAGGTTTACTAACGACCCTAACCCTAATGCGTACCCTAACCCTAACCCCTACCCTAAACCTACCACGTACCCTAATCCTAACCGTACCCTAAACCGAGCCCTAACCCTAACACAAACCCTAACCCTAACCCTAACCCATACCCTACGCCGTACCCGAAACCCTCCCCGAACCCGTACCCTAAGCCGTACCCTAAGCCTAACCCTAAGCCTAACCCTAACCCTAGGCTACCCTTGACTGCTTCTGCCTCCAATAGATTTCCTAAGCACTAGTGTTTTAAGGAAGAGCTGAAAAAGAGAATCCTAATGTGATTTCTTTATAATGGGTGTGTTCCTTATCTTATCCTAGTGTCTAAACTCTTCTCCATGGCTGGACCCCCAAATAATATTCCTTTACGTGCTAAGGGGTATCTAGAGAGTGGGATAGGTTTAACAACTACCCTAACCCTAACGCGTACCCTAAACCTAACCCCTACCCTAACCCTAACACGTACCCTAATCCTAACCCGTACACTAAACCGAGCCATAACCCTAACACTAACCCTAACCCTAACCCTAACCCATACCGTAGGCCGTACCCGCACCCCTCCCCGAACCCGTACCCTAAGCCGTACCCTAAGCCGAACCCTAAGCCTAACCCTAACCCTAGGCTACCCTTGACTGCTTCTGCCTCCAATTGATTTCCTAAGCACTAGTGTTTTAAGGAACAGCTTAAAAAGAGAATCCTAATGTGATTTCTTTATAATGGGTGTGTTCCTTATCTTATCCTAGTGTCTAAACTCTTCTCCATGGCTGCACCCCCAAATAATATTGCCTTACGTGCTAAGGGGTATCTAGAGAGTGGGATAGGTTTAATAACTACCCTAAACCTAATGCGTACTCTAACCCTAACCCCTACCCTAACCCTAACACGTACCCTAATCCTAACCCGTACCCTAAACCGAGCCCTAACCCTAACACTAACCCTAACCCTAACCCTAACCCATACCCTACGCCGTACCTGAACCCCTCCCCAAACCCGTACCCTAAGCCGTACCCTAAGCCTAACCCTAAGCCTAACACTAACCCTAGGCTACCCTTGACTGCTTCTGCCTCCAATAGATTTCCTAAGCACTAGTGTTTTAAGCAACAGCTTAAAAAGAGAATCCTAATGTGATTTCTTTATAATGGGTGTGTTCCTTATCTTATCCTAGTGTCTAAATTCTTCTCCATGGCTGGAACCCCAAATAATATTCCTTTACGTGCTAAGGGGTATCTAGAGAGTGGGATAGGTTTACTAACTACCCTAACCCTAACGCGTACCCTAACCCTAACCCCTACCCTAAACCTAACACGTACCCTAATCCTAACCGTACCCTAAACCGAGCCCTAACCCTAACACTAACCCTAACCCTAACCCTAACCCATACCCTACGCCGTACCCGAAACCCTCCCCGAACCCGTACCCTAAGCCGTACCCTAAGCCTAACCCTAAGCCTAACCCTAACCCTAGGCTACCCTTGACTGCTTCTGCCTCCAATAGATTTCCTAAGCACTAGTGTTTTAAGGAACAGCTTAAAAAGAGAATCCTAATGTGATTTCTTTATAATGTGTGTGTTCCTTATCTTATCTTAGTGTCAAAACTCTTCTCCATGGCTGCACCCCCAAATAATATTCCTTTACGTGCTAAGGGGTATCTAGAGAGTGGGATAGGTTTAATAACTAACCTAACCCTAACGCATACCCTAACCCTAACCCCTACCCTAACCCTAACACGTACCCTAATCCTAACCCGTACCCTAAACCGAGCCCTAACCCTAACACTAACCCTAACCCTAACCCTAACCCATACCCTACGCCGTACCCGAACCCCTCCCCGAACCCATTCCCCAAGCCGTACCCTAAACCTAACCCTAAGCCTAACCCTAACCCTAGGCTACCCTTGACTGCTTCTGCCTCCAATAGATTTCCTAAGCACTAGTGTTTTAAGGAACAGCTTAAAAAGAGAATCCTAATGTGATTTCTTTATAATGGGTGTGTTCCTTATCTTATCCTAGTGTCTAAACTCTTCTCCATGGCTGCACCCCCAAATAATATTTCCTTACGTGCTAAGGGGTATCTAGAGAGTGGGATAGGTTTAATAACTACCCTAACCCTAATGCGTACTCTAACCCTAACCCCTAACCTAACACTAACACGTACCCTAATCCTAACCCGTACCCTAAACCGAGCCCTAACCCTAACACTAACACTAACCCTAACCCTAACCCATACCCTACGCCGTACCTGAACCCCTCCCCAAACCCGTACCGTAAGCCGTACCCTAAGCCTAACCCTAAGCCTAACACTAACCCTAGGCTACCCTTGACTGCTTCTGCCTCCAATAGATTTCCTAAGCACTAGTGTTTTAAGCAACAGCTTAAAAAGAGAATCCTAATGTGATTTCTTTATAATGGGTGTGTTCCTTATCTTATCCTAGTGTCTAAATTCTTCTCCATGGCTGGAACCCCAAATAATATTCCTTTACGTGCTAATAGGTATCTAGAGAGTGGGATAGGTTTACTAACTACCCTAACCCTAACGCGTACCCTAACCCTAATCCCTACCCTAAACCTAACACGTACCCTAATCCTAACCGTACCCTAAACCGAGCCCTAACCCTAACACTAACCCTAACCCTAACCCTAACCCATACCCTACGCCGTACCCGCACCCCTCCCCGAACCCGTAACCTAAGCCGTACCCTAAGCCTAACCCTAAGCCTAACACTAACCCTAGGCTACCCTTGACTGCTTCTGCCTCCAATAGATTTCCTAAGCACTAGTGTTTTAAGGAACAGCTTAAAAAGAGAATCCTAATGTGATTTCTTTATAATGGGTGTGTTCCTTATCTTATCCTAGTGTCTAAACTCTTCTCCATGGCTGCACCCCCAAATAATATTCCCTTACGTGCTAAGGGGTATCTAGAGAGTGGGATAGGTTTAATAACTACCCTAACCCTAACGCGTACCCTAACCCTAACCCCTACCCTAACCCTAACACGTACCCTAATCCTAACCCCTACCCTAAACCGAGCCCTAACCCTAACACTAACCCTAACCCTAACCCTAACCCATAACCTACGCCGTACCCGAAACCCTCCCCGAACTCGTACCCTAAGCCGTACCCTAAGCCTAACCCTAAGCCTAACCCTAACCCTAGGCTACCCTTGACTGCTTCTGCCTCCAATAGATTTCCTAAGCACTAGTGTTTTAACGAACAGCTTAAAAAGAGAATCTTAAAGTGATTTCTATATAATGGGTGTGTTCCTTATCTTATTCTAGTGTCTAAACTCTTCTCCATGGCTGGACCCCCAAATAATATTCCTTTACGTGCTAAGGGGTATCTAGAGAGTGGGATAGGTTTAATAACTACCCTAACCCTAACGCGTACCCTAACCCTAACCCCTACCCTAACCCTAACACGTACCCTAATCCTAACCCGTACCCTAAACCGAGCCCTAACCCTAACACTAACCCTAACCCTAACCCATACCCTACGCCGTACCCGAAACCCTCCCCGAACCCGTACCCTAAGCCGTACCCTAAGCCTCACCCTAAGCCTAACCTTATCCTAGGCTACCCTTGACTGCTTCTGCCTCCAATAGATTTCCTAAGCACTAGTGTTTTAAGCAACAGCTTAAAAAGAGAATCCTAATGTGATTTCTTTATAATGGGTGTGTTCCTTATCTTATCCTAGTGTCTAAATTCTTCTCCATGGCTGGAACCCCAAATAATATTCCTTTACGTGTTAAGGGGTATCTAGAGAGTGGGATAGGTTTACTAACTACCCTAACCCTAACGCGTACCCTAACCCTAACCCCTACCCTAAACCTACCACGTACCCTAATCCTAACCGTACCCTAAACCGAGCCCTAACCCTAACACTAACCCTAACCCTAACCCTAACCCATACCCTACGCCGTACCCGAAACCCTCCCCGAACCCGTACCCTAAGCCTTACCCTAAGCCTAACCCTAAGCCTAACCCTAACCCTAGGCTACCCTTGACTGCTTCTGCCTCCAATAGATTTCCTAAGCACTAGTGTTTTAACGAACAGCTTAAAAAGAGAATCCTAAAGTGATTTCTTTATAATGGGTGTGTTCCTTTTCTTATCCTAGTGTCTAAACTCTTCTCCATGGCTGGACCCCCAAATAATATTCCTTTATGTGCTAAGGGGTATCTAGAGAGTGGGATGGGTTTAATAACTACCCTAACCCTAACGCGTACCCTAACCCTAACCCCTACCCTAACCCTAACACTAACCCTAACCCTAACCCATACCCTACGCCGTACCCGAAACCCTCCCCGAACCCGTACCCTAAGCCCTACCCTAAGCCTCACCCTAAGCCTAACCTTATCCTAGGCTACCCTTGACTGCTTCTGCCTCCAATAGATTTCCTAAGCACTAGTGTTTTAAGGAACAGCTTAAAAAGAGAATCCTAATGTGATTTCTTTATAATGGGTGTGTTCCTTATCTTATCCTAGTGTCTAAACTCTTCTCCATGGCTGGACCATCAAATAATATTCCTTTACGTGCTAAGGGGTATCTAGAGAGTGGGATAGGTTTAATAACTACCCTAACCCTAACGCGTACCCTAACCCTAACCCCTACCCTAAACCTAACACGTACCCTAATCCTAACCTGTACCCTAAACCGAGCCCTAACCCTAACACTAACCCTAACCCTAACCCTAACCCATACCCTACGCCGTACCCGAAACCCTCCCCGAACCCGTACCCTAAGCCATACCCTAAGCCTAACCCTAAGCCAACACTAACCCTAGGCTACCCTTGACTGCTTCTGCCTCCAATAGATTTCCTAAGCACTAGTGTTTTAAGCAACAGCTTAAAAAGAGAATCCTAATGTGATTTCTTTATAATGGGTGTGTTCCTTATCTTATCCTAGTGTCTAAACTCTTCTCCATGGCTGGACCCCCAAATAATATTCCTTTATGTGCTAAGGGGTATCTAGAGAGTGGGATAGGTTTACTAACGACCCTAAACCTAATGCGTACCCTAACCCTAACCCCTACCCTAAACCTACCACGTACCCTAATCCTAACCGTACCCTAAACCGAGCCCTAACCCTAACACAAACCCTAACCCTAACCCTAACCCATACCCTACGCCGTACCCGAAACCCTCCCCGAACCCGTACCCTAAGCCGTACCCTAAGCCTAACCCTAAGCCTAACCCTAACCCTAGGCTACCCTTGACTGCTTCTGCCTCTAATAGATTTCCTAAGCACTAGTGTTTTAAGGAAGAGCTGAAAAAGAGAATCCTAATGTGATTTCTTTATAATGGGTGTGTTCCTTATCTTATCCTAGTGTCTAAACTCTTCTCCATCGCTGGACCCCCAAATAATATTCCTTTACGTGCTAAGGGGTATCTAGAGAGTGGGATAGGTTTAACAACTACCCTAACCCTAACGCGTACCCTAAACCTAACCCCTACCCTAACCCTAACACGTACCCTAATCCTAACCCGTACCCTAAACCGAGCCCTAACCCTAACACTAACCCTAACCCTAACCCTAACCCATACCGTACGCAGTACCCGCACCCCTCCCCGAACCCGTACCCTGAGCCGTACCCTAAGCCGAACCCTAAGCCTAAACCTAACCCTAGGCTACCCTTGACTGCTTCTGCCTCCAATTGATTTCCTAACCACTAGTGTTTTAAGGAACAGCTTAAAAAGAGAATCCTAATGTGATTTCTTTATAATGGGTGTGTTCCTTATCTTATCCTAGTGTCTAAACTCTTCTCCATGGCTGCACCCCCAAATAATATTGCCTTACGTGCTAAGGGGTATCTAGAGAGTGGGATAGGTTTAATAACTACCCTAAACCTAATGCGTACTCTAACCCTAACCCCTACCCTAACACTAACACGTACCGTAATCCTAACCCGTACCCTAAACCGAGCCCTAACCCTAACACTAACACTAACCCTAACCCTAACCCATACCCTACGCCGTACCTGAACCCCTCCCCAAACCCGTACCCTAAGCCGTACCCTAAGCCTAACCCTAAGCCTAACACTAACCCTAGGCTACCCTTGACTGCTTCTGCCTCCAATAGATTTCCTAAGCACTAGTGTTTTAAGCAACAGCTTAAAAAGAGAATCCTAATGTGATTTCTTTATAATGGGTGTGTTCCTTATCTTATCCTAGTGTCTAAATTCTTCTCCATGGCTGGAACCCCAAATAATATTCCTTTACGTGCTAAGGGGTATCTAGAGAGTGGGATAGGTTTACTAACTACCCTAACCCTAACGCGTACCCTAACCCTAACCCCTACCCTAAACCTAACACGTACCCTAATCCTAACCGTACCCTAAACCGAGCCCTAACCCTAACACTAACCCTAACCCTAACCCTAACCCATACCCTACGCCGTACCCGAAACCCTCCCCGAACCCGTACCCTAAGCCGTACCCTAAGCCTAACCCTAAGCCTAACCCTAACCCTAGGCTACCCTTGACTGCTTCTGCCTCCAATAGATTTCCTAAGCACTAGTGTTTTAACGAACAGCTTAAAAAGAGAATCCTAATGTGATTTCTTTATAATGGGTGTGTTCCTTATCTTATCCTAGTGTCTAAACTCTTCTCCATGGCTGGACCCTCAAATAATATTCCTTTACGTGCTAAGGGGTATCTAGAGAGTGGGATAGGTTTAATAACTACCTAACCCTAACGCGTACCGTAACCCTAACCCCTACCCTAACCCTAACACGTACCCTAATCCTAACCCGTACCCTAAACCGAGCCCTAACCCTAACACTAACCCTAACCCTAACCCTAACCCATACCCTACGCCGTACCCGAAACCCTCCCCGAACCCGAACCCTAAGCCGTACCGTAAGCCTAACCCTAAGCCTAACCCTAACCCTAGGCTACCCTTGACTGCTTCTGCCTCCAATAGATTTCCTAAGCACTAGTGTTTTAAGGAACAGCTTAAAAAGAGAATCCTAATGTGATTTCTTTATAATGGGTGTGTTCCTTATCTTATCCTAGTGTCTAAACTCTTCTCCATGGCTGGACCCCCAAATAATATTCCTTTACGTGCTAAGGGGTATCTAGAGAGTGGGATAGGTTTAATAACTACCCTAACCCTAACCCCTACCGTAACCCTAACACGTACCCTAATCCTAACCCGTACCCTAAACCGAGCCCTAACCCTAACACTAACCCTAACCCTAACCCTAACCCAAACCCTACGCTGTACCCGAACCCCTCCCCGAACCCATTCCCCAAGCCGTACCCTAAACCTAACCCTAAGCCTAACCCTAACCCTAGGCTACCCTTGACTGCTTCTGCCTCCAATAGATTTCCTAAGCACTAGTGTTTTAAGGAACAGCTTAAAAAGAGAATCCTAATGTGATTTCTTTATAATGGGTGTGTTCCTTATCTTATCCTAGTGTCTAAACTCTTCTCCATGGCTGCACCCCCAAATAATATTGCCTTACGTGCTAAGGGGTATCTAGAGAGTGGGATAGGTTTAATAACTACCCTAAACCTAATGCGTACTCTAACCCTAACCCCTACCCTAACACTAACACGTACCCTAATCCTAACCCGTACCCTAAACCGAGCCCTAACCCTAACACTAACACTAACCCTAACCCTAACCCATACCCTACGCCGTACCTGAACCCCTCCCCAAACCCGTACCCTAAGCCGTACCCTAAGCCTAACCCTAAGCCTAACACTAACCCTAGGCTACCCTTGACTGCTTCTGCCTCCAATAGATTTCCTAAGCACTAGTGTTTTAAGCAACAGCTTAAAAAGAGAATCCTAATGTGATTTCTTTATAATGGGTGTGTTCCTTATCTTATCCTAGTGTCTAAATTCTTCTCCATGGCTGGAACCCCAAATAATATTCCTTTACGTGCTAAGGGGTATCTAGAGAGTGGGATAGGTTTACTAACTACCCTAACCCTAACGCGTACCCTAACCCTAACCCCTACCCTAAACCTAACACGTACCCTAATCCTAACCGTACCCTAAACCGAGCCCTAACCCTAACACTAACCCTAACCCTAACCCTAACCCATACCCTACGCCGTACCCGAAACCCTCCCCGAACCCGTACCCTAAGCCGTACCCTAAGCCTAACCCTAAGCCTAACCCTAACCCTAGGCTACCCTTGACTGCTTCTGCCTCCAATAGATTTCCTAAGCACTAGTGTTTTAACGAACAGCTTAAAAAGAGAATCCTAATGTGATTTCTTTATAATGGGTGTGTTCCTTATCTTATCCTAGTGTCTAAACTCTTCTCCATGGCTGGACCCTCAAATAATATTCCTTTACGTGCTAAGGGGTATCTAGAGAGTGGGATAGGTTTAATAACTACCTAACCCTAACGCGTACCGTAACCCTAACCCCTACCCTAACCCTAACACGTACCCTAATCCTAACCCGTACCCTAAACCGAGCCCTAACCCTAACACTAACCCTAACCCTAACCCTAACCCATACCCTACGCCGTACCCAAAACCCTCCCCGAACCCGTACCCTAAGCCGTACCCTAAGCCTAACCCTAAGCCTAACCCTAACCCTAGGCTACCCTTGACTGCTTCTGCCTCCAATAGATTTCCTAAGCACTAGTGTTTTAAGGAACAGCTTAAAAAGAGAATCCTAATGTGATTTCTTTATAATGCGTGTGTTCCTTATCTTATCCTAGTGTCTAAACTCTTCTCCATGGCTGGACCCCCAAATAATATTACTTTACGTGCTAAGGGGTATCTAGAGAGTGGGATAGGTTTAATAACTACCCTAACCCTAACCCCTACCGTAACCCTAACACGTACCCTAATCCTAACCCGTACCCTAAACCGAGCCCTAACCCTAACACTAACCCTAACCCTAACCCTAACCCAAACCCTACGCTGTACCCGAACCCCTCCCCGAACCCATTCCCCAAGCCGTACCCTAAACCTAACCCTAAGCCTAACCCTAACCCTAGGCTACCCTTGACTGCTTCTGCCTCCAATAGATTTCCTAAGCACTAGTGTTTTAAGGAACAGCTTAAAAAGAGAATCCTAATGTGATTTCTTTATAATGGGTGTGTTCCTTATCTTATCCTAGTGTCTAAACTCTTCTCCATGGCTGCACCCCCAAATAATATTGCCTTACGTGCTAAGGGGTATCTAGAGAGTGGGATAGGTTTAATAACTACCCTAACCCTAATGCGTACTCTAACCCTAACCCCTAACCTAACACTAACACGTACCCTAATCCTAACCCGTACCCTAAACCGAGCCCTAACCCTAACACTAACACTAACCCTAACCCTAACCCATACCCTACGCCGTACCTGAACCCCTCCCCAAACCCGTACCGTAAGCCGTACCCTAAGCCTAACCCTAAGCCTAACACTAACCCTAGGCTACCCTTGACTGCTTCTGCCTCCAATAGATTTCCTAAGCACTAGTGTTTTAAGCAACAGCTTAAAAAGAGAATCCTAATGTGATTTCTTTATAATGGGTGTGTTCCTTATCTTATCCTAGTGTCTAAATTCTTCTCCATGGCTGGAACCCCAAATAATATTCCTTTACGTGCTAAGGGGTATCTAGAGAGTGGGATAGGTTTACTAAGTACCCTAACCCTAATGCGTACCCTAACCCTAACCCCTACCCTAAACCTAACACGTACCCTAATCCTAAACGTACCCTAAACCGAGCCCTAACCCTAACACTAACCCTAACCCTAACCCTAACCCATACCCTACGCAGTACCCGCACCCCTCCCCGAACCCGTAACCTAAGCCGTACCCTAAGCCTAACCCTAAGCCTAACCCTAACCCTAGGCTACCCTTGACTGCTTCTGCCTCCAATAGATTTCCTAAGCACTACTGTTTTAAGGAACAGCTTAAAAAGAGAATCCTAATGTGATTTCTTTATAATGGGTGTGTTCCTTATCTTATCCTAGTGTCTAAACTCTTCTCCATGGCTGCACCCCCAAATAATATTCCCTTACGTGCTAAGGGGTATCTAGAGAGTGGGATAGGTTTAATAACTACCCTAACCCTAACGCGTACCCTAACCCTAACCCCTACCCTAACCCTAACACGTACCCTAATCCTAACCTGTACCCTAATCCGAGGCCTAACCCTAACACTAACCCTAACCCAAACCCTAACCCATACCCTACGCCGTACCCGCACACCTCCCCGAACCCGTACCCTAAGCCATACCCTAAACCTAACCCTAAGCCTAACCCTAACCCTAGGCTACCCTTGACTGCTTCTGCCTCCAATTGATTTCCTAAGCAGTAGTGTTTTAAGGAACAGCTTAAAAAGAGAATCCTAAAGTGATTTCTTTATAATGGGTGTGTTCCTTATCTTATCCTAGTGTCTAAACTCTTCTCCATGGATGGACCCCCAAATAATATTCCTTTACGTGCTAAGGGGGAGCTAGAGAGTGGGAGAGGTTTACTAACTACCCTAGCCCTAACGCGTAACCTAACCCTAACCCCTACCCTAACCCTAACACGTACCCTAATCCTAACCCGTACCCTAAACCGAGCCCTATCCCTAACACTAACCCAAACCCTAACCCTAACCCATACCCTACGCCGTACACGAACACCTCCCCGAACCCATACCCCAAGCCGTACCCTAACCCTAACCCTAAGCCTAACCCTAACCCTAGGCTACCCTTGACTGCTTCTGCCTCCAATAGATTTCCTAAGCACTACTGTTTTAAGGAACAGCTTAAAAAGAGAATCCTAAAGTGATTTCTTTATAATGGGTGTGTTCCTTATCTTATCCTAGTGTCTAAACTCTTCTCCATGGCTGGACCCCCAAATAATATTCCTTTACGTGCTAAGGGGTATCTAGAGAGTGGGATAGGTTTAATAACTACCCTAACCCTAACGCGTACCCTAACCCTAACCCCTACCCTAACCCTAACACGTACCCTAATCCTAACCCGTACCCTAAACCGAGCCCTAACCCTAACACTAACCCTAACCCTAACCCTAACCCATACCCTACGCCGTACCCGAAACCCTCCCCGAACTCGTACCCTAAGCCGTACCCTAAGCCTAACCCTAAGCCTAACCCTAACCCTAGGCTACCCTTGACTGCTTCTGCCTCCAATAGATTTCCTAAGCACTAGTGTTTTAACGAACAGCTTAAAAAGAGAATCCTAATGTGATTTCTTTATAATGGGTGTGTTCCTTATCTTATCCTAGTGTCTAAACTCTTCTCCATGGCTGCACCCCCAAATAATATTCCTTTACGTGCTAAGGGGTATCTAGAGAGCGGGATAGGTTTAATAACTACCCTAACCCTAACGCGTACCCTAACCCTAACCCCTACCCTAACCCTAACACGTACCCTAATCCTAACCCGTACCCTAAACCGAGCCCTAACCCTAACACTAACCCTAACCCTAACCCTAACCCATACCCTACGCCGTACCCGAAACCCTCCCCGAACTCGTACCCTAAGCCGTACCCTAAGCCTAACCCTAAGCCTAACCCTAACCCTCGGCTACCCTTGACTGCTTCTGCCTCCAATAGATTTCCTAAGCACTAGTGTTTTAACGAACAGCTTAAAAAGAGAATCCTAATGTGATTTCTTTATAATGGGTGTGTTCCTTATCTTATCCTAGTGTCTAAACTCTTCTCCATGGCTGGACCCCCAAATAATATTCCTTTACGTGCTAAGGGGTATCTAGAGAGTGGGATAGGTTTAATAACTACCCTAACCCTAAGGCGTACCCTAACCCTAACCCCTACCCTAACCCTAACACGTACCCTAATCCTAACCCGTACCCTAAACCGAGCCCTAACCCTAACACTAACCCTAAACCTAACCCTAACCCATACCCTACGCCGTACCCGAAACCCTCCCCGAACTCGTACCCTAAGCCGTACCCTAAGCCTAACCCTAAGCCTAACCCTAACCCTAGGCTACCCTTGACTGCTTCTGCCTCCAATAGATTTCCTAAGCACTAGTGTTTTAACGAACAGCTTAAAAAGAGAATCCTAAAGTGATTTCTTTATAATGGGTGTGTTCCTTATCTTATCCTAGTGTCTAAACTCTTCTCCATGGCTGGACCCCCAAATAATATTCCTTTACGTGCTAAGGGGTATCTAGAGAGTGGGATAGGTTTAATAACTACCCTAACCCTAACGCGTACCCTAACCCTAACCCCTACCCTAACCCTAACACGTACCCTAATCCTAACCCATACCCTAAACCGAGCCCTAACCCTAACACTAACCCTAACCCTAACCCTAACCCATACCCTACGCCGTACCCGAAACCCTCCCCGAACTCGTACCCTAAGCCGTACCCTAAGCCTAACCCTAAGCCTAACCCTAACCCTAGGCTACCCTTGACTGCTTCTGCCTCCAATAGATTTCCTAAGCACTAGTGTTTTAACGAACAGCTTAAAAAGAGAATCCTAATGTGATTTCTTTATAATGGGTGTGTTCCTTATCTTATCCTAGTGTCTAAACTCTTCTCCATGGCTGGACCCTCAAATAATATTCCTTTACGTGCTAAGGGGTATCTAGAGAGTGGGATAGGTTTAATAACTACCCTAACCCTAACGCGTACCCTAACCCTAACCCCTACCCTAACCCTAACACGTACCCTAATCCTAACCCGTACCCTAAACCGAGCCCTAACCCTAACCCTAACCCTAACCCTAACCCTAACCCATACCCTACGCCGTACCCGCACCCCTCCCCGAACCCGTACCCTAAGCCGTACCCTAAGCCTAACCCTAAGCCTAACCCTAACCCTAGGCTACCCTTGACTGCTTCTGCCTCCAATAGATTTCCTAAGCACTAGTGTTTTAAGGAACAGCTTAAAAAGAGAATCCTAATGTGATTTCTTTATAATGGGTGTGTTCCTCATCTTATCCTAGTGTCTAAACTCTTCTCCATGGCTGGACCCCCAAATAATATTCCTTTACGTGCTAAGGGGTATCTAGAGAGTGGGATAGGTTTAATAACTACCCTAACCCTAACGCGTACCCTAACCCTAACCCCTACCCTAACCCTAACACGTACCCTAATCCTAACCCGTACCCTAAACCGAGCCCTAACCCTAACACTAACCCTAACCCTAACCCATACCCTACGCCGTACCCGAAACCCTCCCCGAACCCGTACCCTAAGCCGTACCCTAAGCCTCACCCTAAGCCTAACCTTATCCTAGGCTACCCTTGACTGCTTCTGCCTCCAGTAGATTTCCTAAGCACTAGTGTTTTAAGGAACAGCTTAAAAAGAGAATCCTAATGTGATTTCTTTATAATGGGTGTGTTCCTTATCTTATCCTAGTGTCTAAACTCTTCTCCATGGCTGGACCCTCAAATAATATTCCTTTACGTGCTAAGGGGTATCTAGAGAGTGGGATAGGTTTAATAACTACCCTAACCCTAACGCGTACCCTGACCATAACCCCTACCCTAACCCTAACACGTACCCTAATCCTAACCCGTACCCTAAACCGAGCCCTAACCCTAACACTAACCCTAACCCTAACCCTAACCCATACCCTACGCCGTACCCGCACCCCTCCCCGAACCCGTACCCTAAGCTGTACCCTAAGCCTAACCCTAAGCCTAACCCTAACCCTAGGCTACCCTTGACTGCTTCTGCCTCCAATAGATTTCCTAAGCACTAGTGTTTTAAGGAACAGCTTAAAAAGAGAATCCTAATGTGATTTCTTTATAATGGGTGTGTTCCTTATCTTATCCTAGTGTCTAAACTCTTCTCCATGGCTGCACCCCCAAATAATATTCCTTTACGTGCTAAGGGGTATCTAGAGAGCGGGATAGGTTTAATAACTACCCTAACCCTAACGCGTACCCTAACCCTAACCCCTACCCTAACCCTAACACGTACCCTAATCCTAACCCGTACCCTAAACCGAGCCCTAACCCTAACACTAACCCTAACCCTAACCCTAACCCATACCCTACGCCGTACCCGAAACCCTCCCCGAACTCGTACCCTAAGCCGTACCCTAAGCCTAACCCTAAGCCTAACCCTAACCCTCGGCTACCCTTGACTGCTTCTGCCTCCAATAGATTTCCTAAGCACTAGTGTTTTAACGAACAGCTTAAAAAGAGAATCCTAATGTGATTTCTTTATAATGGGTGTGTTCCTTATCTTATCCTAGTGTCTAAACTCTTCTCCATGGCTGGACCCCCAAATAATATTCCTTTACGTGCTAAGGGGTATCTAGAGAGTGGGATAGGTTTAATAACTACCCTAACCCTAACCCCTACCCTAACCCTAACACGTACCCTAATCCTAACCCGTACCCTAAACCGAGCCCTAACCCTAACACTAACCCTAACCCTAACCCTAACCCAAACCCTACGCTGTACCCGAACCCCTCCCCGAACCCATTCCCCAAGCCGTACCCTAAACCTAACCCTAAGCCTAACCCTAACCCTAGGCTACCCTTGACTGCTTCTGCCTCCAATAGATTTCCTAAGCACTAGTGTTTTAAGGAACAGATTAAAAAGAGAATCCTAATGTGATTTCTTTATAATGGGTGTGTTCCTTATCTTATCCTAGTGTCTAAACTCTTCTCCATGGCTGCACCCCCAAATAATATTGCCTTACGTGCTAAGGGGTATCTAGAGAGTGGGATAGGTTTAATAACTACCCTAACCCTAATGCGTACTCTAACCCTAACCCCTAACCTAACACTAACACGTACCCTAATCCTAACCCGTACCCTAAACCGAGCCCTAACCCTAACACTAACACTAACCCTAACCCTAACCCATACCCTACGCCGTACCTGAACCCCTCCCCAAACCCGTACCGTAAGCCGTACCCTAAGCCTAACCCTAAGCCTAACACTAACCCTAGGCTACCCTTGACTGCTTCTGCCTCCAATAGATTTCCTAAGCACTAGTGTTTTAAGGAAGAGCTTAAAAAGAGAATCCTAATGTGATTTCTTTATAATGGGTGTGTTCCTTATCTTATCCTAGTGTCTAAATTCTTCTCCATGGCTGGAACCCCAAATAATATTCCTTTACGTGCTAAGGGGTATCTAGAGAGTGGGATAGGTTTACTAAGTACCCTAACCCTAACGCGTACCCTAACCCTAACCCCTACCCTAAACCTAACACGTACCCTAATCCTAAACGTACCCTAAACCGAGCCCTAACCCTAACACTAACCCTAACCCTAACCCTAACCCATACCCTACGCCGTACCCGCACCCCTCCCCGAACCCGTAACCTAAGCCGTACCCTAAGCCTAACCCTAAGCCTAACCCTAACCCTAGGCTACCCTTGACTGCTTCTGCCTCCAATAGATTTCCTAAGCACTACTGTTTTAAGGAACAGCTTAAAAAGAGAATCCTAATGTGATTTCTTTATAATGGGTGTGTTCCTTATCTTATCCTAGTGTCTAAACTCTTCTCCATGGCTGCACCCCCAAATAATATTCCCTTACGTGCTAAGGGGTATCTAGAGAGTGGGATAGGTTTCATAACTACCCTAACCCTAACGCGTACCCTAACCCTAACCCCTACCCTAAACCTAACACGTACCCTAATCCTAACCTGTACCCTAAACCGAGGCCTAACCCTAACACTAACCCTAACCCTAACCCTAACCCATAACCTACGCCATACCCGCACACCTCCCCGAACCCGTACCCTAAGCCATACCCTAAACCTAACCCTAAGCCTAACCCTAACCCTAGGCTACCCTTGACTGCTTCTGCCTCCAATTGATTTCCTAAGCAGTAGTGTTTTAAGGAACAGCTTAAAAAGAGAATCCTAAAGTGATTTCTTTATAATGGGTGTGTTCCTTATCTTATCCTAGTGTCTAAACTCTTCTCCATGGCTGGACCCCCTAATAATATTCCTTTACGTGCTAAGGGGGAGCTAGAGAGTGGGATAGGTTTACTAACTACCCTAGCCCTAACGCGTAACCTAACCCTAACCCCTACCCTAACCCTAACACGTACCCTAATCCTAACCCGTACCCTAAACCGAGCCCTATCCCTAACACTAACCCAAACCCTAACCCTAACCCATACCCTACGCCGTACACGAACACCTCCCCGAACCCATACCCCAAGCCGTACCCTAACCCTAACCCTAAGCCTAACCCTAACCCTAGGCTACCCTTGACTGCTTCTGCCTCCAATAGATTTCCTAAGCACTACTGTTTTAAGGAACAGCTTAAAAAGAGAATCCTAAAGTGATTTCTTTATAATGGGTGTGTTCCTTATCTTATCCTAGTGTCTAAACTCTTCTCCATGGCTGGACCCCCAAATAATATTCCTTTACGTGCTAAGGGGTATCTAGAGAGTGGGATAGGTTTAATAACTACCCTAACCCTAACGCGTACCCTAACCCTAACCCCTACCCTAACCCTAACACGTACCCTAATCCTAACCCGTACCCTAAACCGAGCCCTAACCCTAACACTAACCCTAACCCTAACCCTAACCCATACCCTACACCGTACCCGAAACCCTCCCCGAACTCGTACCCTAAGCCGTACCCTAAGCCTAACCCTAAGCCTAACCCTAACCCTAGGCTACCCTTGACTGCTTCTGCCTCCAATAGATTTCCTAAGCACTAGTGTTTTAAGGAACAGCTTAAAAAGAGAATCCTAATGTGATTTCTTTATAATGGGTGTGTTCCTTATCTTATCCTAGTGTCTAAACTTTTCTCCATGGCTGGACCCTCAAATAATATTCCTTTACGTGCTAAGGGGTATCTAGAGATTGGGATAGGTTTAATAACTACCCTAACCCTAACGCGTACCCTAACCCTAACCCCTACCCTAACCCTAACACGTACCCTAATCCTAACCCGTACCCTAAACCGAGCCCTAACCCTAACACTAACCCTAACCCTAACCCTAACCCATACCCTACGCCGTACACGCACCCCTCCCTGAACCCGTACCCTAAGCCGTACCCTAAGCCTAACCCTAAGCCTAACCCTAACCCTAGGCTACCCTTGACTGCTTCTGCCTCCAATAGATTTCCTAAGCACTAGTGTTTTAAGGAACAGCTTAAAAAGAGAATCCTAATGTGATTTCTTTATAATGGGTGTGTTCCTTATCTTATCCTAGTGTCTAAACTCTTCTCCATGGCTGGACCCTCAAATAATATTCCTTTACGTGCTAAGGGGTATCTAGAGAGTGGGATAGGTTTAATAACTACCCTAACCCTAACGCGTACCCTAACCCTAACCCCTACCCTAACCCTAACACGTACCCTAATCCTAACCTGTACCCTAAACCGAGCCCTAACCCTAACACTAACCCTAACCCTAACCCTAACCCATACCCTACGCCGTACCCGCACCCCTCCCCGAACCCGTACCCTAAGCCGTACCCTAAGCCTAACCCTAAGCCTAACCCTAACCCTAGGCTACCCTTGACTGCTTCTGCCTCCAATAGATTTCCTAAGCACTACTGTTTTAAGGAACAGCTTAAAAAGAGAATCCTAATGTGATTTCTTTATAATGGGTGTGTTCCTTATCTTATCCTAGTGTCTAAACTCTTCTCCATGGCTGCACCCCCAAATAATATTCCCTTACGTGCTAAGGGGTATCTAGAGAGTGGGATAGGTTTAATAACTACCCTAACCCTAACGCGTACCCTAACCCTAACCCCTACCCTAACCCTAACACGTACCCTAATCCTAACCTGTACCCTAAACCGAGCCCTAACCCTAACACTAACCCTAACCCTAACCCTTACCCATACCCTACGCCGTACCCGCACCCCTCCCCGAACCCGTACCCTAAGCCATACCCTAAACCTAACCCTAAGCCTAACCCTAACCCTAGGCTACCCTTGACTGCTTCTGCCTCCAATTGATTTCCTAAGCAGTAGTGTTTTAAGGAACAGCTTAAAAAGAGAATCCTAAAGTGATTTCTTTATAATGGGTGTGTTCCTTAACTTATCTTAGTGTCTAAACTCTTCTCCATGGCTGGACCCCCAAATAATATTCCTTTACGTGCTAAGGGGGAGCTAGAGAGTGGGATAGGTTTACTAACTACCCTAGCCCTAACGCGTAACCTAACCCTAACCCCTACCCTAACCCTAACACGTACCCTAATCCTAACCCGTACCCTAAACCGAGCCCTAACCCTAACACTAACCCAAACCCTAACCCTAACCCATACCCTACGCCGTACACGAACACCTCCCCGAACCCATACCCCAAGCCGTACCCTAAACCTAACCCTAAGCCTAACCCTAACACTAGGCTACCCTTGACTGCTTCTGCCTCCAATAGATTTCCTAAGCACTAGTGTTTTAAGGAACAGCTTAAAAAGAGAATCCTAATGTGATTTCTTTATAATGGGTGTGTTCCTTATCTTATCCTAGTGTCTAAACTCTTCTCCATGGCTGCACCCCCAAATAATATTGCCTTACGTGCTAAGGGGTATCTAGAGAGTGGGATAGGTTTAATAACTACCCTAACCCTAATGCGTACTCTAACCCTAACCCCTACCCTAACACTAACACGTACCCTAATCCTAACCCGTACCCTAAACCGAGCCCTAACCCTAACACTAACACTAACCCTAACCCTAACCCATACCCTACGCCGTACCTGAACCCCTCCCCAAACCCGTACCCTAAGCCGTACCCTAAGCCTAACCCTAAGCATAACACTAACCCTAGGCTACCCTTGACTGCTTCTGCCTCCAATAGATTTCCTAAGCACTAGTGTTTTAAGCAACAGCTTAAAAAGAGAATCCTAATGTGATTTCTTTATAATGGGTGTGTTCCTTATCTTATCCTAGTGTCTAAATTCTTCTCCATTGCTGGAACCCCAAATAATATTCCTTTACATGCTAAGGGGTATCTAGAGAGTGGGATAGGTTTACTAACTACCCTAACCCTAACGCGTACCCTAACCCTAACCCCTATCCTAAACCTAACACGTACCCTAATCCTAACCATACCCTAAACCGAGCCCTAACCCTAACACTAACCCTAACCCTAACCCTATCCCATACCCTACGCCGTACCCGAAACCCTCCCAGAACCCGTACCCTAAGCCGTACTCTAAGCCTAACCCTAAGCCTAACCCTAACCCTAGGCTACCCTTGACTGCTTCTGCCTCCAATAGATTTCCTAAGCACTACTGTTTTAAGGAACAGCTTAAAAAGAGAATCCTAATGTGATTTCTTTATAATGGGTGTGTTCCTTATCTTATCCTAGTGTCTAAACTCTTCTCCATGGCTGCACCCCCAAATAATATTCCCTTACGTGCTAAGGGGTATCTAGAGAGTGGGATAGGTTTAATAACTACCCTAACCCTAACGCGTACCCTAACCCTAACCCCTACCCTAACCCTAACACGTACCCTAATCCTAACCTGTACCCTAAACCGAGCCCTAACCCTAACACTAACCCTAACCCTAACCCTAACCCATACCCTACGCCGTACCCGCACCCCTCCCCGAACCCGTACCCTAAGCCATACCCTAAACCTAACCCTAAGCCTAACCCTAACCCTAGGCTACCCTTGACTGCTTCTGCCTCCAATAGATTTCCTAAGCACTAGTGTTTTAAGGAACAGCTTAAAAAGAGAATCCTAATGTGATTTCTTTATAATGGGTGTGTTCCTTATCTTATCCTAGTGTCTAAACTCTTCTCCATGGCTGGACCCTCAAATAATATTCCTTTACGTGCTAAGGGGTATCTAGAGAGTGGGATAGGTTTAATAACTACCCTAACCCTAACGCGTACCCTAACCCTAACCCCTACCCTAACCCTAACACGTACCCTAATCCTAACCTGTACCCTAAACCGAGCCCTAACCCTAACACTAACCCTAACCCTAACCCTAACCCATACCCTACGCCGTACCCGCACCCCTCCCCGAACCCGTACCCTAAGCCGTACCCTAAGCCTAACCCTAAGCCTAACCCTAACCCTAGGCTACCCTTGACTGCTTCTGCCTCCAATAGATTTCCTAAGCACTACTGTTTTAAGGAACAGCTTAAAAAGAGAATCCTAATGTGATTTCTTTATAATGGGTGTGTTCCTTATCTTATCCTAGTGTCTAAACTCTTCTCCATGGCTGCACCCCCAAATAATATTCCCTTACGTGCTAAGGGGTATCTAGAGAGTGGGATAGGTTTAATAACTACCCTAACCCTAACGCGTACCCTAACCCTAACCCCTACCCTAACCCTAACACGTACCCTAATCCTAACCTGTACCCTAAACCGAGCCCTAACCCTAACACTAACCCTAACCCTAACCCTTACCCATACCCTACGCCGTACCCGCACCCCTCCCCGAACCCGTACCCTAAGCCATACCCTAAACCTAACCCTAAGCCTAACCCTAACCCTAGGCTACCCTTGACTGCTTCTGCCTCCAATTGATTTCCTAAGCAGTAGTGTTTTAAGGAACAGCTTAAAAAGAGAATCCTAAAGTGATTTCTTTATAATGGGTGTGTTCCTTAACTTATCTTAGTGTCTAAACTCTTCTCCATGGCTGGACCCCCAAATAATATTCCTTTACGTGCTAAGGGGGAGCTAGAGAGTGGGATAGGTTTACTAACTACCCTAGCCCTAACGCGTAACCTAACCCTAACCCCTACCCTAACCCTAACACGTACCCTAATCCTAACCCGTACCCTAAACCGAGCCCTAACCCTAACACTAACCCAAACCCTAACCCTAACCCATACCCTACGCCGTACACGAACACCTCCCCGAACCCATACCCCAAGCCGTACCCTAAACCTAACCCTAAGCCTAACCCTAACACTAGGCTACCCTTGACTGCTTCTGCCTCCAATAGATTTCCTAAGCACTAGTGTTTTAAGGAACAGCTTAAAAAGAGAATCCTAATGTGATTTCTTTATAATGGGTGTGTTCCTTATCTTATCCTAGTGTCTAAACTCTTCTCCATGGCTGCACCCCCAAATAATATTGCCTTACGTGCTAAGGGGTATCTAGAGAGTGGGATAGGTTTAATAACTACCCTAACCCTAATGCGTACTCTAACCCTAACCCCTACCCTAACACTAACACGTACCCTAATCCTAACCCGTACCCTAAACCGAGCCCTAACCCTAACACTAACACTAACCCTAACCCTAACCCATACCCTACGCCGTACCTGAACCCCTCCCCAAACCCGTACCCTAAGCCGTACCCTAAGCCTAACCCTAAGCATAACACTAACCCTAGGCTACCCTTGACTGCTTCTGCCTCCAATAGATTTCCTAAGCACTAGTGTTTTAAGCAACAGCTTAAAAAGAGAATCCTAATGTGATTTCTTTATAATGGGTGTGTTCCTTATCTTATCCTAGTGTCTAAATTCTTCTCCATTGCTGGAACCCCAAATAATATTCCTTTACATGCTAAGGGGTATCTAGAGAGTGGGATAGGTTTACTAACTACCCTAACCCTAACGCGTACCCTAACCCTAACCCCTATCCTAAACCTAACACGTACCCTAATCCTAACCATACCCTAAACCGAGCCCTAACCCTAACACTAACCCTAACCCTAACCCTATCCCATACCCTACGCCGTACCCGAAACCCTCCCAGAACCCGTACCCTAAGCCGTACTCTAAGCCTAACCCTAAGCCTAACCCTAACCCTAGGCTACCCTTGACTGCTTCTGCCTCCAATAGATTTCCTAAGCACTACTGTTTTAAGGAACAGCTTAAAAAGAGAATCCTAATGTGATTTCTTTATAATGGGTGTGTTCCTTATCTTATCCTAGTGTCTAAACTCTTCTCCATGGCTGCACCCCCAAATAATATTCCCTTACGTGCTAAGGGGTATCTAGAGAGTGGGATAGGTTTAATAACTACCCTAACCCTAACGCGTACCCTAACCCTAACCCCTACCCTAACCCTAACACGTACCCTAATCCTAACCTGTACCCTAAACCGAGCCCTAACCCTAACACTAACCCTAACCCTAACCCTAACCCATACCCTACGCCGTACCCGCACCCCTCCCCGAACCCGTACCCTAAGCCATACCCTAAACCTAACCCTAAGCCTAACCCTAACCCTAGGCTACCCTTGACTGCTTCTGCCTCCAATAGATTTCCTAAGCACTAGTGTTTTAAGGAACAGCTTAAAAAGAGAATCCTAATGTGATTTCTTTATAATGGGTGTGTTCCTTATCTTATCCTAGTGTCTAAACTCTTCTCCATGGCTGCACCCCCAAATAATATTGCCTTACGTGCTAAGGGGTATCTAGAGAGTGGGATAGGTTTAATAACTACCCTAACGCTAATGCGTACTCTAACCCTAACCCCTACCCTAACACTAACACGTACCCTAATCCTAACCCGTACCCTAAACCGAGCCCTAACCCTAACACTAACACTAACCCTAACCCTAACCCATACCCGACGCCGTACCTGAACCCCTCCCCAAACCCGTACCCTAAGCCGTACCCTAAGCCTAACCCTAAGCCTAACACTAACCCTAGGCTACCCTTGACTGCTTCTGCCTCCAATAGATTTCCTAAGCACTAGTGTTTTAAGCAACAGCTTAAAAAGAGAATCCTCTTGTGATTTCTTTATAATGGGTGTGTTCCTTATCTTATCCTAGTGTCTAAATTCTTCTCCATTGCTGGATCCCCAAATAATATTCCTTTACGTGCTAAGGGGTATCTAGAGAGTGGGATAGGTTTACTAACTACCCTAACCCTAACGCGTACCCTAACCCTAACCCCTACCCTAAACCTAACACGTACCCTAATCCTAACCGTACCCTAAACCGAGCCCTAACCCTAACACTAACCCTAACCCTAACCCTAACCCATACCCTACGCCGTACCCGAAACCCTCCCCGAACCCGTACCCTAAGCCGTACCCTAAGCCTAACCCTAAGCCTAACCCTAACCCTAGGCTACCCTTGACTGCTTCTGCCTCCAATAGATTTCCTAAGCACTAGTGTTTTAAGCAACAGCTTAAAAAGAGAATCCTAATGTGATTTCTTTATAATGGGTGTGTTCCTTATCTTATCCTAGTGTCTAAACTCTTCTCCATGGCTGGACCCCCAAATAATATTCCTTTACGTGCTAAGGGGTATCTAGAGAGTGGGATAGGTTTAATAACTACCCTAACCCTAACGCGTACCCTAACCCTAACCCCTACCCTAACCCTAACACGTACCCTAATCCTAACCCGTACCCTAAACCGAGCCCTAACCCTAACACTAACCCTAACCCTAACCCTAACCCATACCCTACGCCGTACCCGAAACCCTCCCCGAACCCGTACCCTAAGCCGTACCCTAAGCCTAACCCTAAGCCTAACCCTAACCCTAGGCTACCCTTGACTGCTTCTGCCTCCAATAGATTTCCTAAGCACTAGTGTTTTAAGGAACAGCTTAAAAAGAGAATCCTAATGTGATTTCTTTATAATGGGTGTGTTCCTTATCTTATCCTAGTGTCTAAACTCTTCTCCATGGCTGGACCCTCAAATAATATTCCTTTACGTGCTAAGGGGTATCTAGAGAGTGGGATAGGTTTAATAACTACCCTAACCCTAACGCGTACCCTAACCCTAACCCCTACCCTAACCCTAACACGTACCCTAATACTAACCTGTACCCTAAACCGAGCCCTAACCCTAAAACTAACCCAAACCCTAACCCTAACCCATACCCTACGCCGTACCCGCACCCCTCCCCGAACCCGTACCCTAAGCCGTACCCTAAGCCGAACCCTAAGCCTAACCCTAACCCTAGGCTACCCTTGACTGCTTCTGCCTCCAATAGATTTCCTAAGCACTAGTGTTTTAAGGAACAGCTTAAAAAGAGAATCCTAAAGTGATTTCTTTATAATGGGTGTGTTCCTTATCTTATCCTAGTGTCTAAACTCTTCTCCATGGCTGGACCCCCAAATAATATTCCTTTACGTGCTAAGGGGTATCTAGAGAGTGGGATAGGTTTAATAACTACCCTAACCCTAACGCGTACCCTAACCCTAACCCCTACCCTAACCCTAACACGTACCCTAATCCTAACCCGTACCCTAAACCGAGCCCTAACCCTAACACTAACCCTAACCCTAACCCATACCCTACGCCGTACCCGAAACCCTCCCCGAACCCGTACCCTAAGCCGTACCCTAAGCCTCACCCTAAGCCTAACCTTATCCTAGGCTACCCTTGACTGCTTCTGCCTCCAGTAGATTTCCTAAGCACTAGTGTTTTAAGGAACAGCTTAAAAAGAGAATCCTAATGTGATTTCTTTATAATGGGTGTGTTCCTTATCTTATCCTAGTGTCTAAACTCTTCTCCATGGCTGGACCCTCAAATAATATTCCTTTACGTGCTAAGGGGTATCTAGAGAGTGGGATAGGTTTAATAACTACCCTAACCCTAACGCGTACCCTGACCATAACCCCTACCCTAACCCTAACACGTACCCTAATCCTAACCCGTACCCTAAACCGAGCCCTAACCCTAACACTAACCCTAACCCTAACCCTAACCCATACCCTACGCCGTACCCGCACCCCTCCCCGAACCCGTACCCTAAGCTGTACCCTAAGCCTAACCCTAAGCCTAACCCTAACCCTAGGCTACCCTTGACTGCTTCTGCCTCCAATAGATTTCCTAAGCACTAGTGTTTTAAGGAACAGCTTAAAAAGAGAATCCTAATGTGATTTCTTTATAATGGGTGTGTTCCTTATCTTATCCTAGTGTCTAAACTCTTCTCCATGGCTGGACCCCCAAATAATATTCCTTTACGTGCTAAGGGGTATCTAGAGAGTGGGATAGGTTTAATAACTACCCTAACCCTAACGCGTACCCTAACCCTAACCCCTACCCTAACCCTAACACGTACCCTAATCCTAACCCCTACCCTAAACCGAGCCCTAACCCTAACACTAACCCTAACCCTAACCCTAACCCATACCCTACGCCGTACCCGAAACCCTCCCCGAACTCGTACCCTAAGCCGTACCCTAAGCCTAACCCTAAGCCTAACCCTAACCCTAGGCTACCCTTGACTGCTTCTGCCTCCAATAGATTTCCTAAGCACTAGTGTTTTAAGAAACAGCTTAAAAAGAGAATCCTAATGTGATTTCTTTATAATGGGTGTGTTCCTTATCTTATCCTAGTGTCTAAACTTTTCTCCATGGCTGGACCCTCAAATAATATTCCTTTACGTGCTAAGGGGTATCTAGAGAGTGGGATAGGTTTAATAACTACCCTAACCCTAACGCGTACCCTAACCCTAACCCCTACCGTAACCCTAACACATACCCTAATCCTAACCCGTACCCTAAACCGAGCCCTAACCCTAACACTAACCCTAACCCTAACCCTAACCCATACCCTACGCCGTACCCGCACCCCTCCCTGAACCCGTACCCTAAGCCGTACCCTAAGCCTAACCCTAAGCCTAACCCTAACCCTAGGCTACCCTTGACTGCTTCTGCCTCCAATAGATTTCCTAAGCACTAGTGTTTTAACGAACAGCTTAAAAAGAGAATCCTAATGTGATTTCTTTATAATGGGTGTGTTCCTTATCTTATCCTAGTGTCTAAACTCTTCTCCATGGCTGCACCCCCAAATAATATTGCCTTACGTGCTAAGGGGTATCTAGAGAGTGGGATAGGTTTAATAACTACCCTAACCCTAATGCGTACTCTAACCCTAACCCCTACCCTAACACTAACACGTACCCTAATCCTAACCCGTACCCTAAACCGAGCCCTAACCCTAACACTAACACTAACCCTAACCCTAACCCATACCCTACGCCGTACCTGAACCCCTCCCCAAACCCGTACCCTAAGCCGTACCCTAAGCCTAACCCTAAGCCTAACACTAACCCTAGGCTACCCTTGACTGCTTCTCCCTCCAATAGATTTCCTAAGCACTAGTGTTTTAAGCAACAGCTTAAAAAGAGAATCCTAATGTGATTTCTTTATAATGGGTGTGTTCCTTATCTTATCCTAGTGTCTAAATTCTTCTCCATTGCTGGAACCCCAAATAATATTCCTTTACGTGCTAAGGGGTATCTAGAGAGTGGGATAGGTTTACTAACTACCCTAACCCTAACGCGTACCCTAACCCTAACCCCTACCCTAAACCTAACACGTACCCTAATCCTAACCGTACCCTAAACCGAGCCCTAACCCTAACACTAACCCTAACCCTAACCCTAACCCATACCCTACGCCGTACCCGAAACCCTCCCCGAACCTGAACCCTAAGCCGTACTCTAAGCCTAACCCTAAGCCTAACCCTAACCCTACGCTACCCTTGACTGCTTCTGCCTCCAATAGATTTCCTAAGCACTAGTGTTTTAAGGAACAGCTTAAAAAGAGAATCCTAATGTGATTTCTTTATAATGGGTGTGTTCCTTATCTTATCCTAGTGTCTAAACTCTTCTCCATGGCTGGACCCCCAAATAATATTCCTTTACGTGCTAAGGGGTATCTAGAGAGTGGGATAGGTTTAATAACTACCCTAACCCTAACCCCTACCCTAACCCTAACACGTACCCTAATCCTAACCCGTACCCTAAACCGAGCCCTAACCCTAACACTAACCCTAACCCTAACCCTAACCCAAACCCTACGCTGTACCCGAACCCCTCCCCGAACCCATTCCCCAAGCCGTACCCTAAACCTAACCCTAAGCCTAACCCTAACCCTAGGCTACCCTTGACTGCTTCTGCCTCCAATAGATTTCCTAAGCACTAGTGTTTTAAGGAACAGCTTAAAAAGAGAATCCTAATGTGATTTCTTTATAATGGGTGTGTTCCTTATCTTATCCTAGTGTCTAAACTCTTCTCCATGGCTGCACCCCCAAATAATATTGCCTTACGTGCTAAGGGGTATCTAGAGAGTGGGATAGGTTTAATAACTACCCTAACCCTAATGCGTACTCTAACCCTAACCCCTAACCTAACACTAACACGTACCCTAATCCTAACCCGTACCCTAAACCGAGCCCTAACCCTAACACTAACACTAACCCTAACCCTAACCCATACCCTACGCCGTACCTGAACCCCTCCCCAAACCCGTACCGTAAGCCGTACCCTAAGCCTAACCCTAAGCCTAACACTAACCCTAGGCTACCCTTGACTGCTTCTGCCTCCAATAGATTTCCTAAGCACTAGTGTTTTAAGCAACAGCTTAAAAAGAGAATCCTAATGTGATTTCTTTATAATGGGTGTGTTCCTTATCTTATCCTAGTGTCTAAATTCTTCTCCATGGCTGGAACCCCAAATAATATTCCTTTACGTGCTAAGGGGTATCTAGAGAGTGGGATAGGTTTACTAAGTACCCTAACCCTAACGCGTACCCTAACCCTAACCCCTACCCTAAACCTAACACGTACCCTAATCCTAAACGTACCCTAAACCGAGCCCTAACCCTAACACTAACCCTAACCCTAACCCTAACCCATACCCTACGCCGTACCCGCACCCCTCCCCGAACCCGTAACCTAAGCCGTACCCTAAGCATAACCCTAAGCCTAACCCTAACCCTAGGCTACCCTTGACTGCTTCTGCCTCCAATAGATTTCCTAAGCACTACTGTTTTAAGGAACAGCTTAAAAAGAGAATCCTAATGTGATTTCTTTATAATGGGTGTGTTCCTTATCTTATCCTAGTGTCTAAACTCTTCTCCATGGCTGCACCCCCAAATAATATTCCCTTACGTGCTAAGGGGTATCTGGAGAGTGGGATAGGTTTCATAACTACCCTAACCCTAACGCGTACCCTAACCCTAACCCCTACCCTAACCCTAACACGTACCCTAATCCTAACCTGTACCCTAAACCGAGGCCTAACCCTAACACTAACCCTAACCCTAACCCTAACCCATAACCTACGCCATACCCGCACACCTCCCCGAACCCGTACCCTAAGCCATACCCTAAACCTAACCCTAAGCCTAACCCTAACCCTAGGCTACCCTTGACTGCTTCTGCCTCCAATTGATTTCCTAAGCAGTAGTGTTTTAAGGAACAGCTTAAAAAGAGAATCCTAAAGTGATTTCTTTATAATGGGTGTGTTCCTTATCTTATCCTAGTGTCTAAACTCTTCTCCATGGCTGGACCCCCAAATAATATTCCTTTACGTGCTAAGGGGGAGCTAGAGAGTGGGATAGGTTTACTAACTACCCTAGCCCTAACGCGTAACCTAACCCAAACCCCTACCCTAACCCTAACACGTACCCTAATCCTAACCCGTACCCTAAACCGAGCCCTATCCCTAACACTAACCCAAACCCTAACCCTAACCCATACCCTACGCCGTACACGAACACCTCCCCGAACCCATACCCCAAGCCGTACCCTAACCCTAACCCTAAGCCTAACCCTAACCCTAGGCTACCCTTGACTGCTTCTGCCTCCAATAGATTTCCTAAGCACTACTGTTTTAAGGAACAGCTTAAAAAGAGAATCCTAAAGTGATTTCTTTATAATGGGTGTGTTCCTTATCTTATCCTAGTGTCTAAACTTTTCTCCATGGCTGGACCCTCAAATAATATTCCTTTACGTGCTAAGGGGTATCTAGAGATTGGGATAGGTTTAATAACTACCCTAACCCTAACGCGTACCCTAACCCTAACCCATACCCTAACCCTAACACGTACCCTAATCCTAACCCGTACCCTAAACCGAGCCCTAACCCTAACACTAACCCTAACCCTAACCCTAACCCATACCCTACGCCGTACACGCACCCCTCCCTGAACCCGTACCCTAAGCCGTACCCTAAGCCTAACCCTAAGCCTAACCCTAACCCTAGGCTACCCTTGACTGCTTCTGCCTCCAATAGATTTCCTAAGCACTAGTGTTTTAAGGAACAGCTTAAAAAGAGAATCCTAATGTGATTTCTTTATAATGGGTGTGTTCCTTATCTTATCCTAGTGTCTAAACTCTTCTCCATGGCTGGACCCTCAAATAATATTCCTTTACGTGCTAAGGGGTATCTAGAGAGTGGGATAGGTTTAATAACTACCCTAACCCTAAAGCGTACCCTAACCCTAACCCCTACCCTAACCCTAACACGTACCCTAATCCTAACCTGTACCCTAAACCGAGCCCTAACCCTAACACTAACCCTAACCCTAACCCTAACCCATACCCTACGCCGTACCCGCACCCCTCCCCGAACCCGTACCCTAAGCCGTACCCTAAGCCTAACCCTAAGCCTAACCCTAACCCTAGGCTACCCTTGACTGCTTCTGCCTCCAATAGATTTCCTAAGCACTACTGTTTTAAGGAACAGCTTAAAAAGAGAATCCTAATGTGATTTCTTTATAATGGGTGTGTTCCTTATCTTATCCTAGTGTCTAAACTCTTCTCCATGGCTGCACCCCCAAATAATATTCCCTTACGTGCTAAGGGGTATCTAGAGAGTGGGATAGGTTTAATAACTACCCTAACCCTAACGCGTACCCTAACCCTAACCCCTACCCTAACCCTAACACGTACCCTAATCCTAACCTGTACCCTAAACCGAGCCCTAACCCTAACACTAACCCTAACCCTAACCCTTACCCATACCCTACGCCGTACCCGCACCCCTCCCCGAACCCGTACCCTAAGCCATACCCTAAACCTAACCCTAAGCCTAACCCTAACCCTAGGCTACCCTTGACTGCTTCTGCCTCCAATTGATTTCCTAAGCAGTAGTGTTTTAAGGAACAGCTTAAAAAGAGAATCCTAAAGTGATTTCTTTATAATGGGTGTGTTCCTTATCTTATCTTAGTGTCTAAACTCTTCTCCATGGCTGGACCCCCAAATAATATTCCTTTACGTGCTAAGGGGGAGCTAGAGAGTGGGATAGGTTTACTAACTACCCTAGCCCTAACGCGTAACCTAACCCTAACCCCTACCCTAACCCTAACACGTACCCTAATCCTAACCCGTACCCTAAACCGAGCCCTAACCCTAACACTAACCCAAACCCTAACCCTAACCCATACCCTACGCCGTACACGAACACCTCCCCGAACCCATACCCCAAGCCGTACCCTAAACCTAACCCTAAGCCTAACCCTAACACTAGGCTACCCTTGACTGCTTCTGCCTCCAATAGATTTCCTAAGCACTAGTGTTTTAAGGAACAGCTTAAAAAGAGAATCCTAAAGTGATTTCTTTATAATGGGTGTGTTCCTTATCTTATCCTAGTGTCTAAACTCTTCTCCATGGCTGCACCCCCAAATAATATTGCCTTACGTGCTAAGGGGTATCTAGAGAGTGGGATAGGTTTAATAACTACCCTAACCCTAATGCGTACTCTAACCCTAACCCCTACCCTAACACTAACACGTACCCTAATCCTAACCCGTACCCTAAACCGAGCCCTAACCCTAACACTAACACTAACCCTAACCCTAACCCATACCCTACGCCGTACCTGAACCCCTCCCCAAACCCGTACCCTAAGCCGTACCCTAAGCCTAACCCTAAGCCTAACACTAACCCTAGGCTACCCTTGACTGCTTCTGCCTCCAATAGATTTCCTAAGCACTAGTGTTTTAAGCAACAGCTTAAAAAGAGAATCCTAATGTGATTTCTTTATAATGGGTGTGTTCCTTATCTTATCCTAGTGTCTAAATTCTTCTCCATTGCTGGAACCCCAAATAATATTCCTTTACGTGCTAAGGGGTATCTAGAGAGTGGGATAGGTTTACTAACTACCCTAACCCTAACGCGTACCCTAACCCTAACCCCTACCCTAAACCTAACACGTACCCTAATCCTAACCATACCCTAAACCGAGCCCTAACCCTAACACTAACCCTAACCCTAACCCTATCCCATACCCTACGCCGTACCCGAAACCCTCCCCGAACCCGTACCCTAAGCCGTACTCTAAGCCTAACCCTAAGCCTAACCCTAACCCTAGGCTACCCTTGACTGCTTCTGCCTCCAATAGATTTCCTAAGCACTAGTGTTTTAAGGAACAGCTTAAAAAGAGAATCCTAATGTGATTTCTTTATAATGGGTGTGTTCCTTATCTTATCCTAGTGTCTAAACTCTTCTCCATGGCTGGACCCTCAAATAATATTCCTTTACGTGCTAAGGGGTATCTAGAGAGTGAGATAGGTTTAATAACTACCCTAACCCTAACGCGTACCCTAACCCTAACCCCTACCCTAACCCTAACACGTACCCTAATCCTAACCCGTACCCTAAACCGAGCCCTAACCCTAACACTAACCCTAACCCTAACCCTAACCCATACCCTACGCCGTACCCGCACCCCTCCCCGAACCCGTAACCTAAGCCGTACCCTAAGCCTTACCCTAAGCCTAACCCTAACCCTAGGCTACCCTTGACTGCTTCTGCCTCCAATAGATTTCCTAAGCACTACTGTTTTAAGGAACAGCTTAAAAAGAGAATCCTAATGTGATTTCTTTATAATGGGTGTGTTCCTTATCTTATCCTAGTTTCTAAACTCTTCTCCATGGCTGCACCCCCAAATAATATTCCCTTACGTGCTAAGGGGTATCTAGAGAGTGGGATAGGTTTAATAACTACCCTAACCCTAACGCGTACCCTAACCCTAACCCCTACCCTAACCCTAACACGTACCCTAATCCTAACCTGTACCCTAAACCGAGCCCTAACCCTAACACTAACCCTAACCCTAACCCTAACCCATACCCTACGCCGTACCCGCACCCCTCCCCGAACCCGTACCCTAAGCCATACCCTAAACCTAACCCTAAGCCTAACCCTAACCCTAGGCTACCCTTGACTGCTTCTGCCTCCAATTGATTTCCTAAGCAGTAGTGTTTTAAGGAACAGCTTAAAAAGAGAATCCTAAAGTGATTTCTTTATAATGGGTGTGTTCCTTATCTTATCCTAGTGTCTAAACTCTTCTCCATGGCTGGACCCCCAAATAATATTCCTTTACGTGCTAAGGGGGAGCTAGAGAGTGGGATAGGTTTACTAACTACCCTAGCCCTAACGCGTAACCTAACCCTAACCCCTACCCTAACCCTAACACGTACCCTAATCCTAACCCGTACCCTAAACCGAGCCCTAACCCTAACACTAACCCAAAACCTAACCCTAACCCATACCCTACGCCGTGCACGAACCCCTCCCCAAACCCGTACCCTAAGCCGTACCCTAAGCCTAACCCTAAGCCTAACACTAACCCTAGGCTACCCTTGACTGCTTCTGCCTCCAATAGATTTCCTAAGCACTAGTGTTTTAAGCAACAGCTTAAAAAGAGAATCCTCTTGTGATTTCTTTATAATGGGTGTGTTCCTTATCTTATCCTAGTGTCTAAATTCTTCTCCATTGCTGGATCCCCAAATAATATTCCTTTACGTGCTAAGGGGTATCTAGAGAGTGGGATAGGTTTACTAACTACCCTAACCCTAACGCGTACCCTAACCCTAACCCCTACCCTAAACCTAACACGTACCCTAATCCTAACCGTACCCTAAACCGAGCCCTAACCCTAACACTAACCCTAACCCTAACCCTAACCCATACCCTACGCCGTACCCGAAACCCTCCCCGAACCCGTACCCTAAGCCGTACCCTAAGCCTAACCCTAAGCCTAACCCTAACCCTAGGCTACCCTTGACTGCTTCTGCCTCCAATAGATTTCCTAAGCACTAGTGTTTTAAGGAACAGCTTAAAAAGAGAATCCTAATGTGATTTCTTTATAATGGGTGTGTTCCTTATCTTATCCTAGTGTCTAAACTTTTCTCCATGGCTGGACCCTCAAATAATATTCCTTTACGTGCTAAGGGGTATCTAGAGATTGGGATAGGTTTAATAACTACCCTAACCCTAACGCATACCCTAACCCTAACCCCTACCCTAACCCTAACACGTACCCTAATCCTAACCCGTACCCTAAACCGAGCCCTAACCCTAACACTAACCCTAACCCTAACCCTAACCCATACCCTACGCCGTACACGCACCCCTCCCTGAACCCGTACCCTAAGCCGTACCCTAAGCCTAACCCTAAGCCTAACCCTAACCCTAGGCTACCCTTGACTGCTTCTGCCTCCAATAGATTTCCTAAGCACTAGTGTTTTAAGGAACAGCTTAAAAAGAGAATCCTAATGTGATTTCTTTATAATGGGTGTGTTCCTTATCTTATCCTAGTGTCTAAACTCTTCTCCATGGCTGGACCCTCAAATAATATTCCTTTACGTGCTAAGGGGTATCTAGAGAGTGGGATAGGTTTAATAACTACCCTAACCCTAACGCGTACCCTAACCCTAACCCCTACCCTAACCCTAACACGTACCCTAATCCTAACCTGTACCCTAAACCGAGCCCTAACCCTAACACTAACCCTAACCCTAACCCTAACCCATACCCTACGCCGTACCCGCACCCCTCCCCGAACCCGTACCCTAAGCCGTACCCTAAGCCTAACCCTAAGCCTAACCCTAACCCTAGGCTACCCTTGACTGCTTCTGCCTCCAATAGATTTCCTAAGCACTACTGTTTTAAGGAACAGCTTAAAAAGAGAATCCTAATGTGATTTCTTTATAATGGGTGTGTTCCTTATCTTATCCTAGTGTCTAAACTCTTCTCCATGGCTGCACCCCCAAATAATATTCCCTTACGTGCTAAGGGGTATCTAGAGAGTGGGATAGGTTTAATAACTACCCTAACCCTAACGCGTACCCTAACCCTAACCCCTACCCTAACCCTAACACGTACCCTAATCCTAACCTGTACCCTAAACCGAGCCCTAACCCTAACACTAACCCTAACCCTAACCCTTACCCATACCCTACGCCGTACCCGCACCCCTCCCCGAACCCGTACCCTAAGCCATACCCTAAACCTAACCCTAACCCTAGGCTACCCTTGACTGCTTCTGCCTCCAATTGATTTCCTAAGCAGTAGTGTTTTAAGGAACAGCTTAAAAAGAGAATCCTAATGTGATTTCTTTATAATGGGTGTGTTCCTTATCTTATCCTAGTGTCTAAACTCTTCTCCATGGCTGGACCCCCAAATAATATTCCTTTACGTGCTAAGGGGGAGCTAGAGAGTGGGATAGGTTTACTAACTACCCTAGCCCTAACGCGTAACCTAACCCTAACCCCTACCCTAACCCTAACACGTACCCTAATCCTAACCCGTACCCTAAACCGAGCCCTAACCCTAACACTAACCCAAACCCTAACCCTAACCCATACCCTACGCCGTACACGAACACCTCCCCGAACCCATACCCCAAGCCGTACCCTAACCCTAACCCTAAGCCTAACCCTAACCCTAGGCTACCGTTGACTGCTTCTGCCTCCAATAGATTTCCTAAGCACTAGTGTTTTAAGGAACAGCTTAAAAAGAGAATCCTAAAGTGATTTCTTTATAATGGGTGTGTTCCTTATCTTATCCTAGTGTCTAAACTCTTCTCCATGGCTGGACCCCCAAATAATATTCCTTTACGTGCTAAGGGGTATCTAGAGAGTGGGATAGGTTTAATAACTACCCTAACCCTAACGCGTACCCTAACCCTAACCCCTACCCTAACCCTAACACGTACCCTAATCCTAACCCGTACCCTAAACCGAGCCCTAACCCTAACACTAACCCTAACCCTAACCCTAACCCATACCCTACGCCGTACCCGAAACCCTCCCCGAACCCGTACCCTAAGCCGTACCCTAAGCCTAACCCTAAGCCTAACCCTAACCCTAGGCTACCCTTGACTGCTTCTGCCTCCAATAGATTTCCTAAGCACTAGTGTTTTAAGGAAGAGCTGAAAAAGAGAATCCTAATGTTATTTCTTTATAATGGGTGTGTTCCTTATCTTATCCTAGTGTCTAAACTCTTCTCCATGGCTGGACCCCCAAATAATATTCCTTTACGTGCTAAGGGGTATCTAGAGAGTGGGATAGGTTTAACAACTACCCTAACCCTAACGCGTACCCTAAACCTAACCCCTACCCTAACCCTAACACTTACCCTAATCCTAACCCGTACCCTAAGCCGAGCCCTAACCCTAACACTAACCCTAACCCTAACCCTAACCCATACCGTAGGCCGTACCCGCACCCCTCCCCGAACCCGTACCCTAAGCCGTACCCTAAGCCGAACCCTAAGCCTAACCCTAACCCTAGGCTACCCTTGACTGCTTCTGCCTCCAATTGATTTCCTAAGCACTAGTGTTTTAAGGAACAGCTTAAAAAGAGAATCCTAATGTGATTTCTTTATAATGGGTGTGTTCCTTATCTTATCCTAGTGTCTAAACTCTTCTCCATGGCTGCACCCCCAAATAATATTGCCTTACGTGCTAAGGGGTATCTAGAGAGTGGGATAGGTTTAATAACTACCCTAAACCTAATGCGTACTCTAACCCTAACCCCTACCCTAACACTAACACGTACCCTAATCCTAACCCGTACCCTAAACCGAGCCCTAACCCTAACACTAACACTAACCCTAACCCATACCCTACGCCGTACCCGCACCCCTCCCCGAACCCGTACCCTAAGCCGTACCCTAAGCCTAACCCTAAGCCTAACCCTAACCCTAGGCTACCCTTGACTGCTTCTGCCTCTAATAGATTTCCTAAGCACTAGTGTTTTAAGGAACAGCTTAAAAAGAGAATCCTAATGTGATTTCTTTATAATGGGTGTGTTCCTTATCTTATCCTAGTGTCTAAACTCTTCTCCATGGCTGGACCCCCAAATAATATTCCTTTACGTGCTAAGGGGTATCTAGAGAGTGGGATAGGTTTAATAACTACCCTAACCCTAACGCATACCCTAACCCTAACCCTAACACGTACCCTAATCCTAACCCGTACCCTAAACCGAGCCCTAACCCTAACACAAACCCTAACCCTAACCCTAACCCATACCCTACGCCGTACCCGAACCCCTCCCCGAACCCATTCCCCAAGCCGTACCCTAAGCCTAACCCTAAGCCTAACCCTAACCCTAGGCTACCCTTGACTGCTTCTGCCTCCAATAGATTTCCTAAGCACTACTGTTTTAAGGAACAGCTTAAAAAGAGAATCCTAATGTGATTTCTTTATAATGGGTGTGTTCCTTATCTTATCCTAGTGTCTAAACTCTTCTCCATGGCTGCACCCCCAAATAATATTCCCTTACGTGCTAAGGGGTATCTAGAGAGTGGGATAGGTTTAATAACTACCCTAACCCTAACGCGTACCCTAACCCTAACCCCTACCCTAACCCTAACACGTACCCTAATCCTAACCCGTACCCTAAACCGAGCCCTAACCCTAACACTAACCCTAACACTAACCCATACCCTACGCCGTACCCGCACCCCTCCCCGAACCCGTAACCTAAGCCGTACCCTAAGCCTAACCCTAAGCCTAACCCTAACCCTAGGCTACCCTTGACTGCTTCTGCCTCCAATAGATTTCCTAAGCACTACTGTTTTAAGGAACAGCTTAAAAAGAGAATCCTAATGTGATTTCTTTATAATGGGTGTGTTCCTTACCTTATCCTAGTGTCTAAACTCTTCTCCATGGCTGCACCCCCAAATAATATTCCCTTACGTGCTAAGGGGTATCTAGAGAGTGGGATAGGTTTAATAACTACCCTAACCCTAACGCGTACCCTAACCCTAACCCCTACCCTAACCCTAACACGTACCCTAATACTAACCTGTACCCTAAACCGAGCCCTAACCCTAACACTAACCCTAACCCATACCCTACGCCGTACCCGCACCCCTCCCCGAACCCGTACCCTAAGCCATACCCTAAACCTAACCCTAAGCCTAACCCTAACCCTAGGCTACCCTTGACTGCTTCTGCCTCCAATTGATTTCCTAAGCAGTAGTGTTTTAAGGAACAGCTTAAAAAGAGAATCCTAAAGTGATTTCTTTATAATGGGTGTGTTCCTTATCTTATCCTAGTGTCTAAACTCTTCTCCATGGCTGGACCCCCAAATAATATTCCTTTACGTGCTAAGGGGTATCTAGAGAGTGGGATAGGTTTAATAACTACCCTAACCCTAACGCGTACCCTAACCCTAACCCCTACCCTAACCCTAACACGTACCCTAATCCTAACCCGTACCCTAAACCGAGCCCTAACCCTAACACTAACCCTAACCCTAACCCTAACCCATACCCTACGCCGTACCCGAAACCCTCCCCGAACCCGTACCCTAAGCCGTACCCTAAGCCTAACCCTAAGCCTAACCCTAACCCTAGGCTACCCTTGACTGCTTCTGCCTCCAATAGATTTCCTAAGCACTAGTGTTTTAAGGAAGAGCTGAAAAAGAGAATCCTAATGTTATTTCTTTATAATGGGTGTGTTCCTTATCTTATCCTAGTGTCTAAACTCTTCTCCATGGCTGGACCCCCAAATAATATTCCTTTACGTGCTAAGGGGTATCTAGAGAGTGGGATAGGTTTAACAACTACCCTAACCCTAACGCGTACCCTAAACCTAACCCCTACCCTAACCCTAACACGTACCCTAATCCTAACCCGTACCCTAAGCCGAGCCCTAACCCTAACACTAACCCTAACCCTAACCCTAACCCATACCGTAGGCCGTACCCGCACCCCTCCCCGAACCCGTACCCTAAGCCGTACCCTAAGCCTAACCCTAAGCCTAACCCTAACCCTAGGCTACCCTTGACTGCTTCTGCCTCCAATAGATTTCCTAAGCACTAGTGTTTTAACGAACAGCTTAAAAAGAGAATCCTAATGTGATTTCTTTATAATGGGTGTGTTCCTTATCTTATCCTAGTGTAGAAACTCTTCTCCATGGCTGGACCCTCAAATAATATTCCTTTACGTGCTAAGGGGTATCTAGAGAGTGGGATAGGTTTAATAACTACCCTAACCCTAACGCGTACCCTAACCCTAACCCCTACCCTAACCCTAACACGTACCCTAATCCTAACCCGTACCCTAAACCGAGCCCTAACCCTAACACTAACCCTAACCCTAACCCTAACCCATACCCTACGCCGTACCCGAAACCCTCCCCGAACCGGTACCCTAAGCCGTACCCTAAGCCTAACCCGAAGCCTAACCCTAACCCTAGGCTACCCTTGACTGCTTCTGCCTCCAATAGATTTCCTAAGCACTAGTGTTTTAAGGAACAGCTTAAAAAGAGAATCCTAATGTGATTTCTTTATAATGGGTGTGTTCCTTATCTTATCCTAGTGTCTAAACTCTTCTCCATGGCTGGACCCCCAAATAATATTCCTTTACGTGCTAAGGGGTATCTAGAGAGTGGGATAGGTTTAATAACTACCCTAACCCTAACGCATACCCTAACCCTAACCCCTACCCTAACCCTAACACGTACCCTAATCCTAACCCGTACCCTAAACCGAGCCCTAACCCTAACACTAACCCTAACCCTAACCCTAACCCATACCCTACGCCGTACCCGAACCCCTCCCCGAACCCATTCCCCAAGCCGTACCCTAAACCTAACCCTAAGCCTAACCCTAACCCTAGGCTACCCTTGACTGCTTCTGCCTCCAATAGATTTCCTAAGCACTAGTGTTTTAAGGAACAGCTTAAAAAGAGAATCCTAATGTGATTTCTTTATAATGGGTGTGTTCCTTATCTTATCCTAGTGTCTAAACTCTTCTCCATGGCTGCACCCCCAAATAATATTTCCTTACGTGCTAAGGGGGAGCTAGAGAGTGGGATAGGTTTAATAACTACCCTAACCCTAATGCGTACTCTAACCCTAACCCCTAACCTAACACTAACACGTACCCTAATCCTAACCCGTACCCTAAACCGAGCCCTAACCCTAACACTAACACTAACCCTAACCCTAACCCATACCCTACGCCGTACCTGAACCCCTCCCCAAACCCGTACCGTAAGCCGTACCCTAAGCCTAACCCTAAGCCTAACACTAACCCTAGGCTACCCTTGACTGCTTCTGCCTCCAATAGATTTCCTAAGCACTAGTGTTTTAAGCAACAGCTTAAAAAGAGAATCCTAATGTGATTTCTTTATAATGGGTGTGTTCCTTATCTTATCCTAGTGTCTAAATTCTTCTCCATGGCTGGAACCCCAAATAATATTTCTTTACGTGCTAAGGGGTATCTAGAGAGTGGGATAGGTTTACTAACTACCCTAACCCTAACGCGTACACTAACCCTAACCCCTACCCTAAACCTAACACGTACCCTAATCCTAACCGTACCCTAAACCGAGCCCTAACCCTAACACTAACCCTAACCCTAACCCTAACCCATACCCTACGCCGTACCCGCACCCCTCCCCGAACCCGTACCCTAAGCCGTACCCTAAGCCTAACCCTAAGCCTAACCCTAACCCTAGGCTACCCTTGACTGCTTCTGCCTCCAATAGATTTCCTAAGCACTAGTGTTTTAAGGAACAGCTTAAAAAGAGAATCCTAATGTGATTTCTTTATAATGGGTGTGTTCCTTATCTTATCCTAGTGTCTAAACTCTTCTCCATGGCTGGACCCCCAAATAATATTCCTTTACGTGCTAAGGGGTATCTAGAGAGTGGGATAGGTTTAATAACTACCCTAACCCTAACGCATACCCTAACCCTAACCCCTACCCTAACCCTAACACGTACCCTAATCCTAACCCGTACCCTAAACCGAGCCCTAACCCTAACACTAACCCTAACCCTAACCCTAACCCATACCCTACGCCGTACCCGAACCCCTCCCCGAACCCATTCCCCAAGCCGTACCCTAAACCTAACCCTAAGCCTAACCCTAACCCTAGGCTACCCTTGACTGCTTCTGCCTCCAATAGATTTCCTAAGCACTAGTGTTTTAAGGAACAGCTTAAAAAGAGAATCCTAATGTGATTTCTTTATAATGGGTGTGTTCCTTATCTTATCCTAGTGTCTAAACTCTTCTCCATGGCTGCACCCCCAAATAATATTTCCTTACGTGCTAAGGGGTATCTAGAGAGTGGGATAGGTTTAATAACTACCCTAACCCTAATGCGTACTCTAACCCTAACCCCTAACCTAACACTAACACGTACCCTAATCCTAACCCGTACCCTAAACCGAGCCCTAACCCTAACACTAACACTAACCCTAACCCTAACCCATACCCTACGCCGTACCTGAACCCCTCCCCAAACCCGTACCCTAAGCCGTACCCTAAGCCTAACCCTAAGCCTAACACTAACCCTAGGCTACCCTTGACTGCTTCTGCCTCCAATAGATTTCCTAAGCACTAGTGTTTTAAGCAACAGCTTAAAAAGAGAATCCTAATGTGATTTCTTTATAATGGGTGTGTTCCTTATCTTATCCTAGTGTCTAAATTCTTCTCCATGGCTGGAACCCCAAATAATATTCCTTTACGTGCTAAGGGGTATCTAGAGAGTGGGATAGGTTTACTAACTACCCTAACCCTAACGCGTACCCTAACCCTAACCCCTACCCTAAACCTAACACGTACCCTAATCCTAACCGTACCCTAAACCGAGCCCTAACCCTAACACTAACCCTAACCCTAACCCTAACCCATACCCTACGCCGTACCCGCACCCCTCCCCGAACCCGTAACCTAAGCCGTACCCTAAGCCTAACCCTAAGCCTAACCCTAACCCTAGGCTACCCTTGACTGCTTCTGCCTCCAGTAGATTTCCTAAGCACTACTGTTTTAAGGAACAGCTTAAAAAGAGAATCCTAAAGTGATTTCTTTATAATGGGTGTGTTCCTTATCTTATCCTAGTGTCTAAACTCTTCTCCATGGCTGCACCCCCAAATAATATTCCCTTACGTGCTAAGGGGTATCTAGAGAGTGGGATAGGTTTAATAACTACCCTAACCCTAACGCGTACCCTAACCCTAACCCCTACCCTAACCCTAACACGTACCGTAATCCTAACCTGTACCCTAAACCGAGGCCTAACCCTAACACTAACCCTAACCCTAACCCTAACCCATACCCTACGCCGTACCCGCACACCTCCCCGAACCCGTACCCTAAGCCATACCCTAAACCTAACCCTAAGCCTAACCCTAACCCTAGGCTACCCTTGACTGCTTCTGCCTCCAATTGATTTCCTAAGCAGTAGTGTTTTAAGGAACAGCTTAAAAAGAGAATCCTAATGTGATTTCTTTATAATGGGTGTGTTCCTTATCTTATCCTAGTGTCTAAACTCTTCTCCATGGCTGGACCCCCAAATAATATTCCTTTACGTGCTAAGGGGGAGCTAGAGAGTGGGATAGGTTTACTAACTACCCTAGCCCTAACGCGTAACCTAACCCTAACCCCTACCCTAACCCTAACACGTACCCTAATCCTAACCCGTACCCTAAACCGAGCCCTAACCCTAACACTAACCCAAACCCTAACCCTAACCCATACCCTACGCCGTACACGAACACCTCCCCGAACCCATACCCCAAGCCGTACCCTAACCCTAACCCTAAGCCTAACCCTAACCCTAGGCTACCCTTGACTGCTTCTGCCTCCAATAGATTTCCTAAGCACTAGTGTTTTAAGGAACAGCTTAAAAAGAGAATCCTAAAGTGATTTCTTTATAATGGGTGTGTTCCTTATCTTATCCTAGTGTCTAAACTCTTCTCCATGGCTGGACCCCCAAATAATATTCCTTTACGTGCTAAGGGGTATCTAGAGAGTGGGATAGGTTTAATAACTACCCTAACCCTAACGCGTACCCTAACCCTAACCCCTACCCTAACCCTAACACGTACCCTAATCCTAACCCGTACCCTAAACCGAGCCCTAACCCTAACACTAACCCTAACCCTAACCCTAACCCATACCCTACGCCGTACCCGAAACCCTCCCCGAACCCGTACCCTAAGCCGTACCCTAAGCCTAACCCTAAGCCTAACCCTAACCCTAGGCTACCCTTGACTGCTTCTGCCTCCAATAGATTTCCTAAGCACTAGTGTTTTAAGGAAGAGCTGAAAAAGAGAATCCTAATGTTATTTCTTTATAATGGGTGTGTTCCTTATCTTATCCTAGTGTCTAAACTCTTCTCCATGGCTGGACCCTCAAATAATATTCCTTTACGTGCTAAGGGGTATCTAGAGAGTGGGATAGGTTTAATAACTACCCTAACCCTAACGCGTACCCTAACCCTAACCCCTACCCTAACCCTAACACGTACCCTAATCCTAACCCGTACCCTAAACCGAGCCCTAACCCTAACACTAACCCTAACCCTAACCCTAACCCATACCCTACGCCGTACCCGAAACCCTCCCCGAACCGGTACCCTAAGCCGTACCCTAAGCCTAACCCGAAGCCTAACCCTAACCCTAGGCTACCCTTGACTGCTTCTGCCTCCAATAGATTTCCTAAGCACTAGTGTTTTAAGGAACAGCTTAAAAAGAGAATCCTAATGTGATTTCTTTATAATGGGTGTGTTCCTTATCTTATCCTAGTGTCTAAACTCTTCTCCATGGCTGGACCCCCAAATAATATTCCTTTACGTGCTAAGGGGTATCTAGAGAGTGGGATAGGTTTAATAACTACCCTAACCCTAACGCATACCCTAACCCTAACCCCTACCCTAACCCTAACACGTACCCTAATCCTAACCCGTACCCTAAACCGAGCCCTAACCCTAACACTAACCCTAACCCTAACCCTAACCCATACCCTACGCCGTACCCGAACCCCTCCCCGAACCCATTCCCCAAGCCGTACCCTAAACCTAACCCTAAGCCTAACCCTAACCCTAGGCTACCCTTGACTGCTTCTGCCTCCAATAGATTTCCTAAGCACTAGTGTTTTAAGGAACAGCTTAAAAAGAGAATCCTAATGTGATTTCTTTATAATGGGTGTGTTCCTTATCTTATCCTAGTGTCTAAACTCTTCTCCATGGCTGCACCCCCAAATAATATTTCCTTACGTGCTAAGGGGGAGCTAGAGAGTGGGATAGGTTTAATAACTACCCTAACCCTAATGCGTACTCTAACCCTAACCCCTAACCTAACACTAACACGTACCCTAATCCTAACCCGTACCCTAAACCGAGCCCTAACCCTAACACTAACACTAACCCTAACCCTAACCCATACCCTACGCCGTACCTGAACCCCTCCCCAAACCCGTACCGTAAGCCGTACCCTAAGCCTAACCCTAAGCCTAACACTAACCCTAGGCTACCCTTGACTGCTTCTGCCTCCAATAGATTTCCTAAGCACTAGTGTTTTAAGCAACAGCTTAAAAAGAGAATCCTAATGTGATTTCTTTATAATGGGTGTGTTCCTTATCTTATCCTAGTGTCTAAATTCTTCTCCATGGCTGGAACCCCAAATAATATTTCTTTACGTGCTAAGGGGTATCTAGAGAGTGGGATAGGTTTACTAACTACCCTAACCCTAACGCGTACACTAACCCTAACCCCTACCCTAAACCTAACACGTACCCTAATCCTAACCGTACCCTAAACCGAGCCCTAACCCTAACACTAACCCTAACCCTAACCCTAACCCATACCCTACGCCGTACCCGCACCCCTCCCCGAACCCGTACCCTAAGCCGTACCCTAAGCCTAACCCTAAGCCTAACCCTAACCCTAGGCTACCCTTGACTGCTTCTGCCTCCAATAGATTTCCTAAGCACTAGTGTTTTAAGGAACAGCTTAAAAAGAGAATCCTAATGTGATTTCTTTATAATGGGTGTGTTCCTTATCTTATCCTAGTGTCTAAACTCTTCTCCATGGCTGGACCCCCAAATAATATTCCTTTACGTGCTAAGGGGTATCTAGAGAGTGGGATAGGTTTAATAACTACCCTAACCCTAACGCATACCCTAACCCTAACCCCTACCCTAACCCTAACACGTACCCTAATCCTAACCCGTACCCTAAACCGAGCCCTAACCCTAACACTAACCCTAACCCTAACCCTAACCCATACCCTACGCCGTACCCGAACCCCTCCCCGAACCCATTCCCCAAGCCGTACCCTAAACCTAACCCTAAGCCTAACCCTAACCCTAGGCTACCCTTGACTGCTTCTGCCTCCAATAGATTTCCTAAGCACTAGTGTTTTAAGGAACAGCTTAAAAAGAGAATCCTAATGTGATTTCTTTATAATGGGTGTGTTCCTTATCTTATCCTAGTGTCTAAATTCTTCTCCATGGCTGGAACCCCAAATAATATTCCTTTACGTGCTAAGGGGTATCTAGAGAGTGGGATAGGTTTACTAACTACCCTAACCCTAACGCGTACCCTAACCCTAACCCCTACCCTAAACCTAACACGTACCCTAATCCTAACCGTACCCTAAACCGAGCCCTAACCCTAACACTAACCCTAACCCTAACCCTAACCCATACCCTACGCCGTACCCGCACCCCTCCCCGAACCCGTAACCTAAGCCGTACCCTAAGCCTAACCCTAAGCCTAACCCTAACCCTAGGCTACCCTTGACTGCTTCTGCCTCCAGTAGATTTCCTAAGCACTACTGTTTTAAGGAACAGCTTAAAAAGAGAATCCTAATGTGATTTCTTTATAATGGGTGTGTTCCTTATCTTATCCTAGTGTCTAAACTCTTCTCCATGGCTGCACCCCCAAATAATATTCCCTTACGTGCTAAGGGGTATCTAGAGAGTGGGATAGGTTTAATAACTACCCTAACCCTAACGCGTACCCTAACCCTAACCCCTACCCTAACCCTAACACGTACCGTAATCCTAACCTGTACCCTAAACCGAGGCCTAACCCTAACACTAACCCTAACCCTAACCCTAACCCATACCCTACGCCGTACCCGCACACCTCCCCGAACCCGTACCCTAAGCCATACCCTAAACCTAACCCTAAGCCTAACCCTAACCCTAGGCTACCCTTGACTGCTTCTGCCTCCAATTGATTTCCTAAGCAGTAGTGTTTTAAGGAACAGCTTAAAAAGAGAATCCTAATGTGATTTCTTTATAATGGGTGTGTTCCTTATCTTATCCTAGTGTCTAAACTCTTCTCCATGGCTGGACCCCCAAATAATATTCCTTTACGTGCTAAGGGGGAGCTAGAGAGTGGGATAGGTTTACTAACTACCCTAGCCCTAACGCGTAACCTAACCCTAACCCCTACCCTAACCCTAACACGTACCCTAATCCTAACCCGTACCCTAAACCGAGCCCTAACCCTAACACTAACCCAAACCCTAACCCTAACCCATACCCTACGCCGTACACGAACACCTCCCCGAACCCATACCCCAAGCCGTACCCTAACCCTAACCCTAAGCCTAACCCTAACCCTAGGCTACCCTTGACTGCTTCTGCCTCCAATAGATTTCCTAAGCACTAGTGTTTTAAGGAACAGCTTAAAAAGAGAATCCTAAAGTGATTTCTTTATAATGGGTGTGTTCCTTATCTTATCCTAGTGTCTAAACTCTTCTCCATGGCTGGACCCCCAAATAATATTCCTTTACGTGCTAAGGGGTATCTAGAGAGTGGGATAGGTTTAATAACTACCCTAACCCTAACGCGTACCCTAACCCTAACCCCTACCCTAACCCTAACACGTACCCTAATCCTAACCCGTACCCTAAACCGAGCCCTAACCCTAACACTAACCCTAACCCTAACCCTAACCCATACCCTACGCCGTACCCGAAACCCTCCCCGAACCCGTACCCTAAGCCGTACCCTAAGCCTAACCCTAAGCCTAACCCTAACCCTAGGCTACCCTTGACTGCTTCTGCCTCCAATAGATTTCCTAAGCACTAGTGTTTTAAGGAAGAGCTGAAAAAGAGAATCCTAATGTTATTTCTTTATAATGGGTGTGTTCCTTATCTTATCCTAGTGTCTAAACTCTTCTCCATGGCTGGACCCCCAAATAATATTCCTTTACGTGCTAAGGGGTATCTAGAGAGTGGGATAGGTTTAACAACTACCCTAACCCTAACGCGTACCCTAAACCTAACCCCTACCCTAACCCTAACACGTACCCTAATCCTAACCCGTACCCTAAGCCGAGCCCTAACCCTAACACTAACCCTAACCCTAACCCTAACCCATACCGTAGGCCGTACCCGCACCCCTCCCCGAACCCGTACCCTAAGCCGTACCCTAAGCCGAACCCTAAGCCTAACCCTAACCCTAGGCTACCCTTGACTGCTTCTGCCTCCAATTGATTTCCTAAGCACTAGTGTTTTAAGGAACAGCTTAAAAAGAGAATCCTAATGTGATTTCTTTATAATGGGTGTGTTCCTTATCTTATCCTAGTGTCTAAACTCTTCTCCATGGCTGCACCCCCAAATAATATTGCCTTACGTGCTAAGGGGTATCTAGAGAGTGGGATAGGTTTAATAACTACCCTAAACCTAATGCGTACTCTAACCCTAACCCCTACCCTAACACTAACACGTACCCTAATCCTAACCCGTACCCTAAACCGAGCCCTAACCCTAACACTAACACTAACCCTAACCCTAACCCTAACCCATACCCTACGCCGTACCCGCACCCCTCCCCGAACCCGTACCCTAAGCCGTACCCTAAGCCTAACCCTAAGCCTAACCCTAACCCTAGGCTACCCTTGACTGCTTCTGCCTCTAATAGATTTCCTAAGCACTAGTGTTTTAAGGAACAGCTTAAAAAGAGAATCCTAATGTGATTTCTTTATAATGGGTGTGTTCCTTATCTTATCCTAGTGTCTAAACTCTTCTCCATGGCTGGACCCCCAAATAATATTCCTTTACGTGCTAAGGGGTATCTAGAGAGTGGGATAGGTTTAATAACTACCCTAACCCTAACGCATACCCTAACCCTAACCCTAACACGTACCCTAATCCTAACCCGTACCCTAAACCGAGCCCTAACCCTAACACTAACCCTAACCCTAACCCTAACCCATACCCTACGCCGTACCCGAACCCCTCCCCGAACCCATTCCCCAAGCCGTACCCTAAGCCTAACCCTAAGCCTAACCCTAACCCTAGGCTACCCTTGACTGCTTCTGCCTCCAATAGATTTCCTAAGCACTAGTGTTTTAAGCAACAGCTTAAAAAGAGAATCCTAATGTGATTTCTTTATAATGGGTGTGTTCCTTATCTTATCCTAGTGTCTAAATTCTTCTCCATGGCTGGAACCCCAAATAATATTTCTTTACGTGCTAAGGGGTATCTAGAGAGTGGGATAGGTTTACTAACTACCCTAACCCTAACGCGTACACTAACCCTAACCCCTACCCTAAACCTAACACGTACCCTAATCCTAACCGTACCCTAAACCGAGCCCTAACCCTAACACTAACCCTAACCCTAACCCTAACCCATACCCTACGCCGTACCCGCACCCCTCCCCGAACCCGTACCCTAAGCCGTACCCTAAGCCTAACCCTAAGCCTAACCCTAACCCTAGGCTACCCTTGACTGCTTCTGCCTCCAATAGATTTCCTAAGCACTAGTGTTTTAAGGAACAGCTTAAAAAGAGAATCCTAATGTGATTTCTTTATAATGGGTGTGTTCCTTATCTTATCCTAGTGTCTAAACTCTTCTCCATGGCTGGACCCCCAAATAATATTCCTTTACGTGCTAAGGGGTATCTAGAGAGTGGGATGGGTTTAATAACTACCCTAACCCTAACGCATACCCTAACCCTAACCCCTACCCTAACCCTAACACGTACCCTAATCCTAACCCGTACCCTAAACCGAGCCCTAACCCTAACACTAACCCTAACCCTAACCCTAACCCATACCCTACGCCGTACCCGAACCCCTCCCCGAACCCATTCCCCAAGCCGTACCCTAAACCTAACCCTAAGCCTAACCCTAACCCTAGGCTACCCTTGACTGCTTCTGCCTCCAATAGATTTCCTAAGCACTAGTGTTTTAAGGAACAGCTTAAAAAGAGAATCCTAATGTGATTTCTTTATAATGGGTGTGTTCCTTATCTTATCCTAGTGTCTAAACTCTTCTCCATGGCTGCACCCCCAAATAATATTTCCTTACGTGCTAAGGGGTATCTAGAGAGTGGGATAGGTTTAATAACTACCCTAACCCTAATGCGTACTCTAACCCTAACCCCTAACCTAACACTAACACGTACCCTAATCCTAACCCGTACCCTAAACCGAGCCCTAACCCTAACACTAACACTAACCCTAACCCTAACCCATACCCTACGCCGTACCTGAACCCCTCCCCAAACCCGTACCCTAAGCCGTACCCTAAGCCTAACCCTAAGCCTAACACTAACCCTAGGCTACCCTTGACTGCTTCTGCCTCCAATAGATTTCCTAAGCACTAGTGTTTTAAGCAACAGCTTAAAAAGAGAATCCTAATGTGATTTCTTTATAATGGGTGTGTTCCTTATCTTATCCTAGTGTCTAAATTCTTCTCCATGGCTGGAACCCCAAATAATATTCCTTTACGTGCTAAGGGGTATCTAGAGAGTGGGATAGGTTTACTAACTACCCTAACCCTAACGCGTACCCTAACCCTAACCCCTACCCTAAACCTAACACGTACCCTAATCCTAACCGTACCCTAAACCGAGCCCTAACCCTAACACTAACCCTAACCCTAACCCTAACCCATACCCTACGCCGTACCCGCACCCCTCCCCGAACCCGTACCCTAAGCCGTACCCTAAGCCTAACCCTAAGCCTAACCCTAACCCTAGGCTACCCTTGACTGCTTCTGCCTCCAATAGATTTCCTAAGCACTAGTGTTTTAAGGAACAGCTTAAAAAGAGAATCCTAATGTGATTTCTTTATAATGGGTGTGTTCCTTATCTTATCCTAGTGTCTAAACTCTTCTCCATGGCTGGACCCCCAAATAATATTCCTTTACGTGCTAAGGGGTATCTAGAGAGTGGGATAGGTTTAATAACTACCCTAACCCTAACGCATACCCTAACCCTAACCCCTACCCTAACCCTAACACGTACCCTAATCCTAACCCGTACCCTAAACCGAGCCCTAACCCTAACACTAACCCTAACCCTAACCCTAACCCATACCCTACGCCGTACCCGAACCCCTCCCCGAACCCATTCCCCAAGCCGTACCCTAAACCTAACCCTAAGCCTAACCCTAACCCTAGGCTACCCTTGACTGCTTCTGCCTCCAATAGATTTCCTAAGCACTAGTGTTTTAAGGAACAGCTTAAAAAGAGAATCCTAATGTGATTTCTTTATAATGGGTGTGTTCCTTATCTTATCCTAGTGTCTAAATTCTTCTCCATGGCTGGAACCCCAAATAATATTCCTTTACGTGCTAAGGGGTATCTAGAGAGTGGGATAGGTTTACTAACTACCCTAACCCTAACGCGTACCCTAACCCTAACCCCTACCCTAAACCTAACACGTACCCTAATCCTAACCGTACCCTAAACCGAGCCCTAACCCTAACACTAACCCTAACCCTAACCCTAACCCATACCCTACGCCGTACCCGCACCCCTCCCCGAACCCGTAACCTAAGCCGTACCCTAAGCCTAACCCTAAGCCTAACCCTAACCCTAGGCTACCCTTGACTGCTTCTGCCTCCAGTAGATTTCCTAAGCACTACTGTTTTAAGGAACAGCTTAAAAAGAGAATCCTAATGTGATTTCTTTATAATGGGTGTGTTCCTTATCTTATCCTAGTGTCTAAACTCTTCTCCATGGCTGCACCCCCAAATAATATTCCCTTACGTGCTAAGGGGTATCTAGAGAGTGGGATAGGTTTAATAACTACCCTAACCCTAACGCGTACCCTAACCCTAACCCCTACCCTAACCCTAACACGTACCGTAATCCTAACCTGTACCCTAAACCGAGGCCTAACCCTAACACTAACCCTAACCCTAACCCTAACCCATACCCTACGCCGTACCCGCACACCTCCCCGAACCCGTACCCTAAGCCATACCCTAAACCTAACCCTAAGCCTAACCCTAACCCTAGGCTACCCTTGACTGCTTCTGCCTCCAATTGATTTCCTAAGCAGTAGTGTTTTAAGGAACAGCTTAAAAAGAGAATCCTAATGTGATTTCTTTATAATGGGTGTGTTCCTTATCTTATCCTAGTGTCTAAACTCTTCTCCATGGCTGGACCCCCAAATAATATTCCTTTACGTGCTAAGGGGGAGCTAGAGAGTGGGATAGGTTTACTAACTACCCTAGCCCTAACGCGTAACCTAACCCTAACCCCTACCCTAACCCTAACACGTACCCTAATCCTAACCCGTACCCTAAACCGAGCCCTAACCCTAACACTAACCCAAACCCTAACCCTAACCCATACCCTACGCCGTACACGAACACCTCCCCGAACCCATACCCCAAGCCGTACCCTAACCCTAACCCTAAGCCTAACCCTAACCCTAGGCTACCCTTGACTGCTTCTGCCTCCAATAGATTTCCTAAGCACTAGTGTTTTAAGGAACAGCTTAAAAAGAGAATCCTAAAGTGATTTCTTTATAATGGGTGTGTTCCTTATCTTATCCTAGTGTCTAAACTCTTCTCCATGGCTGGACCCCCAAATAATATTCCTTTACGTGCTAAGGGGTATCTAGAGAGTGGGATAGGTTTAATAACTACCCTAACCCTAACGCGTACCCTAACCCTAACCCCTACCCTAACCCTAACACGTACCCTAATCCTAACCCGTACCCTAAACCGAGCCCTAACCCTAACACTAACCCTAACCCTAACCCTAACCCATACCCTACGCCGTACCCGAAACCCTCCCCGAACCCGTACCCTAAGCCGTACCCTAAGCCTAACCCTAAGCCTAACCCTAACCCTAGGCTACCCTTGACTGCTTCTGCCTCCAATAGATTTCCTAAGCACTAGTGTTTTAAGGAAGAGCTGAAAAAGAGAATCCTAATGTTATTTCTTTATAATGGGTGTGTTCCTTATCTTATCCTAGTGTCTAAACTCTTCTCCATGGCTGGACCCCCAAATAATATTCCTTTACGTGCTAAGGGGTATCTAGAGAGTGGGATAGGTTTAACAACTACCCTAACCCTAACGCGTACCCTAAACCTAACCCCTACCCTAACCCTAACACGTACCCTAATCCTAACCCGTACCCTAAGCCGAGCCCTAACCCTAACACTAACCCTAACCCTAACCCTAACCCATACCGTAGGCCGTACCCGCACCCCTCCCCGAACCCGTACCCTAAGCCGTACCCTAAGCCGAACCCTAAGCCTAACCCTAACCCTAGGCTACCCTTGACTGCTTCTGCCTCCAATTGATTTCCTAAGCACTAGTGTTTTAAGGAACAGCTTAAAAAGAGAATCCTAATGTGATTTCTTTATAATGGGTGTGTTCCTTATCTTATCCTAGTGTCTAAACTCTTCTCCATGGCTGCACCCCCAAATAATATTGCCTTACGTGCTAAGGGGTATCTAGAGAGTGGGATAGGTTTAATAACTACCCTAAACCTAATGCGTACTCTAACCCTAACCCCTACCCTAACACTAACACGTACCCTAATCCTAACCCGTACCCTAAACCGAGCCCTAACCCTAACACTAACACTAACCCTAACCCTAACCCTAACCCATACCCTACGCCGTACCCGCACCCCTCCCCGAACCCGTACCCTAAGCCGTACCCTAAGCCTAACCCTAAGCCTAACCCTAACCCTAGGCTACCCTTGACTGCTTCTGCCTCTAATAGATTTCCTAAGCACTAGTGTTTTAAGGAACAGCTTAAAAAGAGAATCCTAATGTGATTTCTTTATAATGGGTGTGTTCCTTATCTTATCCTAGTGTCTAAACTCTTCTCCATGGCTGGACCCCCAAATAATATTCCTTTACGTGCTAAGGGGTATCTAGAGAGTGGGATAGGTTTAATAACTACCCTAACCCTAACGCATACCCTAACCCTAACCCTAACACGTACCCTAATCCTAACCCGTACCCTAAACCGAGCCCTAACCCTAACACTAACCCTAACCCTAACCCTAACCCATACCCTACGCCGTACCCGAACCCCTCCCCGAACCCATTCCCCAAGCCGTACCCTAAGCCTAACCCTAAGCCTAACCCTAACCCTAGGCTACCCTTGACTGCTTCTGCCTCCAATAGATTTCCTAAGCACTAGTGTTTTAAGCAACAGCTTAAAAAGAGAATCCTAATGTGATTTCTTTATAATGGGTGTGTTCCTTATCTTATCCTAGTGTCTAAATTCTTCTCCATGGCTGGAACCCCAAATAATATTTCTTTACGTGCTAAGGGGTATCTAGAGAGTGGGATAGGTTTACTAACTACCCTAACCCTAACGCGTACACTAACCCTAACCCCTACCCTAAACCTAACACGTACCCTAATCCTAACCGTACCCTAAACCGAGCCCTAACCCTAACACTAACCCTAACCCTAACCCTAACCCATACCCTACGCCGTACCCGCACCCCTCCCCGAACCCGTACCCTAAGCCGTACCCTAAGCCTAACCCTAAGCCTAACCCTAACCCTAGGCTACCCTTGACTGCTTCTGCCTCCAATAGATTTCCTAAGCACTAGTGTTTTAAGGAACAGCTTAAAAAGAGAATCCTAATGTGATTTCTTTATAATGGGTGTGTTCCTTATCTTATCCTAGTGTCTAAACTCTTCTCCATGGCTGGACCCCCAAATAATATTCCTTTACGTGCTAAGGGGTATCTAGAGAGTGGGATGGGTTTAATAACTACCCTAACCCTAACGCATACCCTAACCCTAACCCCTACCCTAACCCTAACACGTACCCTAATCCTAACCCGTACCCTAAACCGAGCCCTAACCCTAACACTAACCCTAACCCTAACCCTAACCCATACCCTACGCCGTACCCGAACCCCTCCCCGAACCCATTCCCCAAGCCGTACCCTAAACCTAACCCTAAGCCTAACCCTAACCCTAGGCTACCCTTGACTGCTTCTGCCTCCAATAGATTTCCTAAGCACTAGTGTTTTAAGGAACAGCTTAAAAAGAGAATCCTAATGTGATTTCTTTATAATGGGTGTGTTCCTTATCTTATCCTAGTGTCTAAACTCTTCTCCATGGCTGCACCCCCAAATAATATTTCCTTACGTGCTAAGGGGTATCTAGAGAGTGGGATAGGTTTAATAACTACCCTAACCCTAATGCGTACTCTAACCCTAACCCCTAACCTAACACTAACACGTACCCTAATCCTAACCCGTACCCTAAACCGAGCCCTAACCCTAACACTAACACTAACCCTAACCCTAACCCATACCCTACGCCGTACCTGAACCCCTCCCCAAACCCGTACCCTAAGCCGTACCCTAAGCCTAACCCTAAGCCTAACACTAACCCTAGGCTACCCTTGACTGCTTCTGCCTCCAATAGATTTCCTAAGCACTAGTGTTTTAAGCAACAGCTTAAAAAGAGAATCCTAATGTGATTTCTTTATAATGGGTGTGTTCCTTATCTTATCCTAGTGTCTAAATTCTTCTCCATGGCTGGAACCCCAAATAATATTCCTTTACGTGCTAAGGGGTATCTAGAGAGTGGGATAGGTTTACTAACTACCCTAACCCTAACGCGTACCCTAACCCTAACCCCTACCCTAAACCTAACACGTACCCTAATCCTAACCGTACCCTAAACCGAGCCCTAACCCTAACACTAACCCTAACCCTAACCCTAACCCATACCCTACGCCGTACCCGCACCCCTCCCCGAACCCGTAACCTAAGCCGTACCCTAAGCCTAACCCTAAGCCTAACCCTAACCCTAGGCTACCCTTGACTGCTTCTGCCTCCAGTAGATTTCCTAAGCACTACTGTTTTAAGGAACAGCTTAAAAAGAGAATCCTAAAGTGATTTCTTTATAATGGGTGTGTTCCTTATCTTATCCTAGTGTCTAAACTCTTCTCCATGGCTGCACCCCCAAATAATATTCCCTTACGTGCTAAGGGGTATCTAGAGAGTGGGATAGGTTTAATAACTACCCTAACCCTAACGCGTACCCTAACCCTAACCCCTACCCTAACCCTAACACGTACCGTAATCCTAACCTGTACCCTAAACCGAGGCCTAACCCTAACACTAACCCTAACCCTAACCCTAACCCATACCCTACGCCGTACCCGCACACCTCCCCGAACCCGTACCCTAAGCCATACCCTAAACCTAACCCTAAGCCTAACCCTAACCCTAGGCTACCCTTGACTGCTTCTGCCTCCAATTGATTTCCTAAGCAGTAGTGTTTTAAGGAACAGCTTAAAAAGAGAATCCTAATGTGATTTCTTTATAATGGGTGTGTTCCTTATCTTATCCTAGTGTCTAAACTCTTCTCCATGGCTGGACCCCCAAATAATATTCCTTTACGTGCTAAGGGGGAGCTAGAGAGTGGGATAGGTTTACTAACTACCCTAGCCCTAACGCGTAACCTAACCCAAACCCCTACCCTAACCCTAACACGTACCCTAATCCTAACCCGTACCCTAAACCGAGCCCTATCCCTAACACTAACCCAAACCCTAACCCTAACCCATACCCTACGCCGTACACGAACACCTCCCCGAACCCATACCCCAAGCCGTACCCTAACCCTAACCCTAAGCCTAACCCTAACCCTAGGCTACCCTTGACTGCTTCTGCCTCCAATAGATTTCCTAAGCACTACTGTTTTAAGGAACAGCTTAAAAAGAGAATCCTAAAGTGATTTCTTTATAATGGGTGTGTTCCTTATCTTATCCTAGTGTCTAAACTTTTCTCCATGGCTGGACCCTCAAATAATATTCCTTTACGTGCTAAGGGGTATCTAGAGATTGGGATAGGTTTAATAACTACCCTAACCCTAACGCGTACCCTAACCCTAACCCATACCCTAACCCTAACACGTACCCTAATCCTAACCCGTACCCTAAACCGAGCCCTAACCCTAACACTAACCCTAACCCTAACCCTAACCCATACCCTACGCCGTACACGCACCCCTCCCTGAACCCGTACCCTAAGCCGTACCCTAAGCCTAACCCTAAGCCTAACCCTAACCCTAGGCTACCCTTGACTGCTTCTGCCTCCAATAGATTTCCTAAGCACTAGTGTTTTAAGGAACAGCTTAAAAAGAGAATCCTAATGTGATTTCTTTATAATGGGTGTGTTCCTTGTCTTATCCTAGTGTCTAAACTCTTCTCCATGGCTGGACCCTCAAATAATATTCCTTTACGTGCTAAGGGGTATCTAGAGAGTGGGATAGGTTTAATAACTACCCTAACCCTAACGCGTACCCTAACCCTAACCCCTACCCTAACCCTAACACGTACCCTAATCCTAACCTGTACCCTAAACCGAGCCCTAACCCTAACACTAACCCTAACCCTAACCCTAACCCATACCCTACGCCGTACCCGCACCCCTCCCCGAACCCGTACCCTAAGCCGTACCCTAAGCCTAACCCTAAGCCTAACCCTAACCCTAGGCTACCCTTGACTGCTTCTGCCTCCAATAGATTTCCTAAGCACTACTGTTTTAAGGAACAGCTTAAAAAGAGAATCCTAATGTGATTTCTTTATAATGGGTGTGTTCCTTATCTTATCCTAGTGTCTAAACTCTTCTCCATGGCTGCACCCCCAAATAATATTCCCTTACGTGCTAAGGGGTATCTAGAGAGTGGGATAGGTTTAATAACTACCCTAACCCTAACGCGTACCCTAACCCTAACCCCTACCCTAACCCTAACACGTACCCTAATCCTAACCTGTACCCTAAACCGAGCCCTAACCCTAACACTAACCCTAACCCTAACCCTTACCCATACCCTACGCCGTACCCGCACCCCTCCCCGAACCCGTACCCTAAGCCATACCCTAAACCTAACCCTAAGCCTAACCCTAACCCTAGGCTACCCTTGACTGCTTCTGCCTCCAATTGATTTCCTAAGCAGTAGTGTTTTAAGGAACAGCTTAAAAAGAGAATCCTAAAGTGATTTCTTTATAATGGGTGTGTTCCTTATCTTATCTTAGTGTCTAAACTCTTCTCCATGGCTGGACCCCCAAATAATATTCCTTTACGTGCTAAGGGGGAGCTAGAGAGTGGGATAGGTTTACTAACTACCCTAGCCCTAACGCGTAACCTAACCCTAACCCCTACCCTAACCCTAACACGTACCCTAATCCTAACCCGTACCCTAAACCGAGCCCTAACCCTAACACTAACCCAAACCCTAACCCTAACCCATACCCTACGCCGTACACGAACACCTCCCCGAACCCATACCCCAAGCCGTACCCTAAACCTAACCCTAAGCCTAACCCTAACACTAGGCTACCCTTGACTGCTTCTGCCTCCAATAGATTTCCTAAGCACTAGTGTTTTAAGGAACAGCTTAAAAAGAGAATCCTAAAGTGATTTCTTTATAATGGGTGTGTTCCTTATCTTATCCTAGTGTCTAAACTCTTCTCCATGGCTGCACCCCCAAATAATATTGCCTTACGTGCTAAGGGGTATCTAGAGAGTGGGATAGGTTTAATAACTACCCTAACCCTAATGCGTACTCTAACCCTAACCCCTACCCTAACACTAACACGTACCCTAATCCTAACCCGTACCCTAAACCGAGCCCTAACCCTAACACTAACACTAACCCTAACCCTAACCCATACCCTACGCCGTACCTGAACCCCTCCCCAAACCCGTACCCTAAGCCGTACCCTAAGCCTAACCCTAAGCCTAACACTAACCCTAGGCTACCCTTGACTGCTTCTGCCTCCAATAGATTTCCTAAGCACTAGTGTTTTAAGCAACAGCTTAAAAAGAGAATCCTAATGTGATTTCTTTATAATGGGTGTGTTCCTTATCTTATCCTAGTGTCTAAATTCTTCTCCATTGCTGGAACCCCAAATAATATTCCTTTACGTGCTAAGGGGTATCTAGAGAGTGGGATAGGTTTACTAACTACCCTAACCCTAACGCGTACCCTAACCCTAACCCCTACCCTAAACCTAACACGTACCCTAATCCTAACCATACCCTAAACCGAGCCCTAACCCTAACACTAACCCTAACCCTAACCCTATCCCATACCCTACGCCGTACCCGAAACCCTCCCCGAACCCGTACCCTAAGCCGTACTCTAAGCCTAACCCTAAGCCTAACCCTAACCCTAGGCTACCCTTGACTGCTTCTGCCTCCAATAGATTTCCTAAGCACTAGTGTTTTAAGGAACAGCTTAAAAAGAGAATCCTAATGTGATTTCTTTATAATGGGTGTGTTCCTTATCTTATCCTAGTGTCTAAACTCTTCTCCATGGCTGGACCCTCAAATAATATTCCTTTACGTGCTAAGGGGTATCTAGAGAGTGAGATAGGTTTAATAACTACCCTAACCCTAACGCGTACCCTAACCCTAACCCCTACCCTAACCCTAACACGTACCCTAATCCTAACCCGTACCCTAAACCGAGCCCTAACCCTAACACTAACCCTAACCCTAACCCTAACCCATACCCTACGCCGTACCCGCACCCCTCCCCGAACCCGTAACCTAAGCCGTACCCTAAGCCTTACCCTAAGCCTAACCCTAACCCTAGGCTACCCTTGACTGCTTCTGCCTCCAATAGATTTCCTAAGCACTACTGTTTTAAGGAACAGCTTAAAAAGAGAATCCTAATGTGATTTCTTTATAATGGGTGTGTTCCTTATCTTATCCTAGTTTCTAAACTCTTCTCCATGGCTGCACCCCCAAATAATATTCCCTTACGTGCTAAGGGGTATCTAGAGAGTGGGATAGGTTTAATAACTACCCTAACCCTAACGCGTACCCTAACCCTAACCCCTACCCTAACCCTAACACGTACCCTAATCCTAACCTGTACCCTAAACCGAGCCCTAACCCTAACACTAACCCTAACCCTAACCCTAACCCATACCCTACGCCGTACCCGCACCCCTCCCCGAACCCGTACCCTAAGCCATACCCTAAACCTAACCCTAAGCCTAACCCTAACCCTAGGCTACCCTTGACTGCTTCTGCCTCCAATTGATTTCCTAAGCAGTAGTGTTTTAAGGAACAGCTTAAAAAGAGAATCCTAAAGTGATTTCTTTATAATGGGTGTGTTCCTTATCTTATCCTAGTGTCTAAACTCTTCTCCATGGCTGGACCCCCAAATAATATTCCTTTACGTGCTAAGGGGGAGCTAGAGAGTGGGATAGGTTTACTAACTACCCTAGCCCTAACGCGTAACCTAACCCTAACCCCTACCCTAACCCTAACACGTACCCTAATCCTAACCCGTACCCTAAACCGAGCCCTAACCCTAACACTAACCCAAAACCTAACCCTAACCCATACCCTACGCCGTGCACGAACCCCTCCCCAAACCCGTACCCTAAGCCGTACCCTAAGCCTAACCCTAAGCCTAACACTAACCCTAGGCTACCCTTGACTGCTTCTGCCTCCAATAGATTTCCTAAGCACTAGTGTTTTAAGCAACAGCTTAAAAAGAGAATCCTCTTGTGATTTCTTTATAATGGGTGTGTTCCTTATCTTATCCTAGTGTCTAAATTCTTCTCCATTGCTGGATCCCCAAATAATATTCCTTTACGTGCTAAGGGGTATCTAGAGAGTGGGATAGGTTTACTAACTACCCTAACCCTAACGCGTACCCTAACCCTAACCCCTACCCTAAACCTAACACGTACCCTAATCCTAACCGTACCCTAAACCGAGCCCTAACCCTAACACTAACCCTAACCCTAACCCTAACCCATACCCTACGCCGTACCCGAAACCCTCCCCGAACCCGTACCCTAAGCCGTACCCTAAGCCTAACCCTAAGCCTAACCCTAACCCTAGGCTACCCTTGACTGCTTCTGCCTCCAATAGATTTCCTAAGCACTAGTGTTTTAAGGAACAGCTTAAAAAGAGAATCCTAATGTGATTTCTTTATAATGGGTGTGTTCCTTATCTTATCCTAGTGTCTAAACTTTTCTCCATGGCTGGACCCTCAAATAATATTCCTTTACGTGCTAAGGGGTATCTAGAGATTGGGATAGGTTTAATAACTACCCTAACCCTAACGCATACCCTAACCCTAACCCCTACCCTAACCCTAACACGTACCCTAATCCTAACCCGTACCCTAAACCGAGCCCTAACCCTAACACTAACCCTAACCCTAACCCTAACCCATACCCTACGCCGTACACGCACCCCTCCCTGAACCCGTACCCTAAGCCGTACCCTAAGCCTAACCCTAAGCCTAACCCTAACCCTAGGCTACCCTTGACTGCTTCTGCCTCCAATAGATTTCCTAAGCACTAGTGTTTTAAGGAACAGCTTAAAAAGAGAATCCTAATGTGATTTCTTTATAATGGGTGTGTTCCTTATCTTATCCTAGTGTCTAAACTCTTCTCCATGGCTGGACCCTCAAATAATATTCCTTTACGTGCTAAGGGGTATCTAGAGAGTGGGATAGGTTTAATAACTACCCTAACCCTAACGCGTACCCTAACCCTAACCCCTACCCTAACCCTAACACGTACCCTAATCCTAACCTGTACCCTAAACCGAGCCCTAACCCTAACACTAACCCTAACCCTAACCCTAACCCATACCCTACGCCGTACCCGCACCCCTCCCCGAACCCGTACCCTAAGCCGTACCCTAAGCCTAACCCTAAGCCTAACCCTAACCCTAGGCTACCCTTGACTGCTTCTGCCTCCAATAGATTTCCTAAGCACTACTGTTTTAAGGAACAGCTTAAAAAGAGAATCCTAATGTGATTTCTTTATAATGGGTGTGTTCCTTATCTTATCCTAGTGTCTAAACTCTTCTCCATGGCTGCACCCCCAAATAATATTCCCTTACGTGCTAAGGGGTATCTAGAGAGTGGGATAGGTTTAATAACTACCCTAACCCTAACGCGTACCCTAACCCTAACCCCTACCCTAACCCTAACACGTACCCTAATCCTAACCTGTACCCTAAACCGAGCCCTAACCCTAACACTAACCCTAACCCTAACCCTTACCCATACCCTACGCCGTACCCGCACCCCTCCCCGAACCCGTACCCTAAGCCATACCCTAAACCTAACCCTAACCCTAGGCTACCCTTGACTGCTTCTGCCTCCAATTGATTTCCTAAGCAGTAGTGTTTTAAGGAACAGCTTAAAAAGAGAATCCTAATGTGATTTCTTTATAATGGGTGTGTTCCTTATCTTATCCTAGTGTCTAAACTCTTCTCCATGGCTGGACCCCCAAATAATATTCCTTTACGTGCTAAGGGGGAGCTAGAGAGTGGGATAGGTTTACTAACTACCCTAGCCCTAACGCGTAACCTAACCCTAACCCCTACCCTAACCCTAACACGTACCCTAATCCTAACCCGTACCCTAAACCGAGCCCTAACCCTAACACTAACCCAAACCCTAACCCTAACCCATACCCTACGCCGTACACGAACACCTCCCCGAACCCATACCCCAAGCCGTACCCTAACCCTAACCCTAAGCCTAACCCTAACCCTAGGCTACCGTTGACTGCTTCTGCCTCCAATAGATTTCCTAAGCACTAGTGTTTTAAGGAACAGCTTAAAAAGAGAATCCTAAAGTGATTTCTTTATAATGGGTGTGTTCCTTATCTTATCCTAGTGTCTAAACTCTTCTCCATGGCTGGACCCCCAAATAATATTCCTTTACGTGCTAAGGGGTATCTAGAGAGTGGGATAGGTTTAATAACTACCCTAACCCTAACGCGTACCCTAACCCTAACCCCTACCCTAACCCTAACACGTACCCTAATCCTAACCCGTACCCTAAACCGAGCCCTAACCCTAACACTAACCCTAACCCTAACCCTAACCCATACCCTACGCCGTACCCGAAACCCTCCCCGAACCCGTACCCTAAGCCGTACCCTAAGCCTAACCCTAAGCCTAACCCTAACCCTAGGCTACCCTTGACTGCTTCTGCCTCCAATAGATTTCCTAAGCACTAGTGTTTTAAGGAAGAGCTGAAAAAGAGAATCCTAATGTTATTTCTTTATAATGGGTGTGTTCCTTATCTTATCCTAGTGTCTAAACTCTTCTCCATGGCTGGACCCCCAAATAATATTCCTTTACGTGCTAAGGGGTATCTAGAGAGTGGGATAGGTTTAACAACTACCCTAACCCTAACGCGTACCCTAAACCTAACCCCTACCCTAACCCTAACACTTACCCTAATCCTAACCCGTACCCTAAGCCGAGCCCTAACCCTAACACTAACCCTAACCCTAACCCTAACCCATACCGTAGGCCGTACCCGCACCCCTCCCCGAACCCGTACCCTAAGCCGTACCCTAAGCCGAACCCTAAGCCTAACCCTAACCCTAGGCTACCCTTGACTGCTTCTGCCTCCAATTGATTTCCTAAGCACTAGTGTTTTAAGGAACAGCTTAAAAAGAGAATCCTAATGTGATTTCTTTATAATGGGTGTGTTCCTTATCTTATCCTAGTGTCTAAACTCTTCTCCATGGCTGCACCCCCAAATAATATTGCCTTACGTGCTAAGGGGTATCTAGAGAGTGGGATAGGTTTAATAACTACCCTAAACCTAATGCGTACTCTAACCCTAACCCCTACCCTAACACTAACACGTACCCTAATCCTAACCCGTACCCTAAACCGAGCCCTAACCCTAACACTAACACTAACCCTAACCCTAACCCTAACCCATACCCTACGCCGTACCCGCACCCCTCCCCGAACCCGTACCCTAAGCCGTACCCTAAGCCTAACCCTAAGCCTAACCCTAACCCTAGGCTACCCTTGACTGCTTCTGCCTCTAATAGATTTCCTAAGCACTAGTGTTTTAAGGAACAGCTTAAAAAGAGAATCCTAATGTGATTTCTTTATAATGGGTGTGTTCCTTATCTTATCCTAGTGTCTAAACTCTTCTCCATGGCTGGACCCCCAAATAATATTCCTTTACGTGCTAAGGGGTATCTAGAGAGTGGGATAGGTTTAATAACTACCCTAACCCTAACGCATACCCTAACCCTAACCCTAACACGTACCCTAATCCTAACCCGTACCCTAAACCGAGCCCTAACCCTAACACTAACCCTAACCCTAACCCTAACCCATACCCTACGCCGTACCCGAACCCCTCCCCGAACCCATTCCCCAAGCCGTACCCTAAGCCTAACCCTAAGCCTAACCCTAACCCTAGGCTACCCTTGACTGCTTCTGCCTCCAATAGATTTCCTAAGCACTACTGTTTTAAGGAACAGCTTAAAAAGAGAATCCTAATGTGATTTCTTTATAATGGGTGTGTTCCTTATCTTATCCTAGTGTCTAAACTCTTCTCCATGGCTGCACCCCCAAATAATATTCCCTTACGTGCTAAGGGGTATCTAGAGAGTGGGATAGGTTTAATAACTACCCTAACCCTAACGCGTACCCTAACCCTAACCCCTACCCTAACCCTAACACGTACCCTAATCCTAACCCGTACCCTAAACCGAGCCCTAACCCTAACACTAACCCTAACACTAACCCATACCCTACGCCGTACCCGCACCCCTCCCCGAACCCGTAACCTAAGCCGTACCCTAAGCCTAACCCTAAGCCTAACCCTAACCCTAGGCTACCCTTGACTGCTTCTGCCTCCAATAGATTTCCTAAGCACTACTGTTTTAAGGAACAGCTTAAAAAGAGAATCCTAATGTGATTTCTTTATAATGGGTGTGTTCCTTATCTTATCCTAGTGTCTAAACTCTTCTCCATGGCTGCACCCCCAAATAATATTCCCTTACGTGCTAAGGGGTATCTAGAGAGTGGGATAGGTTTAATAACTACCCTAACCCTAACGCGTACCCTAACCCTAACCCCTACCCTAACCCTAACACGTACCCTAATACTAACCTGTACCCTAAACCGAGCCCTAACCCTAACACTAACCCTAACCCATACCCTACGCCGTACCCGCACCCCTCCCCGAACCCGTACCCTAAGCCATACCCTAAACCTAACCCTAAGCCTAACCCTAACCCTAGGCTACCCTTGACTGCTTCTGCCTCCAATTGATTTCCTAAGCAGTAGTGTTTTAAGGAACAGCTTAAAAAGAGAATCCTAAAGTGATTTCTTTATAATGGGTGTGTTCCTTATCTTATCCTAGTGTCTAAACTCTTCTCCATGGCTGGACCCCCAAATAATATTCCTTTACGTGCTAAGGGGTATCTAGAGAGTGGGATAGGTTTAATAACTACCCTAACCCTAACGCGTACCCTAACCCTAACCCCTACCCTAACCCTAACACGTACCCTAATCCTAACCCGTACCCTAAACCGAGCCCTAACCCTAACACTAACCCTAACCCTAACCCTAACCCATACCCTACGCCGTACCCGAAACCCTCCCCGAACCCGTACCCTAAGCCGTACCCTAAGCCTATCCCTAAGCCTAACCCTAACCCTAGGCTACCCTTGACTGCTTCTGCCTCCAATAGATTTCCTAAGCACTAGTGTTTTAAGGAAGAGCTGAAAAAGAGAATCCTAATGTTATTTCTTTATAATGGGTGTGTTCCTTATCTTATCCTAGTGTCTAAACTCTTCTCCATGGCTGGACCCCCAAATAATATTCCTTTACGTGCTAAGGGGTATCTAGAGAGTGGGATAGGTTTAACAACTACCCTAACCCTAACGCGTACCCTAAACCTAACCCCTACCCTAACCCTAACACGTACCCTAATCCTAACCCGTACCCTAAGCCGAGCCCTAACCCTAACACTAACCCTAACCCTAACCCTAACCCATACCGTAGGCCGTACCCGCACCCCTCCCCGAACCCGTACCCTAAGCCGTACCCTAAGCCTAACCCTAAGCCTAACCCTAACCCTAGGCTACCCTTGACTGCTTCTGCCTCCAATAGATTTCCTAAGCACTAGTGTTTTAACGAACAGCTTAAAAAGAGAATCCTAATGTGATTTCTTTATAATGGGTGTGTTCCTTATCTTATCCTAGTGTAGAAACTCTTCTCCATGGCTGGACCCTCAAATAATATTCCTTTACGTGCTAAGGGGTATCTAGAGAGTGGGATAGGTTTAATAACTACCCTAACCCTAACGCGTACCCTAACCCTAACCCCTACCCTAACCCTAACACGTACCCTAATCCTAACCCGTACCCTAAACCGAGCCCTAACCCTAACACTAACCCTAACCCTAACCCTCACCCATACCCTACGCCGTACCCGAAACCCTCCCCGAACCGGTACCCTAAGCCGTACCCTAAGCCTAACCCGAAGCCTAACCCTAACCCTAGGCTACCCTTGACTGCTTCTGCCTCCAATAGATTTCCTAAGCACTAGTGTTTTAAGGAACAGCTTAAAAAGAGAATCCTAATGTGATTTCTTTATAATGGGTGTGTTCCTTATCTTATCCTAGTGTCTAAACTCTTCTCCATGGCTGGACCCCCAAATAATATTCCTTTACGTGCTAAGGGGTATCTAGAGAGTGGGATAGGTTTAATAACTACCCTAACCCTAACGCATACCCTAACCCTAACCCCTACCCTAACCCTAACACGTACCCTAATCCTAACCCGTACCCTAAACCGAGCCCTAACCCTAACACTAACCCTAACCCTAACCCTAACCCATACCCTACGCCGTACCCGAACCCCTCCCCGAACCCATTCCCCAAGCCGTACCCTAAACCTAACCCTAAGCCTAACCCTAACCCTAGGCTACCCTTGACTGCTTCTGCCTCCAATAGATTTCCTAAGCACTACTGTTTTAAGGAACAGCTTAAAAAGAGAATCCTAATGTGATTTCTTTATAATGGGTGTGTTCCTTATCTTATCCTAGTGTCTAAACTCTTCTCCATGGCTGCACCCCCAAATAATATTTCCTTACGTGCTAAGGGGGAGCTAGAGAGTGGGATAGGTTTAATAACTACCCTAACCCTAATGCGTACTCTAACCCTAACCCCTAACCTAACACTAACACGTACCCTAATCCTAACCCGTACCCTAAACCGAGCCCTAACCCTAACACTAACACTAACCCTAACCCTAACCCATACCCTACGCCGTACCTGAACCCCTCCCCAAACCCGTACCGTAAGCCGTACCCTAAGCCTAACCCTAAGCCTAACACTAACCCTAGGCTACCCTTGACTGCTTCTGCCTCCAATAGATTTCCTAAGCACTAGTGTTTTAAGCAACAGCTTAAAAAGAGAATCCTAATGTGATTTCTTTATAATGGGTGTGTTCCTTATCTTATCCTAGTGTCTAAATTCTTCTCCATGGCTGGAACCCCAAATAATATTTCTTTACGTGCTAAGGGGTATCTAGAGAGTGGGATAGGTTTACTAACTACCCTAACCCTAACGCGTACACTAACCCTAACCCCTACCCTAAACCTAACACGTACCCTAATCCTAACCGTACCCTAAACCGAGCCCTAACCCTAACACTAACCCTAACCCTAACCCTAACCCATACCCTACGCCGTACCCGCACCCCTCCCCGAACCCGTACCCTAAGCCGTACCCTAAGCCTAACCCTAAGCCTAACCCTAACCCTAGGCTACCCTTGACTGCTTCTGCCTCCAATAGATTTCCTAAGCACTAGTGTTTTAAGGAACAGCTTAAAAAGAGAATCCTAATGTGATTTCTTTATAATGGGTGTGTTCCTTATCTTATCCTAGTGTCTAAACTCTTCTCCATGGCTGGACCCCCAAATAATATTCCTTTACGTGCTAAGGGGTATCTAGAGAGTGGGATAGGTTTAATAACTACCCTAACCCTAACGCATACCCTAACCCTAACCCCTACCCTAACCCTAACACGTACCCTAATCCTAACCCGTACCCTAAACCGAGCCCTAACCCTAACACTAACCCTAACCCTAACCCTAACCCATACCCTACGCCGTACCCGAACCCCTCCCCGAACCCATTCCCCAAGCCGTACCCTAAACCTAACCCTAAGCCTAACCCTAACCCTAGGCTACCCTTGACTGCTTCTGCCTCCAATAGATTTCCTAAGCACTAGTGTTTTAAGGAACAGCTTAAAAAGAGAATCCTAATGTGATTTCTTTATAATGGGTGTGTTCCTTATCTTATCCTAGTGTCTAAACTCTTCTCCATGGCTGCACCCCCAAATAATATTTCCTTACGTGCTAAGGGGTATCTAGAGAGTGGGATAGGTTTAATAACTACCCTAACCCTAATGCGTACTCTAACCCTAACCCCTAACCTAACACTAACACGTACCCTAATCCTAACCCGTACCCTAAACCGAGCCCTAACCCTAACACTAACACTAACCCTAACCCTAACCCATACCCTACGCCGTACCTGAACCCCTCCCCAAACCCGTACCCTAAGCCGTACCCTAAGCCTAACCCTAAGCCTAACACTAACCCTAGGCTACCCTTGACTGCTTCTGCCTCCAATAGATTTCCTAAGCACTAGTGTTTTAAGCAACAGCTTAAAAAGAGAATCCTAATGTGATTTCTTTATAATGGGTGTGTTCCTTATCTTATCCTAGTGTCTAAATTCTTCTCCATGGCTGGAACCCCAAATAATATTCCTTTACGTGCTAAGGGGTATCTAGAGAGTGGGATAGGTTTACTAACTACCCTAACCCTAACGCGTACCCTAACCCTAACCCCTACCCTAAACCTAACACGTACCCTAATCCTAACCGTACCCTAAACCGAGCCCTAACCCTAACACTAACCCTAACCCTAACCCTAACCCATACCCTACGCCGTACCCGCACCCCTCCCCGAACCCGTAACCTAAGCCGTACCCTAAGCCTAACCCTAAGCCTAACCCTAACCCTAGGCTACCCTTGACTGCTTCTGCCTCCAGTAGATTTCCTAAGCACTACTCTTTTAAGGAACAGCTTAAAAAGAGAATCCTAAAGTGATTTCTTTATAATGGGTGTGTTCCTTATCTTATCCTAGTGTCTAAACTCTTCTCCATGGCTGCACCCCCAAATAATATTCCCTTACGTGCTAAGGGGTATCTAGAGAGTGGGATAGGTTTAATAACTACCCTAACCCTAACGCGTACCCTAACCCTAACCCCTACCCTAACCCTAACACGTACCGTAATCCTAACCTGTACCCTAAACCGAGGCCTAACCCTAACACTAACCCTAACCCTAACCCTAACCCATACCCTACGCCGTACCCGCACACCTCCCCGAACCCGTACCCTAAGCCATACCCTAAACCTAACCCTAAGCCTAACCCTAACCCTAGGCTACCCTTGACTGCTTCTGCCTCCAATTGATTTCCTAAGCAGTAGTGTTTTAAGGAACAGCTTAAAAAGAGAATCCTAATGTGATTTCTTTATAATGGGTGTGTTCCTTATCTTATCCTAGTGTCTAAACTCTTCTCCATGGCTGGACCCCCAAATAATATTCCTTTACGTGCTAAGGGGGAGCTAGAGAGTGGGATAGGTTTACTAACTACCCTAGCCCTAACGCGTAACCTAACCCTAACCCCTACCCTAACCCTAACACGTACCCTAATCCTAACCCGTACCCTAAACCGAGCCCTAACCCTAACACTAACCCAAACCCTAACCCTAACCCATACCCTACGCCGTACACGAACACCTCCCCGAACCCATACCCCAAGCCGTACCCTAACCCTAACCCTAAGCCTAACCCTAACCCTAGGCTACCCTTGACTGCTTCTGCCTCCAATAGATTTCCTAAGCACTAGTGTTTTAAGGAACAGCTTAAAAAGAGAATCCTAAAGTGATTTCTTTATAATGGGTGTGTTCCTTATCTTATCCTAGTGTCTAAACTCTTCTCCATGGCTGGACCCCCAAATAATATTCCTTTACGTGCTAAGGGGTATCTAGAGAGTGGGATAGGTTTAATAACTACCCTAACCCTAACGCGTACCCTAACCCTAACCCCTACCCTAACCCTAACACGTACCCTAATCCTAACCCGTACCCTAAACCGAGCCCTAACCCTAACACTAACCCTAACCCTAACCCTAACCCATACCCTACGCCGTACCCGAAACCCTCCCCGAACCCGTACCCTAAGCCGTACCCTAAGCCTAACCCTAAGCCTAACCCTAACCCTAGGCTACCCTTGACTGCTTCTGCCTCCAATAGATTTCCTAAGCACTAGTGTTTTAAGGAAGAGCTGAAAAAGAGAATCCTAATGTTATTTCTTTATAATGGGTGTGTTCCTTATCTTATCCTAGTGTCTAAACTCTTCTCCATGGCTGGACCCTCAAATAATATTCCTTTACGTGCTAAGGGGTATCTAGAGAGTGGGATAGGTTTAATAACTACCCTAACCCTAACGCGTACCCTAACCCTAACCCCTACCCTAACCCTAACACGTACCCTAATCCTAACCCGTACCCTAAACCGAGCCCTAACCCTAACACTAACCCTAACCCTAACCCTAACCCATACCCTACGCCGTACCCGAAACCCTCCCCGAACCGGTACCCTAAGCCGTACCCTAAGCCTAACCCGAAGCCTAACCCTAACCCTAGGCTACCCTTGACTGCTTCTGCCTCCAATAGATTTCCTAAGCACTAGTGTTTTAAGGAACAGCTTAAAAAGAGAATCCTAATGTGATTTCTTTATAATGGGTGTGTTCCTTATCTTATCCTAGTGTCTAAACTCTTCTCCATGGCTGGACCCCCAAATAATATTCCTTTACGTGCTAAGGGGTATCTAGAGAGTGGGATAGGTTTAATAACTACCCTAACCCTAACGCATACCCTAACCCTAACCCCTACCCTAACCCTAACACGTACCCTAATCCTAACCCGTACCCTAAACCGAGCCCTAACCCTAACACTAACCCTAACCCTAACCCTAACCCATACCCTACGCCGTACCCGAACCCCTCCCCGAACCCATTCCCCAAGCCGTACCCTAAACCTAACCCTAAGCCTAACCCTAACCCTAGGCTACCCTTGACTGCTTCTGCCTCCAATAGATTTCCTAAGCACTAGTGTTTTAAGGAACAGCTTAAAAAGAGAATCCTAATGTGATTTCTTTATAATGGGTGTGTTCCTTATCTTATCCTAGTGTCTAAACTCTTCTCCATGGCTGCACCCCCAAATAATATTTCCTTACGTGCTAAGGGGGAGCTAGAGAGTGGGATAGGTTTAATAACTACCCTAACCCTAATGCGTACTCTAACCCTAACCCCTAACCTAACACTAACACGTACCCTAATCCTAACCCGTACCCTAAACCGAGCCCTAACCCTAACACTAACACTAACCCTAACCCTAACCCATACCCTACGCCGTACCTGAACCCCTCCCCAAACCCGTACCGTAAGCCGTACCCTAAGCCTAACCCTAAGCCTAACACTAACCCTAGGCTACCCTTGACTGCTTCTGCCTCCAATAGATTTCCTAAGCACTAGTGTTTTAAGCAACAGCTTAAAAAGAGAATCCTAATGTGATTTCTTTATAATGGGTGTGTTCCTTATCTTATCCTAGTGTCTAAATTCTTCTCCATGGCTGGAACCCCAAATAATATTTCTTTACGTGCTAAGGGGTATCTAGAGAGTGGGATAGGTTTACTAACTACCCTAACCCTAACGCGTACACTAACCCTAACCCCTACCCTAAACCTAACACGTACCCTAATCCTAACCGTACCCTAAACCGAGCCCTAACCCTAACACTAACCCTAACCCTAACCCTAACCCATACCCTACGCCGTACCCGCACCCCTCCCCGAACCCGTACCCTAAGCCGTACCCTAAGCCTAACCCTAAGCCTAACCCTAACCCTAGGCTACCCTTGACTGCTTCTGCCTCCAATAGATTTCCTAAGCACTAGTGTTTTAAGGAACAGCTTAAAAAGAGAATCCTAATGTGATTTCTTTATAATGGGTGTGTTCCTTATCTTATCCTAGTGTCTAAACTCTTCTCCATGGCTGGACCCCCAAATAATATTCCTTTACGTGCTAAGGGGTATCTAGAGAGTGGGATAGGTTTAATAACTACCCTAACCCTAACGCATACCCTAACCCTAACCCCTACCCTAACCCTAACACGTACCCTAATCCTAACCCGTACCCTAAACCGAGCCCTAACCCTAACACTAACCCTAACCCTAACCCTAACCCATACCCTACGCCGTACCCGAACCCCTCCCCGAACCCATTCCCCAAGCCGTACCCTAAACCTAACCCTAAGCCTAACCCTAACCCTAGGCTACCCTTGACTGCTTCTGCCTCCAATAGATTTCCTAAGCACTAGTGTTTTAAGGAACAGCTTAAAAAGAGAATCCTAATGTGATTTCTTTATAATGGGTGTGTTCCTTATCTTATCCTAGTGTCTAAATTCTTCTCCATGGCTGGAACCCCAAATAATATTCCTTTACGTGCTAAGGGGTATCTAGAGAGTGGGATAGGTTTACTAACTACCCTAACCCTAACGCGTACCCTAACCCTAACCCCTACCCTAAACCTAACACGTACCCTAATCCTAACCGTACCCTAAACCGAGCCCTAACCCTAACACTAACCCTAACCCTAACCCTAACCCATACCCTACGCCGTACCCGCACCCCTCCCCGAACCCGTAACCTAAGCCGTACCCTAAGCCTAACCCTAAGCCTAACCCTAACCCTAGGCTACCCTTGACTGCTTCTGCCTCCAGTAGATTTCCTAAGCACTACTGTTTTAAGGAACAGCTTAAAAAGAGAATCCTAATGTGATTTCTTTATAATGGGTGTGTTCCTTATCTTATCCTAGTGTCTAAACTCTTCTCCATGGCTGCACCCCCAAATAATATTCCCTTACGTGCTAAGGGGTATCTAGAGAGTGGGATAGGTTTAATAACTACCCTAACCCTAACGCGTACCCTAACCCTAACCCCTACCCTAACCCTAACACGTACCGTAATCCTAACCTGTACCCTAAACCGAGGCCTAACCCTAACACTAACCCTAACCCTAACCCTAACCCATACCCTACGCCGTACCCGCACACCTCCCCGAACCCGTACCCTAAGCCATACCCTAAACCTAACCCTAAGCCTAACCCTAACCCTAGGCTACCCTTGACTGCTTCTGCCTCCAATTGATTTCCTAAGCAGTAGTGTTTTAAGGAACAGCTTAAAAAGAGAATCCTAATGTGATTTCTTTATAATGGGTGTGTTCCTTATCTTATCCTAGTGTCTAAACTCTTCTCCATGGCTGGACCCCCAAATAATATTCCTTTACGTGCTAAGGGGGAGCTAGAGAGTGGGATAGGTTTACTAACTACCCTAGCCCTAACGCGTAACCTAACCCTAACCCCTACCCTAACCCTAACACGTACCCTAATCCTAACCCGTACCCTAAACCGAGCCCTAACCCTAACACTAACCCAAACCCTAACCCTAACCCATACCCTACGCCGTACACGAACACCTCCCCGAACCCATACCCCAAGCCGTACCCTAACCCTAACCCTAAGCCTAACCCTAACCCTAGGCTACCCTTGACTGCTTCTGCCTCCAATAGATTTCCTAAGCACTAGTGTTTTAAGGAACAGCTTAAAAAGAGAATCCTAAAGTGATTTCTTTATAATGGGTGTGTTCCTTATCTTATCCTAGTGTCTAAACTCTTCTCCATGGCTGGACCCCCAAATAATATTCCTTTACGTGCTAAGGGGTATCTAGAGAGTGGGATAGGTTTAATAACTACCCTAACCCTAACGCGTACCCTAACCCTAACCCCTACCCTAACCCTAACACGTACCCTAATCCTAACCCGTACCCTAAACCGAGCCCTAACCCTAACACTAACCCTAACCCTAACCCTAACCCATACCCTACGCCGTACCCGAAACCCTCCCCGAACCCGTACCCTAAGCCGTACCCTAAGCCTAACCCTAAGCCTAACCCTAACCCTAGGCTACCCTTGACTGCTTCTGCCTCCAATAGATTTCCTAAGCACTAGTGTTTTAAGGAAGAGCTGAAAAAGAGAATCCTAATGTTATTTCTTTATAATGGGTGTGTTCCTTATCTTATCCTAGTGTCTAAACTCTTCTCCATGGCTGGACCCCCAAATAATATTCCTTTACGTGCTAAGGGGTATCTAGAGAGTGGGATAGGTTTAACAACTACCCTAACCCTAACGCGTACCCTAAACCTAACCCCTACCCTAACCCTAACACGTACCCTAATCCTAACCCGTACCCTAAGCCGAGCCCTAACCCTAACACTAACCCTAACCCTAACCCTAACCCATACCGTAGGCCGTACCCGCACCCCTCCCCGAACCCGTACCCTAAGCCGTACCCTAAGCCGAACCCTAAGCCTAACCCTAACCCTAGGCTACCCTTGACTGCTTCTGCCTCCAATTGATTTCCTAAGCACTAGTGTTTTAAGGAACAGCTTAAAAAGAGAATCCTAATGTGATTTCTTTATAATGGGTGTGTTCCTTATCTTATCCTAGTGTCTAAACTCTTCTCCATGGCTGCACCCCCAAATAATATTGCCTTACGTGCTAAGGGGTATCTAGAGAGTGGGATAGGTTTAATAACTACCCTAAACCTAATGCGTACTCTAACCCTAACCCCTACCCTAACACTAACACGTACCCTAATCCTAACCCGTACCCTAAACCGAGCCCTAACCCTAACACTAACACTAACCCTAACCCTAACCCTAACCCATACCCTACGCCGTACCCGCACCCCTCCCCGAACCCGTACCCTAAGCCGTACCCTAAGCCTAACCCTAAGCCTAACCCTAACCCTAGGCTACCCTTGACTGCTTCTGCCTCTAATAGATTTCCTAAGCACTAGTGTTTTAAGGAACAGCTTAAAAAGAGAATCCTAATGTGATTTCTTTATAATGGGTGTGTTCCTTATCTTATCCTAGTGTCTAAACTCTTCTCCATGGCTGGACCCCCAAATAATATTCCTTTACGTGCTAAGGGGTATCTAGAGAGTGGGATAGGTTTAATAACTACCCTAACCCTAACGCATACCCTAACCCTAACCCTAACACGTACCCTAATCCTAACCCGTACCCTAAACCGAGCCCTAACCCTAACACTAACCCTAACCCTAACCCTAACCCATACCCTACGCCGTACCCGAACCCCTCCCCGAACCCATTCCCCAAGCCGTACCCTAAGCCTAACCCTAAGCCTAACCCTAACCCTAGGCTACCCTTGACTGCTTCTGCCTCCAATAGATTTCCTAAGCACTAGTGTTTTAAGCAACAGCTTAAAAAGAGAATCCTAATGTGATTTCTTTATAATGGGTGTGTTCCTTATCTTATCCTAGTGTCTAAATTCTTCTCCATGGCTGGAACCCCAAATAATATTTCTTTACGTGCTAAGGGGTATCTAGAGAGTGGGATAGGTTTACTAACTACCCTAACCCTAACGCGTACACTAACCCTAACCCCTACCCTAAACCTAACACGTACCCTAATCCTAACCGTACCCTAAACCGAGCCCTAACCCTAACACTAACCCTAACCCTAACCCTAACCCATACCCTACGCCGTACCCGCACCCCTCCCCGAACCCGTACCCTAAGCCGTACCCTAAGCCTAACCCTAAGCCTAACCCTAACCCTAGGCTACCCTTGACTGCTTCTGCCTCCAATAGATTTCCTAAGCACTAGTGTTTTAAGGAACAGCTTAAAAAGAGAATCCTAATGTGATTTCTTTATAATGGGTGTGTTCCTTATCTTATCCTAGTGTCTAAACTCTTCTCCATGGCTGGACCCCCAAATAATATTCCTTTACGTGCTAAGGGGTATCTAGAGAGTGGGATGGGTTTAATAACTACCCTAACCCTAACGCATACCCTAACCCTAACCCCTACCCTAACCCTAACACGTACCCTAATCCTAACCCGTACCCTAAACCGAGCCCTAACCCTAACACTAACCCTAACCCTAACCCTAACCCATACCCTACGCCGTACCCGAACCCCTCCCCGAACCCATTCCCCAAGCCGTACCCTAAACCTAACCCTAAGCCTAACCCTAACCCTAGGCTACCCTTGACTGCTTCTGCCTCCAATAGATTTCCTAAGCACTAGTGTTTTAAGGAACAGCTTAAAAAGAGAATCCTAATGTGATTTCTTTATAATGGGTGTGTTCCTTATCTTATCCTAGTGTCTAAACTCTTCTCCATGGCTGCACCCCCAAATAATATTTCCTTACGTGCTAAGGGGTATCTAGAGAGTGGGATAGGTTTAATAACTACCCTAACCCTAATGCGTACTCTAACCCTAACCCCTAACCTAACACTAACACGTACCCTAATCCTAACCCGTACCCTAAACCGAGCCCTAACCCTAACACTAACACTAACCCTAACCCTAACCCATACCCTACGCCGTACCTGAACCCCTCCCCAAACCCGTACCCTAAGCCGTACCCTAAGCCTAACCCTAAGCCTAACACTAACCCTAGGCTACCCTTGACTGCTTCTGCCTCCAATAGATTTCCTAAGCACTAGTGTTTTAAGCAACAGCTTAAAAAGAGAATCCTAATGTGATTTCTTTATAATGGGTGTGTTCCTTATCTTATCCTAGTGTCTAAATTCTTCTCCATGGCTGGAACCCCAAATAATATTCCTTTACGTGCTAAGGGGTATCTAGAGAGTGGGATAGGTTTACTAACTACCCTAACCCTAACGCGTACCCTAACCCTAACCCCTACCCTAAACCTAACACGTACCCTAATCCTAACCGTACCCTAAACCGAGCCCTAACCCTAACACTAACCCTAACCCTAACCCTAACCCATACCCTACGCCGTACCCGCACCCCTCCCCGAACCCGTAACCTAAGCCGTACCCTAAGCCTAACCCTAAGCCTAACCCTAACCCTAGGCTACCCTTGACTGCTTCTGCCTCCAGTAGATTTCCTAAGCACTACTGTTTTAAGGAACAGCTTAAAAAGAGAATCCTAAAGTGATTTCTTTATAATGGGTGTGTTCCTTATCTTATCCTAGTGTCTAAACTCTTCTCCATGGCTGCACCCCCAAATAATATTCCCTTACGTGCTAAGGGGTATCTAGAGAGTGGGATAGGTTTAATAACTACCCTAACCCTAACGCGTACCCTAACCCTAACCCCTACCCTAACCCTAACACGTACCGTAATCCTAACCTGTACCCTAAACCGAGGCCTAACCCTAACACTAACCCTAACCCTAACCCTAACCCATACCCTACGCCGTACCCGCACACCTCCCCGAACCCGTACCCTAAGCCATACCCTAAACCTAACCCTAAGCCTAACCCTAACCCTAGGCTACCCTTGACTGCTTCTGCCTCCAATTGATTTCCTAAGCAGTAGTGTTTTAAGGAACAGCTTAAAAAGAGAATCCTAATGTGATTTCTTTATAATGGGTGTGTTCCTTATCTTATCCTAGTGTCTAAACTCTTCTCCATGGCTGGACCCCCAAATAATATTCCTTTACGTGCTAAGGGGGAGCTAGAGAGTGGGATAGGTTTACTAACTACCCTAGCCCTAACGCGTAACCTAACCCTAACCCCTACCCTAACCCTAACACGTACCCTAATCCTAACCCGTACCCTAAACCGAGCCCTAACCCTAACACTAACCCAAACCCTAACCCTAACCCATACCCTACGCCGTACACGAACACCTCCCCGAACCCATACCCCAAGCCGTACCCTAACCCTAACCCTAAGCCTAACCCTAACCCTAGGCTACCCTTGACTGCTTCTGCCTCCAATAGATTTCCTAAGCACTAGTGTTTTAAGGAACAGCTTAAAAAGAGAATCCTAATGTGATTTCTTTATAATGGGTGTGTTCCTTATCTTATCCTAGTGTCTAAACTCTTCTCCATGGCTGGACCCCCAAATAATATTCCTTTACGTGCTAAGGGGTATCTAGAGAGTGGGATAGGTTTAATAACTACCCTAACCCTAACGCGTACCCTAACCCTAACCCCTACCCTAACCCTAACACGTACCCTAATCCTAACCCGTACCCTAAACCGAGCCCTAACCCTAACACTAACCCTAACCCTAACCCTAACCCATACCCTACGCCGTACCCGAAACCCTCCCCGAACCCGTACCCTAAGCCGTACCCTAAGCCTAACCCTAAGCCTAACCCTAACCCTAGGCTACCCTTGACTGCTTCTGCCTCCAATAGATTTCCTAAGCACTAGTGTTTTAAGGAAGAGCTGAAAAAGAGAATCCTAATGTTATTTCTTTATAATGGGTGTGTTCCTTATCTTATCCTAGTGTCTAAACTCTTCTCCATGGCTGGACCCTCAAATAATATTCCTTTACGTGCTAAGGGGTATCTAGAGAGTGGGATAGGTTTAATAACTACCCTAACCCTAACGCGTACCCTAACCCTAACCCCTACCCTAACCCTAACACGTACCCTAATCCTAACCCGTACCCTAAACCGAGCCCTAACCCTAACACTAACCCTAACCCTAACCCTAACCCATACCCTACGCCGTACCCGAAACCCTCCCCGAACCGGTACCCTAAGCCGTACCCTAAGCCTAACCCGAAGCCTAACCCTAACCCTAGGCTACCCTTGACTGCTTCTGCCTCCAATAGATTTCCTAAGCACTAGTGTTTTAAGGAACAGCTTAAAAAGAGAATCCTAATGTGATTTCTTTATAATGGGTGTGTTCCTTATCTTATCCTAGTGTCTAAACTCTTCTCCATGGCTGGACCCCCAAATAACATTCCTTTACGTGCTAAGGGGTATCTAGAGAGTGGGATAGGTTTAATAACTACCCTAACCCTAACGCATACCCTAACCCTAACCCCTACCCTAACCCTAACACGTACCCTAATCCTAACCCGTACCCTAAACCGAGCCCTAACCCTAACACTAACCCTAACCCTAACCCTAACCCATACCCTACGCCGTACCCGAACCCCTCCCCGAACCCATTCCCCAAGCCGTACCCTAAACCTAACCCTAAGCCTAACCCTAACCCTAGGCTACCCTTGACTGCTTCTGCCTCCAATAGATTTCCTAAGCACTAGTGTTTTAAGGAACAGCTTAAAAAGAGAATCCTAATGTGATTTCTTTATAATGGGTGTGTTCCTTATCTTATCCTAGTGTCTAAACTCTTCTCCATGGCTGCACCCCCAAATAATATTTCCTTACGTGCTAAGGGGGAGCTAGAGAGTGGGATAGGTTTAATAACTACCCTAACCCTAATGCGTACTCTAACCCTAACCCCTAACCTAACACTAACACGTACCCTAATCCTAACCCGTACCCTAAACCGAGCCCTAACCCTAACACTAACACTAACCCTAACCCTAACCCATACCCTACGCCGTACCTGAACCCCTCCCCAAACCCGTACCGTAAGCCGTACCCTAAGCCTAACCCTAAGCCTAACACTAACCCTAGGCTACCCTTGACTGCTTCTGCCTCCAATAGATTTCCTAAGCACTAGTGTTTTAAGCAACAGCTTAAAAAGAGAATCCTAATGTGATTTCTTTATAATGGGTGTGTTCCTTATCTTATCCTAGTGTCTAAATTCTTCTCCATGGCTGGAACCCCAAATAATATTTCTTTACGTGCTAAGGGGTATCTAGAGAGTGGGATAGGTTTACTAACTACCCTAACCCTAACGCGTACACTAACCCTAACCCCTACCCTAAACCTAACACGTACCCTAATCCTAACCGTACCCTAAACCGAGCCCTAACCCTAACACTAACCCTAACCCTAACCCTAACCCATACCCTACGCCGTACCCGCACCCCTCCCCGAACCCGTACCCTAAGCCGTACCCTAAGCCTAACCCTAAGCCTAACCCTAACCCTAGGCTACCCTTGACTGCTTCTGCCTCCAATAGATTTCCTAAGCACTAGTGTTTTAAGGAACAGCTTAAAAAGAGAATCCTAATGTGATTTCTTTATAATGGGTGTGTTCCTTATCTTATCCTAGTGTCTAAACTCTTCTCCATGGCTGGACCCCCAAATAATATTCCTTTACGTGCTAAGGGGTATCTAGAGAGTGGGATAGGTTTAATAACTACCCTAACCCTAACGCATACCCTAACCCTAACCCCTACCCTAACCCTAACACGTACCCTAATCCTAACCCGTACCCTAAACCGAGCCCTAACCCTAACACTAACCCTAACCCTAACCCTAACCCATACCCTACGCCGTACCCGAACCCCTCCCCGAACCCATTCCCCAAGCCGTACCCTAAACCTAACCCTAAGCCTAACCCTAACCCTAGGCTACCCTTGACTGCTTCTGCCTCCAATAGATTTCCTAAGCACTAGTGTTTTAAGGAACAGCTTAAAAAGAGAATCCTAAAGTGATTTCTTTATAATGGGTGTGTTCCTTATCTTATCCTAGTGTCTAAACTCTTCTCCATGGCTGCACCCCCAAATAATATTCCCTTACGTGCTAAGGGGTATCTAGAGAGTGGGATAGGTTTAATAACTACCCTAACCCTAACGCGTACCCTAACCCTAACCCCTACCCTAACCCTAACACGTACCGTAATCCTAACCTGTACCCTAAACCGAGGCCTAACCCTAACACTAACCCTAACCCTAACCCTAACCCATACCCTACGCCGTACCCGCACACCTCCCCGAACCCGTACCCTAAGCCATACCCTAAACCTAACCCTAAGCCTAACCCTAACCCTAGGCTACCCTTGACTGCTTCTGCCTCCAATTGATTTCCTAAGCAGTAGTGTTTTAAGGAACAGCTTAAAAAGAGAATCCTAATGTGATTTCTTTATAATGGGTGTGTTCCTTATCTTATCCTAGTGTCTAAACTCTTCTCCATGGCTGGACCCCCAAATAATATTCCTTTACGTGCTAAGGGGGAGCTAGAGAGTGGGATAGGTTTACTAACTACCCTAGCCCTAACGCGTAACCTAACCCTAACCCCTACCCTAACCCTAACACGTACCCTAATCCTAACCCGTACCCTAAACCGAGCCCTAACCCTAACACTAACCCAAACCCTAACCCTAACCCATACCCTACGCCGTACACGAACACCTCCCCGAACCCATACCCCAAGCCGTACCCTAACCCTAACCCTAAGCCTAACCCTAACCCTAGGCTACCCTTGACTGCTTCTGCCTCCAATAGATTTCCTAAGCACTAGTGTTTTAAGGAACAGCTTAAAAAGAGAATCCTAATGTGATTTCTTTATAATGGGTGTGTTCCTTATCTTATCCTAGTGTCTAAACTCTTCTCCATGGCTGGACCCCCAAATAATATTCCTTTACGTGCTAAGGGGTATCTAGAGAGTGGGATAGGTTTAATAACTACCCTAACCCTAACGCGTACCCTAACCCTAACCCCTACCCTAACCCTAACACGTACCCTAATCCTAACCCGTACCCTAAACCGAGCCCTAACCCTAACACTAACCCTAACCCTAACCCTAACCCATACCCTACGCCGTACCCGAAACCCTCCCCGAACCCGTACCCTAAGCCGTACCCTAAGCCTAACCCTAAGCCTAACCCTAACCCTAGGCTACCCTTGACTGCTTCTGCCTCCAATAGATTTCCTAAGCACTAGTGTTTTAAGGAAGAGCTGAAAAAGAGAATCCTAATGTTATTTCTTTATAATGGGTGTGTTCCTTATCTTATCCTAGTGTCTAAACTCTTCTCCATGGCTGGACCCTCAAATAATATTCCTTTACGTGCTAAGGGGTATCTAGAGAGTGGGATAGGTTTAATAACTACCCTAACCCTAACGCGTACCCTAACCCTAACCCCTACCCTAACCCTAACACGTACCCTAATCCTAACCCGTACCCTAAACCGAGCCCTAACCCTAACACTAACCCTAACCCTAACCCTAACCCATACCCTACGCCGTACCCGAAACCCTCCCCGAACCGGTACCCTAAGCCGTACCCTAAGCCTAACCCGAAGCCTAACCCTAACCCTAGGCTACCCTTGACTGCTTCTGCCTCCAATAGATTTCCTAAGCACTAGTGTTTTAAGGAACAGCTTAAAAAGAGAATCCTAATGTGATTTCTTTATAATGGGTGTGTTCCTTATCTTATCCTAGTGTCTAAACTCTTCTCCATGGCTGGACCCCCAAATAACATTCCTTTACGTGCTAAGGGGTATCTAGAGAGTGGGATAGGTTTAATAACTACCCTAACCCTAACGCATACCCTAACCCTAACCCCTACCCTAACCCTAACACGTACCCTAATCCTAACCCGTACCCTAAACCGAGCCCTAACCCTAACACTAACCCTAACCCTAACCCTAACCCATACCCTACGCCGTACCCGAACCCCTCCCCGAACCCATTCCCCAAGCCGTACCCTAAACCTAACCCTAAGCCTAACCCTAACCCTAGGCTACCCTTGACTGCTTCTGCCTCCAATAGATTTCCTAAGCACTAGTGTTTTAAGGAACAGCTTAAAAAGAGAATCCTAATGTGATTTCTTTATAATGGGTGTGTTCCTTATCTTATCCTAGTGTCTAAACTCTTCTCCATGGCTGCACCCCCAAATAATATTTCCTTACGTGCTAAGGGGGAGCTAGAGAGTGGGATAGGTTTAATAACTACCCTAACCCTAATGCGTACTCTAACCCTAACCCCTAACCTAACACTAACACGTACCCTAATCCTAACCCGTACCCTAAACCGAGCCCTAACCCTAACACTAACACTAACCCTAACCCTAACCCATACCCTACGCCGTACCTGAACCCCTCCCCAAACCCGTACCGTAAGCCGTACCCTAAGCCTAACCCTAAGCCTAACACTAACCCTAGGCTACCCTTGACTGCTTCTGCCTCCAATAGATTTCCTAAGCACTAGTGTTTTAAGCAACAGCTTAAAAAGAGAATCCTAATGTGATTTCTTTATAATGGGTGTGTTCCTTATCTTATCCTAGTGTCTAAATTCTTCTCCATGGCTGGAACCCCAAATAATATTTCTTTACGTGCTAAGGGGTATCTAGAGAGTGGGATAGGTTTACTAACTACCCTAACCCTAACGCGTACACTAACCCTAACCCCTACCCTAAACCTAACACGTACCCTAATCCTAACCGTACCCTAAACCGAGCCCTAACCCTAACACTAACCCTAACCCTAACCCTAACCCATACCCTACGCCGTACCCGCACCCCTCCCCGAACCCGTACCCTAAGCCGTACCCTAAGCCTAACCCTAAGCCTAACCCTAACCCTAGGCTACCCTTGACTGCTTCTGCCTCCAATAGATTTCCTAAGCACTAGTGTTTTAAGGAACAGCTTAAAAAGAGAATCCTAATGTGATTTCTTTATAATGGGTGTGTTCCTTATCTTATCCTAGTGTCTAAACTCTTCTCCATGGCTGGACCCCCAAATAATATTCCTTTACGTGCTAAGGGGTATCTAGAGAGTGGGATAGGTTTAATAACTACCCTAACCCTAACGCATACCCTAACCCTAACCCCTACCCTAACCCTAACACGTACCCTAATCCTAACCCGTACCCTAAACCGAGCCCTAACCCTAACACTAACCCTAACCCTAACCCTAACCCATACCCTACGCCGTACCCGAACCCCTCCCCGAACCCATTCCCCAAGCCGTACCCTAAACCTAACCCTAAGCCTAACCCTAACCCTAGGCTACCCTTGACTGCTTCTGCCTCCAATAGATTTCCTAAGCACTAGTGTTTTAAGGAACAGCTTAAAAAGAGAATCCTAATGTGATTTCTTTATAATGGGTGTGTTCCTTATCTTATCCTAGTGTCTAAATTCTTCTCCATGGCTGGAACCCCAAATAATATTCCTTTACGTGCTAAGGGGTATCTAGAGAGTGGGATAGGTTTACTAACTACCCTAACCCTAACGCGTACCCTAACCCTAACCCCTACCCTAAACCTAACACGTACCCTAATCCTAACCGTACCCTAAACCGAGCCCTAACCCTAACACTAACCCTAACCCTAACCCTAACCCATACCCTACGCCGTACCCGCACCCCTCCCCGAACCCGTAACCTAAGCCGTACCCTAAGCCTAACCCTAAGCCTAACCCTAACCCTAGGCTACCCTTGACTGCTTCTGCCTCCAGTAGATTTCCTAAGCACTACTGTTTTAAGGAACAGCTTAAAAAGAGAATCCTAATGTGATTTCTTTATAATGGGTGTGTTCCTTATCTTATCCTAGTGTCTAAACTCTTCTCCATGGCTGCACCCCCAAATAATATTCCCTTACGTGCTAAGGGGTATCTAGAGAGTGGGATAGGTTTAATAACTACCCTAACCCTAACGCGTACCCTAACCCTAACCCCTACCCTAACCCTAACACGTACCGTAATCCTAACCTGTACCCTAAACCGAGGCCTAACCCTAACACTAACCCTAACCCTAACCCTAACCCATACCCTACGCCGTACCCGCACACCTCCCCGAACCCGTACCCTAAGCCATACCCTAAACCTAACCCTAAGCCTAACCCTAACCCTAGGCTACCCTTGACTGCTTCTGCCTCCAATTGATTTCCTAAGCAGTAGTGTTTTAAGGAACAGCTTAAAAAGAGAATCCTAATGTGATTTCTTTATAATGGGTGTGTTCCTTATCTTATCCTAGTGTCTAAACTCTTCTCCATGGCTGGACCCCCAAATAATATTCCTTTACGTGCTAAGGGGGAGCTAGAGAGTGGGATAGGTTTACTAACTACCCTAGCCCTAACGCGTAACCTAACCCTAACCCCTACCCTAACCCTAACACGTACCCTAATCCTAACCCGTACCCTAAACCGAGCCCTAACCCTAACACTAACCCAAACCCTAACCCTAACCCATACCCTACGCCGTACACGAACACCTCCCCGAACCCATACCCCAAGCCGTACCCTAACCCTAACCCTAAGCCTAACCCTAACCCTAGGCTACCCTTGACTGCTTCTGCCTCCAATAGATTTCCTAAGCACTAGTGTTTTAAGGAACAGCTTAAAAAGAGAATCCTAAAGTGATTTCTTTATAATGGGTGTGTTCCTTATCTTATCCTAGTGTCTAAACTCTTCTCCATGGCTGGACCCCCAAATAATATTCCTTTATGTGCTAAGGGGTATCTAGAGAGTGGGATAGGTTTAATAACTACCCTAACCCTAACGCGTACCCTAACCCTAACCCCTACCCTAACCCTAACACGTACCCTAATCCTAACCCGTACCCTAAACCGAGCCCTAACCCTAACACTAACCCTAACCCTAACCCTAACCCATACCCTACGCCGTACCCGAAACCCTCCCCGAACCCGTACCCTAAGCCGTACCCTAAGCCTAACCCTAAGCCTAACCCTAACCCTAGGCTACCCTTGACTGCTTCTGCCTCCAATAGATTTCCTAAGCACTAGTGTTTTAAGGAAGAGCTGAAAAAGAGAATCCTAATGTTATTTCTTTATAATGGGTGTGTTCCTTATCTTATCCTAGTGTCTAAACTCTTCTCCATGGCTGGACCCCCAAATAATATTCCTTTACGTGCTAAGGGGTATCTAGAGAGTGGGATAGGTTTAACAACTACCCTAACCCTAACGCGTACCCTAAACCTAACCCCTACCCTAACCCTAACACGTACCCTAATCCTAACCCGTACCCTAAGCCGAGCCCTAACCCTAACACTAACCCTAACCCTAACCCTAACCCATACCGTAGGCCGTACCCGCACCCCTCCCCGAACCCGTACCCTAAGCCGTACCCTAAGCCGAACCCTAAGCCTAACCCTAACCCTAGGCTACCCTTGACTGCTTCTGCCTCCAATTGATTTCCTAAGCACTAGTGTTTTAAGGAACAGCTTAAAAAGAGAATCCTAATGTGATTTCTTTATAATGGGTGTGTTCCTTATCTTATCCTAGTGTCTAAACTCTTCTCCATGGCTGCACCCCCAAATAATATTGCCTTACGTGCTAAGGGGTATCTAGAGAGTGGGATAGGTTTAATAACTACCCTAAACCTAATGCGTACTCTAACCCTAACCCCTACCCTAACACTAACACGTACCCTAATCCTAACCCGTACCCTAAACCGAGCCCTAACCCTAACACTAACACTAACCCTAACCCTAACCCTAACCCATACCCTACGCCGTACCCGCACCCCTCCCCGAACCCGTACCCTAAGCCGTACCCTAAGCCTAACCCTAAGCCTAACCCTAACCCTAGGCTACCCTTGACTGCTTCTGCCTCTAATAGATTTCCTAAGCACTAGTGTTTTAAGGAACAGCTTAAAAAGAGAATCCTAATGTGATTTCTTTATAATGGGTGTGTTCCTTATCTTATCCTAGTGTCTAAACTCTTCTCCATGGCTGGACCCCCAAATAATATTCCTTTACGTGCTAAGGGGTATCTAGAGAGTGGGATAGGTTTAATAACTACCCTAAACCTAACGCATACCCTAACCCTAACCCTAACACGTACCCTAATCCTAACCCGTACCCTAAACCGAGCCCTAACCCTAACACTAACACTAACCCTAACCCTAACCCATACCCTACGCCGTACCCGAACCCCTCCCCGAACCCATTCCCCAAGCCGTACCCTAAGCCTAACCCTAAGCCTAACCCTAACCCTAGGCTACCCTTGACTGCTTCTGCCTCCAATAGATTTCCTAAGCACTACTGTTTTAAGGAACAGCTTAAAAAGAGAATCCTAATGTGATTTCTTTATAATGGGTGTGTTCCTTATCTTATCCTAGTGTCTAAACTCTTCTCCATGGCTGCACCCCCAAATAATATTCCCTTACGTGCTAAGGGGTATCTAGAGAGTGGGATAGGTTTAATAACTACCCTAACCCTAACGCGTACCCTAACCCTAACCCCTACCCTAACCCTAACACGTACCCTAATCCTAACCCGTACCCTAAACCGAGCCCTAACCCTAACACTAACCCTAACACTAACCCATACCCTACGCCGTACCCGCACCCCTCCCCGAACCCGTAACCTAAGCCGTACCCTAAGCCTAACCCTAAGCCTAACCCTAACCCTAGGCTACCCTTGACTGCTTCTGCCTCCAATAGATTTCCTAAGCACTACTGTTTTAAGGAACAGCTTAAAAAGAGAATCCTAATGTGATTTCTTTATAATGGGTGTGTTCCTTACCTTATCCTAGTGTCTAAACTCTTCTCCATGGCTGCACCCCCAAATAATATTCCCTTACGTGCTAAGGGGTATCTAGAGAGTGGGATAGGTTTAATAACTACCCTAACCCTAACGCGTACCCTAACCCTAACCCCTACCCTAACCCTAACACGTACCCTAATACTAACCTGTACCCTAAACCGAGCCCTAACCCTAACACTAACCCTAACCCATACCCTACGCCGTACCCGCACCCCTCCCCGAACCCGTACCCTAAGCCATACCCTAAACCTAACCCTAAGCCTAACCCTAACCCTAGGCTACCCTTGACTGCTTCTGCCTCCAATTGATTTCCTAAGCAGTAGTGTTTTAAGGAACAGCTTAAAAAGAGAATCCTAATGTGATTTCTTTATAATGGGTGTGTTCCTTATCTTATCCTAGTGTCTAAACACTTCTCCATGGCTGGACCCCCAAATAATATTCCTTTACGTGCTAAGGGGGACCTAGAGAGTGGGATAGGTTTACTAACTACCCTAGCCCTAACGCGTAACCTAACCCTAACCCCTACCCTAACCCTAACACGTACCCTAATCCTAACCCGTACCCTAAACCGAGCCCTAACCCTAACACTAACCCTAACCCTAACCCTAACCCATACCCTACGCCGTACCCGAACCCCTCCCCGAACCCATTCCCCAAGCCGTACCCTAAACCTAACCCTAAGCCTAACCCTAACCCTAGGCTACCCTTGACTGCTTCTGCCTCCAATAGATTTCCTAAGCACTAGTGTTTTAAGGAACAGCTTAAAAAGAGAATCCTAATGTGATTTCTTTATAATGGGTGTGTTCCTTATCTTATCCTAGTGTCTAAACTCTTCTCCATGGCTGCACCCCCAAATAATATTTCCTTACGTGCTAAGGGGTATCTAGAGAGTGGGATAGGTTTAATAACTACCCTAACCCTAATGCGTACTCTAACCCTAACCCCTAACCTAACACTAACACGTACCCTAATCCTAACCCGTACCCTAAACCGAGCCCTAACCCTAACACTAACACTAACCCTAACCCTAACCCATACCCTACGCCGTACCTGAACCCCTCCCCAAACCCGTACCCTAAGCCGTACCCTAAGCCTAACCCTAAGCCTAACACTAACCCTAGGCTACCCTTGACTGCTTCTGCCTCCAATAGATTTCCTAAGCACTAGTGTTTTAAGCAACAGCTTAAAAAGAGAATCCTAATGTGATTTCTTTATAATGGGTGTGTTCCTTATCTTATCCTAGTGTCTAAATTCTTCTCCATGGCTGGAACCCCAAATAATATTCCTTTACGTGCTAAGGGGTATCTAGAGAGTGGGATAGGTTTACTAACTACCCTAACCCTAACGCGTACCCTAACCCTAACCCCTACCCTAAACCTAACACGTACCCTAATCCTAACCGTACCCTAAACCGAGCCCTAACCCTAACACTAACCCTAACCCTAACCCTAACCCATACCCTACGCCGTACCCGCACCCCTCCCCGAACCCGTAACCTAAGCCGTACCCTAAGCCTAACCCTAAGCCTAACCCTAACCCTAGGCTACCCTTGACTGCTTCTGCCTCCAGTAGATTTCCTAAGCACTACTGTTTTAAGGAACAGCTTAAAAAGAGAATCCTAAAGTGATTTCTTTATAATGGGTGTGTTCCTTATCTTATCCTAGTGTCTAAACTCTTCTCCATGGCTGCACCCCCAAATAATATTCCCTTACGTGCTAAGGGGTATCTAGAGAGTGGGATAGGTTTAATAACTACCCTAACCCTAACGCGTACCCTAACCCTAACCCCTACCCTAACCCTAACACGTACCGTAATCCTAACCTGTACCCTAAACCGAGGCCTAACCCTAACACTAACCCTAACCCTAACCCTAACCCATACCCTACGCCGTACCCGCACACCTCCCCGAACCCGTACCCTAAGCCATACCCTAAACCTAACCCTAAGCCTAACCCTAACCCTAGGCTACCCTTGACTGCTTCTGCCTCCAATTGATTTCCTAAGCAGTAGTGTTTTAAGGAACAGCTTAAAAAGAGAATCCTAATGTGATTTCTTTATAATGGGTGTGTTCCTTATCTTATCCTAGTGTCTAAACTCTTCTCCATGGCTGGACCCCCAAATAATATTCCTTTACGTGCTAAGGGGGAGCTAGAGAGTGGGATAGGTTTACTAACTACCCTAGCCCTAACGCGTAACCTAACCCTAACCCCTACCCTAACCCTAACACGTACCCTAATCCTAACCCGTACCCTAAACCGAGCCCTAACCCTAACACTAACCCAAACCCTAACCCTAACCCATACCCTACGCCGTACACGAACACCTCCCCGAACCCATACCCCAAGCCGTACCCTAACCCTAACCCTAAGCCTAACCCTAACCCTAGGCTACCCTTGACTGCTTCTGCCTCCAATAGATTTCCTAAGCACTAGTGTTTTAAGGAACAGCTTAAAAAGAGAATCCTAAAGTGATTTCTTTATAATGGGTGTGTTCCTTATCTTATCCTAGTGTCTAAACTCTTCTCCATGGCTGGACCCCCAAATAATATTCCTTTACGTGCTAAGGGGTATCTAGAGAGTGGGATAGGTTTAATAACTACCCTAACCCTAACGCGTACCCTAACCCTAACCCCTACCCTAACCCTAACACGTACCCTAATCCTAACCCGTACCCTAAACCGAGCCCTAACCCTAACACTAACCCTAACCCTAACCCTAACCCATACCCTACGCCGTACCCGAAACCCTCCCCGAACCCGTACCCTAAGCCGTACCCTAAGCCTAACCCTAAGCCTAACCCTAACCCTAGGCTACCCTTGACTGCTTCTGCCTCCAATAGATTTCCTAAGCACTAGTGTTTTAAGGAAGAGCTGAAAAAGAGAATCCTAATGTTATTTCTTTATAATGGGTGTGTTCCTTATCTTATCCTAGTGTCTAAACTCTTCTCCATGGCTGGACCCTCAAATAATATTCCTTTACGTGCTAAGGGGTATCTAGAGAGTGGGATAGGTTTAATAACTACCCTAACCCTAACGCGTACCCTAACCCTAACCCCTACCCTAACCCTAACACGTACCCTAATCCTAACCCGTACCCTAAACCGAGCCCTAACCCTAACACTAACCCTAACCCTAACCCTAACCCATACCCTACGCCGTACCCGAAACCCTCCCCGAACCGGTACCCTAAGCCGTACCCTAAGCCTAACCCGAAGCCTAACCCTAACCCTAGGCTACCCTTGACTGCTTCTGCCTCCAATAGATTTCCTAAGCACTAGTGTTTTAAGGAACAGCTTAAAAAGAGAATCCTAATGTGATTTCTTTATAATGGGTGTGTTCCTTATCTTATCCTAGTGTCTAAACTCTTCTCCATGGCTGGACCCCCAAATAATATTCCTTTACGTGCTAAGGGGTATCTAGAGAGTGGGATAGGTTTAATAACTACCCTAACCCTAACGCATACCCTAACCCTAACCCCTACCCTAACCCTAACACGTACCCTAATCCTAACCCGTACCCTAAACCGAGCCCTAACCCTAACACTAACCCTAACCCTAACCCTAACCCATACCCTACGCCGTACCCGAACCCCTCCCCGAACCCATTCCCCAAGCCGTACCCTAAACCTAACCCTAAGCCTAACCCTAACCCTAGGCTACCCTTGACTGCTTCTGCCTCCAATAGATTTCCTAAGCACTAGTGTTTTAAGGAACAGCTTAAAAAGAGAATCCTAATGTGATTTCTTTATAATGGGTGTGTTCCTTATCTTATCCTAGTGTCTAAACTCTTCTCCATGGCTGCACCCCCAAATAATATTTCCTTACGTGCTAAGGGGGAGCTAGAGAGTGGGATAGGTTTAATAACTACCCTAACCCTAATGCGTACTCTAACCCTAACCCCTAACCTAACACTAACACGTACCCTAATCCTAACCCGTACCCTAAACCGAGCCCTAACCCTAACACTAACACTAACCCTAACCCTAACCCATACCCTACGCCGTACCTGAACCCCTCCCCAAACCCGTACCGTAAGCCGTACCCTAAGCCTAACCCTAAGCCTAACACTAACCCTAGGCTACCCTTGACTGCTTCTGCCTCCAATAGATTTCCTAAGCACTAGTGTTTTAAGCAACAGCTTAAAAAGAGAATCCTAATGTGATTTCTTTATAATGGGTGTGTTCCTTATCTTATCCTAGTGTCTAAATTCTTCTCCATGGCTGGAACCCCAAATAATATTTCTTTACGTGCTAAGGGGTATCTAGAGAGTGGGATAGGTTTACTAACTACCCTAACCCTAACGCGTACACTAACCCTAACCCCTACCCTAAACCTAACACGTACCCTAATCCTAACCGTACCCTAAACCGAGCCCTAACCCTAACACTAACCCTAACCCTAACCCTAACCCATACCCTACGCCGTACCCGCACCCCTCCCCGAACCCGTACCCTAAGCCGTACCCTAAGCCTAACCCTAAGCCTAACCCTAACCCTAGGCTACCCTTGACTGCTTCTGCCTCCAATAGATTTCCTAAGCACTAGTGTTTTAAGGAACAGCTTAAAAAGAGAATCCTAATGTGATTTCTTTATAATGGGTGTGTTCCTTATCTTATCCTAGTGTCTAAACTCTTCTCCATGGCTGGACCCCCAAATAATATTCCTTTACGTGCTAAGGGGTATCTAGAGAGTGGGATAGGTTTAATAACTACCCTAACCCTAACGCATACCCTAACCCTAACCCCTACCCTAACCCTAACACGTACCCTAATCCTAACCCGTACCCTAAACCGAGCCCTAACCCTAACACTAACCCTAACCCTAACCCTAACCCATACCCTACGCCGTACCCGAACCCCTCCCCGAACCCATTCCCCAAGCCGTACCCTAAACCTAACCCTAAGCCTAACCCTAACCCTAGGCTACCCTTGACTGCTTCTGCCTCCAATAGATTTCCTAAGCACTAGTGTTTTAAGGAACAGCTTAAAAAGAGAATCCTAATGTGATTTCTTTATAATGGGTGTGTTCCTTATCTTATCCTAGTGTCTAAATTCTTCTCCATGGCTGGAACCCCAAATAATATTCCTTTACGTGCTAAGGGGTATCTAGAGAGTGGGATAGGTTTACTAACTACCCTAACCCTAACGCGTACCCTAACCCTAACCCCTACCCTAAACCTAACACGTACCCTAATCCTAACCGTACCCTAAACCGAGCCCTAACCCTAACACTAACCCTAACCCTAACCCTAACCCATACCCTACGCCGTACCCGCACCCCTCCCCGAACCCGTAACCTAAGCCGTACCCTAAGCCTAACCCTAAGCCTAACCCTAACCCTAGGCTACCCTTGACTGCTTCTGCCTCCAGTAGATTTCCTAAGCACTACTGTTTTAAGGAACAGCTTAAAAAGAGAATCCTAATGTGATTTCTTTATAATGGGTGTGTTCCTTATCTTATCCTAGTGTCTAAACTCTTCTCCATGGCTGCACCCCCAAATAATATTCCCTTACGTGCTAAGGGGTATCTAGAGAGTGGGATAGGTTTAATAACTACCCTAACCCTAACGCGTACCCTAACCCTAACCCCTACCCTAACCCTAACACGTACCGTAATCCTAACCTGTACCCTAAACCGAGGCCTAACCCTAACACTAACCCTAACCCTAACCCTAACCCATACCCTACGCCGTACCCGCACACCTCCCCGAACCCGTACCCTAAGCCATACCCTAAACCTAACCCTAAGCCTAACCCTAACCCTAGGCTACCCTTGACTGCTTCTGCCTCCAATTGATTTCCTAAGCAGTAGTGTTTTAAGGAACAGCTTAAAAAGAGAATCCTAATGTGATTTCTTTATAATGGGTGTGTTCCTTATCTTATCCTAGTGTCTAAACTCTTCTCCATGGCTGGACCCCCAAATAATATTCCTTTACGTGCTAAGGGGGAGCTAGAGAGTGGGATAGGTTTACTAACTACCCTAGCCCTAACGCGTAACCTAACCCTAACCCCTACCCTAACCCTAACACGTACCCTAATCCTAACCCGTACCCTAAACCGAGCCCTAACCCTAACACTAACCCAAACCCTAACCCTAACCCATACCCTACGCCGTACACGAACACCTCCCCGAACCCATACCCCAAGCCGTACCCTAACCCTAACCCTAAGCCTAACCCTAACCCTAGGCTACCCTTGACTGCTTCTGCCTCCAATAGATTTCCTAAGCACTAGTGTTTTAAGGAACAGCTTAAAAAGAGAATCCTAAAGTGATTTCTTTATAATGGGTGTGTTCCTTATCTTATCCTAGTGTCTAAACTCTTCTCCATGGCTGGACCCCCAAATAATATTCCTTTACGTGCTAAGGGGTATCTAGAGAGTGGGATAGGTTTAATAACTACCCTAACCCTAACGCGTACCCTAACCCTAACCCCTACCCTAACCCTAACACGTACCCTAATCCTAACCCGTACCCTAAACCGAGCCCTAACCCTAACACTAACCCTAACCCTAACCCTAACCCATACCCTACGCCGTACCCGAAACCCTCCCCGAACCCGTACCCTAAGCCGTACCCTAAGCCTAACCCTAAGCCTAACCCTAACCCTAGGCTACCCTTGACTGCTTCTGCCTCCAATAGATTTCCTAAGCACTAGTGTTTTAAGGAAGAGCTGAAAAAGAGAATCCTAATGTTATTTCTTTATAATGGGTGTGTTCCTTATCTTATCCTAGTGTCTAAACTCTTCTCCATGGCTGGACCCCCAAATAATATTCCTTTACGTGCTAAGGGGTATCTAGAGAGTGGGATAGGTTTAACAACTACCCTAACCCTAACGCGTACCCTAAACCTAACCCCTACCCTAACCCTAACACGTACCCTAATCCTAACCCGTACCCTAAGCCGAGCCCTAACCCTAACACTAACCCTAACCCTAACCCTAACCCATACCGTAGGCCGTACCCGCACCCCTCCCCGAACCCGTACCCTAAGCCGTACCCTAAGCCGAACCCTAAGCCTAACCCTAACCCTAGGCTACCCTTGACTGCTTCTGCCTCCAATTGATTTCCTAAGCACTAGTGTTTTAAGGAACAGCTTAAAAAGAGAATCCTAATGTGATTTCTTTATAATGGGTGTGTTCCTTATCTTATCCTAGTGTCTAAACTCTTCTCCATGGCTGCACCCCCAAATAATATTGCCTTACGTGCTAAGGGGTATCTAGAGAGTGGGATAGGTTTAATAACTACCCTAAACCTAATGCGTACTCTAACCCTAACCCCTACCCTAACACTAACACGTACCCTAATCCTAACCCGTACCCTAAACCGAGCCCTAACCCTAACACTAACACTAACCCTAACCCTAACCCTAACCCATACCCTACGCCGTACCCGCACCCCTCCCCGAACCCGTACCCTAAGCCGTACCCTAAGCCTAACCCTAAGCCTAACCCTAACCCTAGGCTACCCTTGACTGCTTCTGCCTCTAATAGATTTCCTAAGCACTAGTGTTTTAAGGAACAGCTTAAAAAGAGAATCCTAATGTGATTTCTTTATAATGGGTGTGTTCCTTATCTTATCCTAGTGTCTAAACTCTTCTCCATGGCTGGACCCCCAAATAATATTCCTTTACGTGCTAAGGGGTATCTAGAGAGTGGGATAGGTTTAATAACTACCCTAAACCTAACGCATACCCTAACCCTAACCCTAACACGTACCCTAATCCTAACCCGTACCCTAAACCGAGCCCTAACCCTAACACTAACCCTAACCCTAACCCTAACCCATACCCTACGCCGTACCCGAACCCCTCCCCGAACCCATTCCCCAAGCCGTACCCTAAGCCTAACCCTAAGCCTAACCCTAACCCTAGGCTACCCTTGACTGCTTCTGCCTCCAATAGATTTCCTAAGCACTACTGTTTTAAGGAACAGCTTAAAAAGAGAATCCTAATGTGATTTCTTTATAATGGGTGTGTTCCTTATCTTATCCTAGTGTCTAAACTCTTCTCCATGGCTGCACCCCCAAATAATATTCCCTTACGTGCTAAGGGGTATCTAGAGAGTGGGATAGGTTTAATAACTACCCTAACCCTAACGCGTACCCTAACCCTAACCCCTACCCTAACCCTAACACGTACCCTAATCCTAACCCGTACCCTAAACCGAGCCCTAACCCTAACACTAACCCTAACACTAACCCATACCCTACGCCGTACCCGCACCCCTCCCCGAACCCGTAACCTAAGCCGTACCCTAAGCCTAACCCTAAGCCTAACCCTAACCCTAGGCTACCCTTGACTGCTTCTGCCTCCAATAGATTTCCTAAGCACTACTGTTTTAAGGAACAGCTTAAAAAGAGAATCCTAATGTGATTTCTTTATAATGGGTGTGTTCCTTACCTTATCCTAGTGTCTAAACTCTTCTCCATGGCTGCACCCCCAAATAATATTCCCTTACGTGCTAAGGGGTATCTAGAGAGTGGGATAGGTTTAATAACTACCCTAACCCTAACGCGTACCCTAACCCTAACCCCTACCCTAACCCTAACACGTACCCTAATACTAACCTGTACCCTAAACCGAGCCCTAACCCTAACACTAACCCTAACCCATACCCTACGCCGTACCCGCACCCCTCCCCGAACCCGTACCCTAAGCCATACCCTAAACCTAACCCTAAGCCTAACCCTAACCCTAGGCTACCCTTGACTGCTTCTGCCTCCAATTGATTTCCTAAGCAGTAGTGTTTTAAGGAACAGCTTAAAAAGAGAATCCTAATGTGATTTCTTTATAATGGGTGTGTTCCTTATCTTATCCTAGTGTCTAAACACTTCTCCATGGCTGGACCCCCAAATAATATTCCTTTACGTGCTAAGGGGGAGCTAGAGAGTGGGATAGGTTTACTAACTACCCTAGCCCTAACGCGTAACCTAACCCTAACCCCTACCCTAACCCTAACACGTACCCTAATCCTAACCCGTACCCTAAACCGAGCCCTAACCCTAACACTAACCCAAACCCTAACCCTAACCCATACCCTACGCCGTACACGAACACCTCCCCGAACCCATACCCCAAGCCGTACCCTAACCCTAACCCTAAGCCTAACCCTTACCCTAGGCTACCCTTGACTGCTTCTGCCTCCAATAGATTTCCTAAGCACTAGTGTTTTAAGAACAGCTTAAAAAGAGAATCCTAAAGTGATTTCTTTATAATGGGTGTGTTCCTTATCTTATCCTAGTGTCTAAACTCTTCTCCATGGCTGCACCCCCAAATAATATTCCTTTACGTGCTAAGGGGTATCTAGAGAGTGGGATAGGTTTAATAACTACCCTAACCCTAACGCGTACCCTAACCCTAACCCCTACCCTAACCCTAACATGTACCCTAATCCTAACCCGTACCCTAAACCGAGCCCTAACCCTAACACTAACCCTAACCCTAACCCTAACCCATACCCTACGCCGTACCCGAAACCCTCCCCGAACCCGTACCCTAAGCCATACCCTAAGCCTAACCCTAAGCCTAACACTAACCCTAGGCTACCCTTGACTGCTTCTGCCTCCAATAGATTTCCTAAGCACTAGTGTTTTAAGGAAGAGCTGAAAAAGAGAATCCTAATGTGATTTCTTTATAATGGGTGTGTTCCTTATCTTATCCTAGTGTCTAAACTCTTCTCCATGGCTGGATCCCCAAATAATATTCCTTTACGTGCTAAGGGGTATCTAGAGAGTGTTATAGGTTTACTAACGACCCTAACCCTAATGCGTACCCTAACCCTAACCCCTACCCTAAACCTACCACGTACCCTAATCCTAACCGTACCCTAAACCGAGCCCTAACCCTAACACAAACCCTAACCCTAACCCTAACCCATACCCTACGCCGTACCCGAAACCCTCCCCGAACCCGTACCCTAAGCCGTACCCTAAGCCTAACCCTAAGCCTAACCCTAACCCTAGGCTACCCTTGACTGCTTCTGCCTCCAATAGATTTCCTAAGCACTAGTGTTTTAAGGAAGAGCTGAAAAAGAGAATCCTAATGTGATTTCTTTATAATGGGTGTGTTCCTTATCTTATCCTAGTGTCTAAACTCTTCTCCATGGCTGGACCCCCAAATAATATTCCTTTACGTGCTAAGGGGTATCTAGAGAGTGGGATAGGTTTAACAACTACCCTAACCCTAACGCGTACCCTAAACCTAACCCCTACCCTAACCCTAACACGTACCCTAATCCTAACCCGTACCCTAAACCGAGCCCTAACCCTAACACTAACCCTAACCCTAACCCTAACCCATACCGTAGGCCGTACCCGCACCCCTCCCCGAACCCGTACCCTAAGCCGTACCCTAAGCCGAACCCTAAGCCTAACCCTAACCCTAGGCTACCCTTGACTGCTTCTGCCTCCAATTGATTTCCTAAGCACTAGTGTTTTAAGGAACAGCTTAAAAAGAGAATCCTAATGTGATTTCTTTATAATGGGTGTGTTCCTTATCTTATCCTAGTGTCTAAACTCTTCTCCATGGCTGCACCCCCAAATAATATTGCCTTACGTGCTAAGGGGTATCTAGAGAGTGGGATAGGTTTAATAACTACCCTAAACCTAATGCGTACTCTAACCCTAACCCCTACCCTAACACTAACACGTACCCTAATCCTAACCCGTACCCTAAACCGAGCCCTAACCCTAACACTAACACTAACCCTAACCCTAACCCATACCCTACGCCGTACCTGAACCCCTCCCCAAACCCGTACCCTAAGCCGTACCCTAAGCCTAACCCTAAGCCTAACACTAACCCTAGGCTACCCTTGACTGCTTCTGCCTCCAATAGATTTCCTAAGCACTAGTGTTTTAAGCAACAGCTTAAAAAGAGAATCCTAATGTGATTTCTTTATAATGGGTGTGTTCCTTATCTTATCCTAGTGTCTAAATTCTTCTCCATGGCTGGAACCCCAAATAATATTCCTTTACGTGCTAAGGGGTATCTAGAGAGTGGGATAGGTTTACTAACTACCCTAACCCTAACGCGTACCCTAACCCTAACCCCTACCCTAAACCTAACACGTACCCTAATCCTAACCGTACCCTAAACCGAGCCCTAACCCTAACACTAACCCTAACCCTAACCCTAACCCATACCCTACGCTGTACCCGAAACCCTCCCCGAACCCGTACCCTAAGCCGTACCCTAAGCCTAACCCTAAGCCTAACCCTAACCCTAGGCTACCCTTGACTGCTTCTGCCTCCAATAGATTTCCTAAGCACTAGTGTTTTAACGAACAGCTTAAAAAGAGAATCCTAATGTGATTTCTTTATAATGGGTGTGTTCCTTATCTTATCCTAGTGTCTAAACTCTTCTCCATGGCTGGACCCTCAAATAATATTCCTTTACGTGCTAAGGGGTATCTAGAGAGTGGGATAGGTTTAATAACTACCCTAACCCTAACGCGTACCCTAACCCTAACCCCTAGCCTAACCCTAACACGTACCCTAATCCTAACCCGTACCCTAAACCGAGCCCTAACCCTAACACTAACCCTAACCCTAACCCTAACCCATACCCTACGCCGTACCCGAAACCCTCCCCGAACCCGTACCCTAAGCCGTACCCTAAGCCTAACCCTAAGCCTAACCCTAACCCTAGGCTACCCTTGACTGCTTCTGCCTCCAATAGATTTCCTAAGCACTAGTGTTTTAAGGAACAGCTTAAAAAGAGAATCCTAATGTGATTTCTTTATAATGGGTGTGTTCCTTATCTTATCCTAGTGTCTAAACTCTTCTCCATGGCTGGACCCTCAAATAATATTCCTTTACGTGCTAAGGGGTATCTAGAGAGTGGGATAGGTTTAATAACTACCCTAACCCTAACGCGTACCCTAACCCTAACCCCTACCCTAACCCTAACACGTACCCTAATACTAACCTGTACCCTAAACCGAGCCCTAACCCTAACACTAACCCTAACCCTAACCCTAACCCATACCCTATGCCGTACCCGCACCCCTCCCCGAACCCGTACCCTAAGCCGTACCCTAAGCCTAACCCTAAGCCTAACCCTAACCCTAGGCTACCCTTGACTGCTTCTGCCTCCAATAGATTTCCTAAGCACTAGTGTTTTAAGGAACAGCTTAAAAAGAGAATCCTAATGTGATTTCTTTATAATGGGTGTGTTCCTTATCTTATCCTAGTGTCTAAACTCTTCTCCATGGCTGGACCCCCAAATAATATTCCTTTACGTGCTAAGGGGTATCTAGAGAGTGGGATAGGTTTAATAACTAACCTAACCCTAACGCATACCCTAACCCTAACCCCTACCCTAACCCTAACACGTACCCTAATCCTAACCCGTACCCTAAACCGAGCCCTAACCCTAACACTAACCCTAACCCTAACCCTAACCCATACCCTACGCCGTACCCGAACCCCTCCCCGAACCCATTCCCCAAGCCGTACCCTAAACCTAACCCTAAGCCTAACCCTAACCCTAGGCTACCCTTGACTGCTTCTGCCTCCAATAGATTTCCTAAGCACTAGTGTTTTAAGGAACAGCTTAAAAAGAGAATCCTAATGTGATTTCTGTATAATGGGTGTGTTCCTTATCTTATCCTAGTGTCTAAACTCTTCTCCATGGCTGCACCCCCAAATAATATTTCCTTACGTGCTAAGGGGTATCTAGAGAGTGGGATAGGTTTAATAACTACCCTAACCCTAATGCGTACTCTAACCCTAACCCCTAACCTAACACTAACACGTACCCTAATCCTAACCCGTACCCTAAACCGAGCCCTAACCCTAACACTAACACTAACCCTAACCCTAACCCATACCCTACGCCGTACCTGAACCCCTCCCCAAACCCGTACCGTAAGCCGTACCCTAAGCCTAACCCTAAGCCTAACACTAACCCTAGGCTACCCTTGACTGCTTCTGCCTCCAATAGATTTCCTAAGCACTAGTGTTTTAAGCAACAGCTTAAAAAGAGAATCCTAATGTGATTTCTTTATAATGGGTGTGTTCCTTATCTTATCCTAGTGTCTAAATTCTTCTCCATGGCTGGAACCCCAAATAATATTCCTTTACGTGCTAAGGGGTATCTAGAGAGTGGGATAGGTTTACTAACTACCCTAACCCTAACGCGTACCCTAACCCTAACCCCTACCCTAAACCTAACACGTACCCTAATCCTAACCGTACCCTAAACCGAGCCCTAAACCTAACACTAACCCTAACCCTAACCCTAACCCATACCCTACGCCGTACCTGCACCCCTCCCCGAACCCGTAACCTAAGCCGTACCCTAAGCCTAACCCTAAGCCTAACCCTAACCCTAGGCTACCCTTGACTGCTTCTGCCTCCAATAGATTTCCTAAGCACTAGTGTTTTAAGGAACAGCTTAAAAAGAGAATCCTAATGTGATTTCTTTATAATGGGTGTGTTCCTTATCTTATCCTAGTGTCTAAACTCTTCTCCATGGCTGCACCCCCAAATAATATTCCCTTACGTGCTAAGGGGTATCTAGAGAGTGGGATAGGTTTAATAACTACCCTAACCCTAACGCGTACCCTAACCCTAACCCCTACCCTAACCCTAACACGTACCCTAATCCTAACCTGTACCCTAAACCGAGGCCTAACCCTAACACTAACCCTAACCCTAACCCTAACCCATACCCTACGCCGTACCCGAAACCCTCCCCGAACCCGTACCCTAAGCCGTACCCTAAGCCTAACCCTAAGCCTAACCCTAACCCTAGGCTACCCTTGACTGCTTCTGCCTCCAATAGATTTCCTAAGCACTAGTGTTTTAAGGAAGAGCTGAAAAAGAGAATCCTAATGTTATTTCTTTATAATGGGTGTGTTCCTTATCTTATCCTAGTGTCTAAACTCTTCTCCATGGCTGGACCCCCAAATAATATTCCTTTACGTGCTAAGGGGTATCTAGAGAGTGGGATAGGTTTAACAACTACCCTAACCCTAACGCGTACCCTAAACCTAACCCCTACCCTAACCCTAACACGTACCCTAATCCTAACCCGTACCCTAAGCCGAGCCCTAACCCTAACACTAACCCTAACCCTAACCCTAACCCATACCGTAGGCCGTACCCGCACCCCTCCCCGAACCCGTACCCTAAGCCGTACCCTAAGCCGAACCCTAAGCCTAACCCTAACCCTAGGCTACCCTTGACTGCTTCTGCCTCCAATTGATTTCCTAAGCACTAGTGTTTTAAGGAACAGCTTAAAAAGAGAATCCTAATGTGATTTCTTTATAATGGGTGTGTTCCTTATCTTATCCTAGTGTCTAAACTCTTCTCCATGGCTGCACCCCCAAATAATATTGCCTTACGTGCTAAGGGGTATCTAGAGAGTGGGATAGGTTTAATAACTACCCTAAACCTAATGCGTACTCTAACCCTAACCCCTACCCTAACACTAACACGTACCCTAATCCTAACCCGTACCCTAAACCGAGCCCTAACCCTAACACTAACACTAACCCTAACCCTAACCCTAACCCATACCCTACGCCGTACCCGCACCCCTCCCCGAACCCGTACCCTAAGCCGTACCCTAAGCCTAACCCTAAGCCTAACCCTAACCCTAGGCTACCCTTGACTGCTTCTGCCTCCAATAGATTTCCTAAGCACTAGTGTTTTAAGGAACAGCTTAAAAAGAGATTCCTAATGTGATTTCTTTATAATGGGTGTGTTCCTTATCTTATCCTAGTGTCTAAACTCTTCTCCATGGCTGGACCCCCAAATAATATTCCTTTACGTGCTAAGGGGTATCTAGAGAGTGGGATAGGTTTAATAACTACCCTAACCCTAACGCATACCCTAACCCTAACCCTAACACGTACCCTAATCCTAACCCGTACCCTAAACCGAGCCCTAACCCTAACACTAACCCTAACCCTAACCCTAACCCATACCCTACGCCGTACCCGAACCCCTCCCCGAACCCATTCCCCAAGCCGTACCCTATGCCTAACCCTAAGCCTAACCCTAACCCTAGGCTCCCCTTGACTGCTTCTGCCTCCAATAGATTTCCTAAGCACTACTGTTTTAAGGAACAGCTTAAAAAGAGAATCCTAATGTGATTTCTTTATAATGGGTGTGTTCCTTATCTTATCCTAGTGTCTAAACTCTTCTCCATGGCTGCACCCCCAAATAATATTCCCTTACGTGCTAAGGGGTATCTAGAGAGTGGGATAGGTTTAATAACTACCCTAACCCTAACGCGTACCCTAACCCTAACCCCTACCCTAACCCTAACACGTACCCTAATCCTAACCTGTACCCTAAACCGAGGCCTAAGCCTAACACTAACCCTAACCCTAACCCTAACCCATACCCTACGCCGTACCCGCACACCTCCCCGAACCCGTACCCTAAGCCATACCCTAAACCTAACCCTAAGCCTAACCCTAACCCTAGGCTACCCTTGACTGCTTCTGCCTCCAATTGATTTCCTAAGCAGTAGTGTTTTAAGGAACAGCTTAAAAAGAGAATCCTAATGTGATTTCTTTATAATGGGTGTGTTCCTTATCTTATCCTAGTGTCTAAACTCTTCTCCATGGCTGGACCCCCAAATAATATTCCTTTACGTGCTAAGGGGGAGCTAGAGAGTGGGATAGGTTTACTAACTACCCTAGCCCTAACGCGTAACCTAACCCTAACCCCTACCCTAACCCTAACACGTACCCTAATCCTAACCCGTACCCTAAACCGAGCCCTAACCCTAACACTAACCCAAACCCTAACCCTAACCCATACCCTACGCCGTACACGAACACCTCCCCGAACCCATACCCCAAGCCGTACCCTAACCCTAACCCTAAGCCTAACCCTAACCCTAGTCTACCCTTGACTGCTTCTGCCTCCAATAGATTTCCTAAGCACTAGTGTTTTAAGGAACAGCTTAAAAAGAGAATCCTAAAGTGATTTCTTTATAATGGGTGTGTTCCTTATCTTATCCTAGTGTCTAAACTCTTCTCCATGGCTGGACCCACAAATAATATTCCTTTACGTGCTAAGGGGTATCTAGAGAGTGGGATAGGTTTAATAACTACCCTAACCCTAACGCTTACCCTAACCCTAACCCGTACCCTAATCCTAACACGTACCCTAATCCTCACCCGTACCCTAAACCGAGCCCTAACCCTAACACTAACCCTAACCCTAACCCATACCCTACGCCGTACCCGCACCCCTCCCCGAACCCGTAACCTAAGCCGTACCCTAAGCCTAACCCTAAGCCTAACCCTAACCCTAGGCTACCCTTGACTGCTTCTGCCTCCAATAGATTTCCTAAGCACTACTGTTTTAAGGAACAGCTTAAAAAGAGAATCCTAATGTGATTTCTTTATAATGGGTGTGTTCCTTACCTTATCCTAGTGTCTAAACTCTTCTCCATGGCTGCACCCCCAAATAATATTCCCTTACGTGCTAAGGGGTATCTAGAGAGTGGGATAGGTTTAATAACTACCCTAACCCTAACGCGTACCCTAACCCTAACCCCTACCCTAACCCTAACACGTACCCTAATACTAACCTGTACCCTAAACCGAGCCCTAACCCTAACACTAACCCTAACCCATACCGTAGGCCGTACCCGCACCCCTCCCCGAACCCGTACCCTAAGCCGTACCCTAAGCCGAACCCTAAGCCTAACCCTAACCCTAGGCTACCCTTGACTGCTTCTGCCTCCAATTGATTTCCTAAGCACTAGTGTTTTAAGGAACAGCTTAAAAAGAGAATCCTAATGTGATTTCTTTATAATGGGTGTGTTCCTTATCTTATCCTAGTGTCTAAACTCTTCTCCATGGCTGCACCCCCAAATAATATTGCCTTACGTGCTAAGGGGTATCTAGAGAGTGGGATAGGTTTAATAACTACCCTAAACCTAATGCGTACTCTAACCCTAACCCCTACCCTAACACTAACACGTACCCTAATCCTAACCCGTACCCTAAACCGAGCCCTAACCCTAACACTAACACTAACCCTAACCCTAACCCTAACCCATACCCTACGCCGTACCCGCACCCCTCCCCGAACCCGTACCCTAAGCCGTACCCTAAGCCTAACCCTAAGCCTAACCCTAACCCTAGGCTACCCTTGACTGCTTCTGCCTCTAATAGATTTCCTAAGCACTAGTGTTTTAAGGAACAGCTTAAAAAGAGAATCCTAATGTGATTTCTTTATAATGGGTGTGTTCCTTATCTTATCCTAGTGTCTAAACTATTCTCCATGGCTGGACCCCCAAATAATATTCCTTTACGTGCTAAGGGGTATCTAGAGAGTGGGATAGGTTTAATAACTACCCTAACCCTAACGCATACCCTAACCCTAACCCTAACACGTACCCTAATCCTAACCCGTACCCTAAACCGAGCCCTAACCCTAACACTAACCCTAACCCTAACCCTAACCCATACCCTACGCCGTACCCGAACCCCTCCCCGAACCCATTCCCCAAGCCGTACCCTAAGCCTAACCCTAAGCCTAACCCTAACCCTAGGCTACCCTTGACTGCTTCTGCCTCCAATAGATTTCCTAAGCACTAGTGTTTTAAGGAAGAGCTGAAAAAGAGAATCCTAATGTGATTTCTTTATAATGGGTGTGTTCCTTATCTTATCCTAGTGTCTAAACTCTTCTCCATGGCTGGACCCCCAAATAATATTCCTTTACGTGCTAAGGGGTATCTAGAGAGTGGGATAGGTTTAACAACTACCCTAACCCTAACGCGTACCCTAAACCTAACCCCTACCCTAACCCTAACACGTACCCTAATCCTAACCCGTACCCTAAACCGAGCCCTAACCCTAACACTAACCCTAACCCTAACCCTAACCCATACCGTAGGCCGTACCCGCACCCCTCCCCGAACCCGTACCCTAAGCCGTACCCTAAGCCGAACCCTAAGCCTAACCCTAACCCTAGGCTACCCTTGACTGCTTCTGCCTCCAATTGATTTCCTAAGCACTAGTGTTTTAAGGAACAGCTTAAAAAGAGAATCCTAATGTGATTTCTTTATAATGGGTGTGTTCCTTATCTTATCCTAGTGTCTAAACTCTTCTCCATGGCTGCACCCCCAAATAATATTGCCTTACGTGCTAAGGGGTATCTAGAGAGTGGGATAGGTTTAATAACTACCCTAAACCTAATGCGTACTCTAACCCTAACCCCTACCCTAACACTAACACGTACCCTAATCCTAACCCGTACCCTAAACCGAGCACTAACCCTAACACTAACACTAACCCTAACCCTAACCCTAACCCATACCCTACGCCGTACCCGCACCCCTCCCCGAACCCGTACCCTAAGCCGTACCCTAAGCCTAACCCTAAGCCTAACCCTAACCCTAGGCTACCCTTGACTGCTTCTGCCTCCAATAGATTTCCTAAGCACTAGTGTTTTAAGGAACAGCTTAAAAAGAGAATCCTAATGTGATTTCTTTATAATGGGTGTGTTCCTTATCTTATCCTAGTGTCTAAACTCTTCTCCATGGCTGGACCCCCAAATAATATTCCTTTACGTGCTAAGGGGTATCTAGAGAGTGGGATAGGTTTAATAACTACCCTAACCCTAACGCATACCCTAACCCTAACCCTAACACGTACCCTAATCCTAACCCGTACCCTAAACCGAGCCCTAACCCTAACACTAACCCTAACCCTAACCCTAACCCATACCCTACGCCGTACCCGAACCCCTCCCCGAACCCATTCCCCAAGCCGTACCCTATGCCTAACCCTAAGCCTAACCCTAACCCTAGGCTACCCTTGACTGCTTCTGCCTCCAATAGATTTCCTAAGCACTACTGTTTTAAGGAACAGCTTAAAAAGAGAATCCTAATGTGATTTCTTTATAATGGGTGTGTTCCTTATCTTATCCTAGTGTCTAAACTCTTCTCCATGGCTGCACCCCCAAATAATATTCCCTTACGTGCTAAGGGGTATCTAGAGAGTGGGATAGGTTTAATAACTACCCTAACCCTAACGCGTACCCTAACCCTAACCCCTACCCTAACCCTAACACGTACCCTAATCCTAACCCGTACCCTAAACCGAGCCCTAACCCTAACACTAACCCAAACCCTAACCCTAACCCATACCCTACGCCGTACACGAACACCTCCCCGAACCCATACCCCAAGCCGTACCCTAACCCTAACCCTAAGCCTAACCCTAACCCTAGTCTACCCTTGACTGCTTCTGCCTCCAATAGATTTCCTAAGCACTAGTGTTTTAAGGAACAGCTTAAAAAGAGAATCCTAAAGTGATTTCTTTATAATGGGTGTGTTCCTTATCTTATCCTAGTGTCTAAACTCTTCTCCATGGCTGGACCCACAAATAATATTCCTTTACGTGCTAAGGGGTATCTAGAGAGTGGGATAGGTTTAATAACTACCCTAACCCTAACGCTTACCCTAACCCTAACCCGTACCCTAATCCTAACACGTACCCTAATCCTAACCCGTACCCTAAACCGAGCCCTAACCCTAACACTAACCCTAACCCTAACCCATACCCTACGCCGTACCCGCACCCCTCCCCGAACCCGTAACCTAAGCCGTACCCTAAGCCTAACCCTAAGCCTAACCCTAACCCTAGGCTACCCTTGACTGCTTCTGCCTCCAATAGATTTCCTAAGCACTACTGTTTTAAGGAACAGCTTAAAAAGAGAATCCTAATGTGATTTCTTTATAATGGGTGTGTTCCTTACCTTATCCTAGTGTCTAAACTCTTCTCCATGGCTGCACCCCCAAATAATATTCCCTTACGTGCTAAGGGGTATCTAGAGAGTGGGATAGGTTTAATAACTACCCTAACCCTAACGCGTACCCTAACCCTAACCCCTACCCTAACCCTAACACGTACCCTAATACTAACCTGTACCCTAAACCGAGCCCTAACCCTAACACTAACCCTAACCCTAACCCATACCCTACGCCGTACCCGCACCCCTCCCCGAACCCGTACCCTAAGCCATACCCTAAACCTAACCCTAAGCCTAACCCTAACCCTAGGCTACCCTTGACTGCTTCTGCCTCCAATTGATTTCCTAAGCAGTAGTGTTTTAAGGAACAGCTTAAAAAGAGAATCCTAATGTGATTTCTTTATAATGGGTGTGTTCCTTATCTTATCCTAGTGTCTAAACACTTCTCCATGGCTGGACCCCCAAATAATATTCCTTTACGTGCTAAGGGGGAGCTAGAGAGTGGGATAGGTTTACTAACTACCCTAGCCCTAACGCGTAACCTAACCCTAACCCCTACCCTAACCCTAACACGTACCCTAATCCTAACCCGTACCCTAAACCGAGCCCTAACCCTAACACTAACCCAAACCCTAACCCTAACCCATACCCTACGCCGTACACGAACACCTCCCCGAACCCATACCCCAAGCCGTACCCTAACCCTAACCCTAAGCCTAACCCTTACCCTAGGCTACCCTTGACTGCTTCTGCCTCCAATAGATTTCCTAAGCACTAGTGTTTTAAGAACAGCTTAAAAAGAGAATCCTAAAGTGATTTCTTTATAATGGGTGTGTTCCTTATCTTATCCTAGTGTCTAAACTCTTCTCCATGGCTGCACCCCCAAATAATATTCCTTTACGTGCTAAGGGGTATCTAGAGAGTGGGATAGGTTTAATAACTACCCTAACCCTAACGCGTACCCTAACCCTAACCCCTACCCTAACCCTAACATGTACCCTAATCCTAACCCGTACCCTAAACCGAGCCCTAACCCTAACACTAACCCTAACCCTAACCCTAACCCATACCCTACGCCGTACCCGAAACCCTCCCCGAACCCGTACCCTAAGCCATACCCTAAGCCTAACCCTAAGCCTAACACTAACCCTAGGCTACCCTTGACTGCTTCTGCCTCCAATAGATTTCCTAGGCACTAGTGTTTTAAGCAACAGCTTAAAAAGAGAATCCTAATGTGATTTCTTTATAATGGGTGTGTTCCTTATCTTATCCTAGTGTCTAAACTCTTCTCCATGGCTGGACCCCCAAATAATATTCCTTTACGTGCTAAGGGGTATCTAGAGAGTGTTATAGGTTTACTAACGACCCTAACCCTAACGCGTACCCTAACCCTAACCCCTACCCTAAACCTACCACGTACCCTAATCCTAACCGTACCCTAAACCGAGCCCTAACCCTAACACAAACCCTAACCCTAACCCTAACCCATACCCTACGCCGTACCCGAAACCCTCCCCGAACCCGTACCCTAAGCCGTACCCTAAGCCTAACCCTAAGCCTAACCCTAACCCTAGGCTACCCTTGACTGCTTCTGCCTCCAATAGATTTCCTAAGCACTAGTGTTTTAAGGAAGAGCTGAAAAAGAGAATCCTAATGTGATTTCTTTATAATGGGTGTGTTCCTTATCTTATCCTAGTGTCTAAACTCTTCTCCATGGCTGGACCCCCAAATAATATTCCTTTACGTGCTAAGGGGTATCTAGAGAGTGGGATAGGTTTAACAACTACCCTAACCCTAACGCGTACCCTAAACCTAACCCCTACCCTAACCCTAACACGTACCCTAATCCTAACCCGTACCCTAAACCGAGCCATAACCCTAACACTAACCCTAACCCTAACCCTAACCCATACCGTAGGCCGTACCCGCACCCCTCCCCGAACCCGTACCCTAAGCCGTACCCTAAGCCGAACCCTAAGCCTAACCCTAACCCTAGGCTACCCTTGACTGCTTCTGCCTCCAATTGATTTCCTAAGCACTAGTGTTTTAAGGAACAGCTTAAAAAGAGAATCCTAATGTGATTTCTTTATAATGGGTGTGTTCCTTATCTTATCCTAGTGTCTAAACTCTTCTCCATGGCTGCACCCCCAAATAATATTGCCTTACGTGCTAAGGGGTATCTAGAGAGTGGGATAGGTTTAATAACTACCCTAAACCTAATGCGTACTCGAACCCTAACCCCTACCCTAACACTAACACGTACCCTAATCCTAACCCGTACCCTAAACCGAGCCCTAACCCTAACACTAACACTAACCCTAACCCTAACCCATACCCTACGCCGTACCTGAACCCCTCCCCAAACCCGTACCCTAAGCCGTACCCTAAGCCTAACCCTAAGCCTAACACTAACCCTAGGCTACCCTTGACTGCTTCTGCCTCCAATAGATTTCCTAAGCACTAGTGTTTTAAGCAACAGCTTAAAAAGAGAATCCTAATGTGATTTCTTTATAATGGGTGTGTTCCTTATCTTATCCTAGTGTCTAAATTCTTCTCCATGGCTGGAACCCCAAATAATATTCCTTTACGTGCTAAGGGGTATCTAGAGAGTGGGATAGGTTTACTAACTACCCTAACCCTAACGCGTACCCTAACCCTAACCCCTACCCTAAACCTAACACGTACCCTAATCCTAACCGTACCCTAAACCGAGCCCTAACCCTAACACTAACCCTAACCCTAACCCTAACCCATACCCTACGCCGTACCCGAAACCCTCCCCGAACCCGTACCCTAAGCCGTACCCTAAGCCTAACCCTAAGCCTAACCCTAACCCTAGGCTACCCTTGACTGCTTCTGCCTCCAATAGATTTCCTAAGCACTAGTGTTTTAACGAACAGCTTAAAAAGAGAATCCTAATGTGATTTCTTTATAATGGGTGTGTTCCTTATCTTATCCTAGTGTCTAAACTCTTCTCCATGGCTGGACCCTCAAATAATATTCCTTTACGTGCTAAGGGGTATCTAGAGAGTGGGATAGGTTTAATAACTACCCTAACCCTAACGCGTACCCTAACCCTAACCCCTACCCTAACCCTAACACGTACCCTAATCCTAACCCGTACCCTAAACCGAGCCCTAACCCTAACACTAACCCTAACCCTAACCCTAACCCATACCCTACGCCGTACCCGAAACCCTCCCCGAACCCGTACCCTAAGCCGTACCCTAAGCCTAACCCTAAGCCTAACCCTAACCCTAGGCTACCCTTGACTGCTTCTGCCTCCAATAGATTTCCTAAGCACTAGTGTTTTAAGGAACAGCTTAAAAAGAGAATCCTAATGTGATTTCTTTATAATGGGTGTGTTCCTTATCTTATCCTAGTGTCTAAACTCTTCTCCATGGCTGGACCCTCAAATAATATTCCTTTACGTGCTAAGGGGTATCTAGAGAGTGGGATAGGTTTAATAACTACACTAACCCTAACGCGTACCCTAACCCTAACCCCTACCCTAACCCTAACACGTACCCTAATACTAACCTGTACCCTAAACCGAGCCCTAACCCTAACACTAACCCTAACCCTAACCCTAACCCATACCCTACGCCGTACCCGCACCCCTCCCCGAACCCGTACCCTAAGCCGTACCCTAAGCCTAACCCTAAGCCTAACCCTAACCCTAGGCTACCCTTGACTGCTTCTGCCTCCAATAGATTTCCTAAGCACTAGTGTTTTAAGGAACAGCTTAAAAAGAGAATCCTAATGTGATTTCTTTATAATGGGTGTGTTCCTTATCTTATCCTAGTGTCTAAACTCTTCTCCATGGCTGCACCCCCAAATAATATTCCTTTACGTGCTAAGGGGTATCTAGAGAGTGGGATAGGTTTAATAACTAACCTAACCCTAACGCATACCCTAACCCTAACCCCTACCCTAACCCTAACACGTACCCTAATCCTAACCCGTACCCTAAACCGAGCCCTAACCCTAACACTAACCCTAACCCTAACCCTAACCCATACCCTACGCCGTACCCGAACCCCTCCCCGAACCCATTCCCCAAGCCGTACCCTAAACCTAACCCTAAGCCTAACCCTAACCCTAGGCTACCCTTGATTGCTTCTGCCTCCAATAGATTTCCTAAGCACTAGTGTTTTAAGGAACAGCTTAAAAAGAGAATCCTAATGTGATTTCTTTATAATGGGTGTGTTCCTTATCTTATCCTAGTGTCTAAACTCTTCTCCATGGCTGCACCCCCAAATAATATTTCCTTACGTGCTAAGGGGTATCTAGAGAGTGGGATAGGTTTAATAACTACCCTAACCCTAATGCGTACTCTAACCCTAACCCCTAACCTAACACTAACACGTACCCTAATCCTAACCCGTACCCTAAACCGAGCCCTAACCCTAACACTAACACTAACCCTAACCCTAACCCATACCCTACGCCGTACCTGAACCCCTCCCCAAACCCGTACCGTAAGCCGTACCCTAAGCCTAACCCTAAGCCTAACACTAACCCTAGGCTACCCTTGACTGCTTCTGCCTCCAATAGATTTCCTAAGCACTAGTGTTTTAAGCAACAGCTTAAAAAGAGAATCCTAATGTGATTTCTTTATAATGGGTGTGTTCCTTATCTTATCCTAGTGTCTAAATTCTTCTCCATGGCTGGAACCCCAAATAATATTCCTTTACGTGCTAAGGGGTATCTAGAGAGTGGGATAGGTTTACTAACTACCCTAACCCTAACGCGTACCCTAACCCTAATCCCTACCCTAAACCTAACACGTACCCTAATCCTAACCATACCCTAAACCGAGCCCTAACCCTAACACTAACCCTAACCCTAACCCATACCCTACGCCGTACCCGCACCCCTCCCCGAACCCGTAACCTAGGCCGTACCCTAAGCCTAACCCTAAGCCTAACCCTAACCCTAGGCTACCCTTGACTGCTTCTGCCTCCAATAGATTTCCTAAGCACTAGTGTTTTAAGGAACAGCTTAAAAAGAGAATCCTAATGTGATTTCTTTATAATGGGTGTGTTCCTTATCTTATCCTAGTGTCTAAACTCTTCTCCATGGCTGCACCCCCAAATAATATTCCCTTACGTGCTAAGGGGTATCTAGAGAGTGGGATAGGTTTAATAACTACCCTAACCCTAACGCGTACCCTAACCCTAACCCCTACCCTAACCCTAACACGTACCCTAATCCTAACCTGTACCCTAAACCGAGGCCTAACCCTAACACTAACCCTAACCCTAACCCTAACCCATACCCTACGCCGTACCCGCACACCTCCCCGAACCCGTACCCTAAGCCATACCCTAAACCTAACCCTAAGCCTAACCCTAACCCTAGGCTACCCTTGACTGCTTCTGCCTCCAATTGATTTCCTAAGCAGTAGTGTTTTAAGGAACAGCTTAAAAAGAGAATCCTAATGTGATTTCTTTATAATGGGTGTGTTCCTTATCTTATCCTAGTGTCTAAACTCTTCTCCATGGCTGGACCCCCAAATAATATTCCTTTACGTGCTAAGGGGGAGCTAGAGAGTGGGAGAGGTTTACTAACTACCCTAGCCCTAACGCGTAACCTAACCCTAACCCCTACCCTAACCCTAACACGTACCCTAATCCTAACCCGTACCCTAAACCGAGCCCTAACCCTAACACTAACCCAAACCCTAACCCTAACCCATACCCTACGCCGTACACGAACACCTCCCCGAACCAATACCCCAAGCCGTACCCTAACCCTAACCCTAAGCCTAACCCTAACCCTAGGCTACCCTTGACTGCTTCTGCCTCCAATAGATTTCCTAAGCACTACTGTTTTAAGGAACAGCTTAAAAAGAGAATCCTAAAGTGATTTCTTTATAATGGGTGTGTTCCTTATCTTATCCTAGTGTCTAAACTCTTCTCCATGGCTGGACCCCCAAATAATATTCCTTTACGTGCTAAGGGGTATCTAGAGAGTGGGATAGGTTTAATAACTACCCTAACCCTAACGCGTACCCTAACCCTAACCCCTACCCTAACCCTAACACGTACCCTAATCCTAACCCCTACCCTAAACCGAGCCCTAACCCTAACACTAACCCTAACCCTAACCCTAACCCATACCCTACGCCGTACCCGAAACCCTCCCCGAACTCGTACCCTAAGCCGTACCCTAAGCCTAACCCTAAGCCTAACCCTAACCCTAGGCTACCCTTGACTGCTTCTGCCTCCAATAGATTTCCTAAGCACTAGTGTTTTAAGGAACAGCTTAAAAAGAGAATCCTAATGTGATTTCTTTATAATGGGTGTGTTCCTTATCTTATCCTAGTGTCTAAACTTTTCTCCATGGCTGGACCCTCAAATAATATTCCTTTACGTGCTAAGGGGTATCTAGAGATTGGGATAGGTTTAATAACTACCCTAACCCTAACGCGTACCCTAACCCTAACCCCTACCCTAACCCTAACACGTACCCTAATCCTAACCCGTACCCTAAACCGAGCCCTAACCCTAACACTAACCCTAACCCTAACCCTAACCCATACCCTACGCCGTACCCGCACCCCTCCCCGAACCCGTACCCTAAGCCGTACCCTAAGCCTAACCCTAAGCCTAACCCTAACCCTAGGCTACCCTTGACTGCTTCTGCCTCCAATAGATTTCCTAAGCACTAGTGTTTTAAGGAACAGCTTAAAAAGAGAATCCTAATGTGATTTCTTTATAATGGGTGTGTTCCTTATCTTATCCTAGTGTCTAAACTCTTCTCCATGGCTGGACCCCCAAATAATATTCCTTTACGTGCTAAGGGGTATCTAGAGAGTGGGATAGGTTTAATAACTACCCTAACCCTAACGCATACCCTAACCCTAACCCTAACACGTACCCTAATCCTAACCCGTACCCTAAACCGAGCCCTAACCCTAACACTAACCCTAACCCTAACCCTAACCCATACCCTACGCCGTACCCGAACCCCTCCCCGAACCCATTCCCCAAGCCGTACCCTATGCCTAACCCTAAGCCTAACCCTAACCCTAGGCTACCCTTGACTGCTTCTGCCTCCAATAGATTTCCTAAGCACTACTGTTTTAAGGAACAGCTTAAAAAGAGAATCCTAATGTGATTTCTTTATAATGGGTGTGTTCCTTATCTTATCCTAGTGTCTAAACTCTTCTCCATGGCTGCACCCCCAAATAATATTCCCCTTACGTGCTAAGGGGTATCTAGAGAGTGGGATAGGTTTAATAACTACCCTAACCCTAACGCGTACCCTAACCCTAACCCCTACCCTAACCCTAACACGTACCCTAATCCTAACCTGTACCCTAAACCGAGGCCTAAGCCTAACACTAACCCTAACCCTAACCCTAACCCATACCCTACGCCGTACCCGCACACCTCCCCGAACCCGTACCCTAAGCCATACCCTAAACCTAACCCTAAGCCTAACCCTAACCCTAGGCTACCCTTGACTGCTTCTGCCTCCAATTGATTTCCTAAGCAGTAGTGTTTTAAGGAACAGCTTAAAAAGAGAATCCTAATGTGATTTCTTTATAATGGGTGTGTTCCTTATCTTATCCTAGTGTCTAAACTCTTCTCCATGGCTGGACTCCCAAATAATATTCCTTTACGTGCTAAGGGGGAGCTAGAGAGTGGGATAGGTTTACTAACTACCCTAGCCCTAACGCGCAACCTAACCCTAACCCCTACCCTAACCCTAACACGTACCCTAATCCTAACCCGTACCCTAAACCGAGCCCTAACCCTAACACTAACCCAAACCCTAACCCTAACCCATACCCTACGCCGTACACGAACACCTCCCCGAACCCATACCCCAGCCGTACCCTAACCCTAACCCTAAGCCTAACCCTAACCCTAGTCTACCCTTGACTGCTTCTGCCTCCAATAGATTTCCTAAGCACTAGTGTTTTAAGGAACAGCTTAAAAAGAGAATCCTAAAGTGATTTCTTTATAATGGGTGTGTTCCTTATCTTATCCTAGTGTCTAAACTCTTCTCCATGGCTGGACCCACAAATAATATTCCTTTACGTGCTAAGGGGTATCTAGAGAGTGGGATAGGTTTAATAACTACCCTAACCCTAACGCTTACCCTAACCCTAACCCCTACCCTAACCCTAACACGTACCCTAATCCTAACCCGTACCCTAAACCGAGCCCTAACCCTAACACTAACCCTAACCCTAACCCATACCCTACGCCGTACCCGCACCCCTCCCCGAACCCGTAACCTAAGCCGTACCCTAAGCCTAACCCTAAGCCTAACCCTAACCCTAGGCTACCCTTGACTGCTTCTGCCTCCAATAGATTTCCTAAGCACTACTGTTTTAAGGAACAGCTTAAAAAGAGAATCCTAATGTGATTTCTTTATAATGGGTGTGTTCCTTACCTTATCCTAGTGTCTAAACTCTTCTCCATGGCTGCACCCCCAAATAATATTCCCTTACGTGCTAAGGGGTATCTAGAGAGTGGGATAGGTTTAATAACTACCCTAACCCTAACGCGTACCCTAACCCTAACCCCTACCCTAACCCTAACACGTACCCTAATACTAACCTGTACCCTAAACCGAGCCCTAACCCTAACACTAACCCTAACCCTAACCCATACCCTACGCCGTACCCGCACCCCTCCCCGAACCCGTACCCTAAGCCATACCCTAAACCTAACCCTAAGCCTAACCCTAACCCTAGGCTACCCTTGACTGCTTCTGCCTCCAATTGATTTCCTAAGCAGTAGTGTTTTAAGGAACAGCTTAAAAAGAGAATCCTAATGTGATTTCTTTATAATGGGTGTGTTCCTTATCTTATCCTAGTGTCTAAACACTTCTCCATGGCTGGACCCCCAAATAATATTCCTTTACGTGCTAAGGGGGAGCTAGAGAGTGGGATAGGTTTACTAACTACCCTAGCCCTAACGCGTAACCTAACCCTAACCCCTACCCTAACCCTAACACGTACCCTAATCCTAACCCGTACCCTAAACCGAGCCCTAACCCTAACACTAACCCAAACCCTAACCCTAACCCATACCCTACGCCGTACACGAACACCTCCCCGAACCCATACCCCAAGCCGTACCCTAACCCTAACCCTAAGCCTAACCCTTACCCTAGGCTACCCTTGACTGCTTCTGCCTCCAATAGATTTCCTAAGCACTAGTGTTTTAAGAACAGCTTAAAAAGAGAATCCTAAAGTGATTTCTTTATAATGGGTGTGTTCCTTATCTTATCCTAGTGTCTAAACTCTTCTCCATGGCTGCACCCCCAAATAATATTCCTTTACGTGCTAAGGGGTATCTAGAGAGTGGGATAGGTTTAATAACTACCCTAACCCTAACGCGTACCCTAACCCTAACCCCTACCCTAACCCTAACATGTACCCTAATCCTAACCCGTACCCTAAACCGAGCCCTAACCCTAACACTAACACTAACCCTAACCCTAACCCATACCCTACGCCGTACCTGAACCCCTCCCCAAACCCGTACCCTAAGCCGTACCCTAAGCCTAACCCTAAGCCTAACACTAACCCTAGGCTACCCTTGACTGCTTCTGCCTCCAATAGATTTCCTAAGCACTAGTGTTTTAAGCAACAGCTTAAAAAGAGAATCCTAATGTGATTTCTTTATAATGGGTGTGTTCCTTATCTTATCCTAGTGTCTAAATTCTTCTCCATGGCTGGAACCCCAAATAATATTCCTTTACGTGCTAAGGGGTATCTAGAGAGTGGGATAGGTTTACTAACTACCCTAACCCTAACGCGTACCCTAACCCTAACCCCTACCCTAAACCTAACACGTACCCTAATCCTAACTGTACCCTAAACCGAGCCCTAACCCTAACACTAACCCTAACCCTAACCCTAACCCATACCCTACGCCGTACCCGAAACCCTCCCCGAACCCGTACCCTAAGCCGTACCCTAAGCCTAACCCTAAGCCTAACCCTAACCCTAGGCTACCCTTGACTGCTTCTGCCTCCAATAGATTTCCTAAGCACTAGTGTTTTAACGAACAGCTTAAAAAGAGAATCCTAATGTGATTTCTTTATAATGGGTGTGTTCCTTATCTTATCCTAGTGTCTAAACTCTTCTCCATGGCTGGACCCTCAAATAATATTCCTTTACGTGCTAAGGGGTATCTAGAGAGTGGGATAGGTTTAATAACTACCCTAACCCTAACGCGTACCCTAACCCTAACCCCTACCCTAACCCTAACACGTACCCTAATCCTAACCCGTACCCTAAACCGAGCCCTAACCCTAACACTAACCCTAACCCTAACCCTAACCCATACCCTACGCCGTACCCGAAACCCTCCCCGAACCCGTACCCTAAGCCGTACCCTAAGCCTAACCCTAAGCCTAACCCTAACCCTAGGCTACCCTTGACTGCTTCTGCCTCCAATAGATTTCCTAAGCACTAGTGTTTTAAGGAACAGCTTAAAAAGAGAATCCTAATGTGATTTCTTTATAATGGGTGTGTTCCTTATCTTATCCTAGTGTCTAAACTTTTCTCCATGGCTGGACCCTCAAATAATATTCCTTTACGTGCTAAGGGGTATCTAGAGATTGGGATAGGTTTAATAACTACCCTAACCCTAACGCGTACCCTAACCCTAACCCCTACCCTAACCCTAACACGTACCCTAATCCTAACCCGTACCCTAAACCGAGCCCTAACCCTAACACTAACCCTAACCCTAACCCTAACCCATACCCTACGCCGTACCCGCACCCCTCCCCGAACCCGTACCCTAAGCCGTACCCTAAGCCTAACCCTAAGCCTAACCCTAACCCTAGGCTACCCTTGACTGCTTCTGCCTCCAATAGATTTCCTAAGCACTAGTGTTTTAAGGAACAGCTTAAAAAGAGAATCCTAATGTGATTTCTTTATAATGGGTGTGTTCCTTATCTTATCCTAGTGTCTAAACTCTTCTCCATGGCTGGACCCCCAAATAATATTCCTTTACGTGCTAAGGGGTATCTAGAGAGTGGGATAGGTTTAATAACTACCCTAACCCTAACGCATACCCTAACCCTAACCCTAACACGTACCCTAATCCTAACCCGTACCCTAAACCGAGCCCTAACCCTAACACTAACCCTAACCCTAACCCTAACCCATACCCTACGCCGTACCCGAACCCCTCCCCGAACCCATTCCCCAAGCCGTACCCTATGCCTAACCCTAAGCCTAACCCTAACCCTAGGCTACCCTTGACTGCTTCTGCCTCCAATAGATTTCCTAAGCACTACTGTTTTAAGGAACAGCTTAAAAAGAGAATCCTAATGTGATTTCTTTATAATGGGTGTGTTCCTTATCTTATCCTAGTGTCTAAACTCTTCTCCATGGCTGCACCCCCAAATAATATTCCCTTACGTGCTAAGGGGTATCTAGAGAGTGGGATAGGTTTAATAACTACCCTAACCCTAACGCGTACCCTAACCCTAACCCCTACCCTAACCCTAACACGTACCCTAATCCTAACCTGTACCCTAAACCGAGGCCTAAGCCTAACACTAACCCTAACCCTAACCCTAACCCATACCCTACGCCGTACCCGCACACCTCCCCGAACCCGTACCCTAAGCCATACCCTAAACCTAACCCTAAGCCTAACCCTAACCCTAGGCTACCCTTGACTGCTTCTGCCTCCAATTGATTTCCTAAGCAGTAGTGTTTTAAGGAACAGCTTAAAAAGAGAATCCTAATGTGATTTCTTTATAATGGGTGTGTTCCTTATCTTATCCTAGTGTCTAAACTCTTCTCCATGGCTGGACCCCCAAATAATATTCCTTTACGTGCTAAGGGGGAGCTAGAGAGTGGGATAGGTTTACTAACTACCCTAGCCCTAACGCGTAACCTAACCCTAACCCCTACCCTAACCCTAACACGTACCCTAATCCTAACCCGTACCCTAAACCGAGCCCTAACCCTAACACTAACCCAAACCCTAACCCTAACCCATACCCTACGCCGTACACAAACACCTCCCCGAACCCATACCCCAGCCGTACCCTAACCCTAACCCTAAGCCTAACCCTAACCCTAGTCTACCCTTGACTGCTTCTGCCTCCAATAGATTTCCTAAGCACTAGTGTTTTAAGGAACAGCTTAAAAAGAGAATCCTAAAGTGATTTCTTTATAATGGGTGTGTTCCTTATCTTATCCTAGTGTCTAAACTCTTCTCCATGGCTCGACCCACAAATAATATTCCTTTACGTGCTAAGGGGTATCTAGAGAGTGGGATAGGTTTAAAAACTACCCTAACCCTAACGCTTACCCTAACCCTAACCCCTACCCTAACCCTAACACGTACCCTAATCCTAACCCGTACCCTAAACCGAGCCCTAACCCTAACACTAACCCTAACCCTAACCCATACCCTACGCCGTACCCGCACCCCTCCCCGAACCCGTAACCTAAGCCGTACCCTAAGCCTAACCCTAAGCCTAACCCTAACCCTAGGCTACCCTTGACTGCTTCTGCCTCCAATAGATTTCCTAAGCACTACTGTTTTAAGGAACAGCTTAAAAAGAGAATCCTAATGTGATTTCTTTATAATGGGTGTGTTCCTTACCTTATCCTAGTGTCTAAACTCTTCTCCATGGCTGCACCCCCAAATAATATTCCCTTACGTGCTAAGGGGTATCTAGAGAGTGGGATAGGTTTAATAACTACCCTAACCCTAACGCGTACCCTAACCCTAACCCCTACCCTAACCCTAACACGTACCCTAATACTAACCTGTACCCTAAACCGAGCCCTAACCCTAACACTAATCCTAACCCTAACCCATACCCTACGCCGTACCCGCACCCCTCCCCGAACCCGTACCCTAAGCCATACCCTAAACCTAACCCTAAGCCTAACCCTAACCCTAGGCTACCCTTGACTGCTTCTGCCTCCAATTGATTTCCTAAGCAGTAGTGTTTTAAGGAACAGCTTAAAAAGAGAATCCTAATGTGATTTCTTTATAATGGGTGTGTTCCTTATCTTATCCTAGTGTCTAAACACTTCTCCATGGCTGGACCCCCAAATAATATTCCTTTACGTGCTAAGGGGGAGCTAGAGAGTGGGATAGGTTTACTAACTACCCTAGCCCTAACGCGTAACCTAACCCTAACCCCTACCCTAACCCTAACACGTACCCTAATCCTAACCCGTACCCTAAACCGAGCCCTAACCCTAACACTAACCCAAACCCTAACCCTAACCCATACCCTACGCCGTACACGAACACCTCCCCGAACCCATACCCCAAGCCGTACCCTAACCCTAACCCTAAGCCTAACCCTTACCCTAGGCTACCCTTGACTGCTTCTGCCTCCAATAGATTTCCTAAGCACTAGTGTTTTAAGAACAGCTTAAAAAGAGAATCCTAAAGTGATTTCTTTATAATGGGTGTGTTCCTTATCTTATCCTAGTGTCTAAACTCTTCTCCATGGCTGCACCCCCAAATAATATTCCTTTACGTGCTAAGGGGTATCTAGAAAGTGGGATAGGTTTAATAACTACCCTAACCCTAACGCGTACCCTAACCCTAACCCCTACCCTAACCCTAACATGTACCCTAATCCTAACCCGTACCCTAAACCGAGCCCTAACCCTAACACTAACCCTAACCCTAACCCTAACCCATACCCTACGCCGTACCCGAAACCCTCCCCGAACCCGTACCCTAAGCCATACCCTAAGCCTAACCCTAAGCCTAACACTAACCCTAGGCTACCCTTGACTGCTTCTGCCTCCAATAGATTTCCTAAGCACTAGTGTTTTAAGCAACAGCTTATAAAGAGAATCCTAATGTGATTTCTTTATAATGGGTGTGTTCCTTATCTTATCCTAGTGTCTAAACTCTTCTCCATGGCTGGACCCCCAAATAATATTCCTTTACGTGCTAAGGGGTATCTAGAGAGTGTTATAGGTTTACTAACGACCCTAACCCTAATGCGTACCCTAACCCTAACCCCTACCCTAAACCTACCACGTACCCTAATCCTAACCGTACCCTAAACCGAGCCCTAACCCTAACACAAACCCTAACCCTAACCCTAACCCATACCCTACGCCGTACCTGAAACCCTCCCCGAACCCGTACCCTAAGCCGTACCCTAAGCCTAACCCTAAGCCTAACCCTAACCCTAGGCTACCCTTGACTGCTTCTGCCTCCAATAGATTTCCTAAGCACTAGTGTTTTAAGGAAGAGCTGAAAAAGAGAATCCTAATGTGATTTCTTTATAATGGGTGTGTTCCTTATCTTATCCTAGTGTCTAAACTCTTCTCCATGGCTGGACCCCCAAATAATATTCCTTTACGTGCTAAGGGGTATCTAGAGAGTGGGATAGGTTTAACAACTACCCTAACCCTAACGCGTACCCTAAACCTAACCCCTACCCTAACCCTAACACGTACCCTAATCCTAACCCGTACCCTAAACCGAGCCATAACCCTAACACTAACCCTAACCCTAACCCTAACCCATACCGTAGGCCGTACCCGCACCCCTCCCCGAACCCGTACCCTAAGCCGTACCCTAAGCCGAACCCTAAGCCTAACCCTAACCCTAGGCTACCGTTGACTGCTTCTGCCTCCAATTGATTTCCTAAGCACTAGTGTTTTAAGGAACAGCTTAAAAAGAGAATCCTAATGTGATTTCTTTATAATGGGTGTGTTCCTTATCTTATCCTAGTGTCTAAACTCTTCTCCATGGCTGCACCCCCAAATAATATTGCCTTACGTGCTAAGGGGTATCTAGAGAGTGGGATAGGTTTAATAACTACCCTAAACCTAATGCGTACTCTAACCCTAACCCCTACCCTAACACTAACACGTACCCTAATCCTAACCCGTACCCTAAACCGAGCCCTAACCCTAACACTAACACTAACCCTAACCCTAACCCATACCCTACGCCGTACCTGAACCCCTCCCCAAACCCGTACCCTAAGCCGTACCCTAAGCCTAACCCTAAGCCTAACACTAACCCTAGGCTACCCTTGACTGCTTCTGCCTCCAATAGATTTCCTAAGCACTAGTGTTTTAAGCAACAGCTTAAAAAGAGAATCCTAATGTGATTTCTTTATAATGGGTGTGTTCCTTATCTTATCCTAGTGTCTAAATTCTTCTCCATGGCTGGAACCCCAAATAATATTCCTTTACGTGCTAAGGGGTATCTAGAGAGTGGGATAGGTTTACTAACTACCCTAACCCTAACGCGTACCCTAACCCTAACCCCTACCCTAAACCTAACACGTACCCTAATCCTAACCGTACCCTAAACCGAGCCCTAACCCTAACACTAACCCTAACCCTAACCCTAACCCATACCCTACGCCGTACCCGAAACCCTCCCCGAACCCGTACCCTAAGCCGTACCCTAAGCCTAACCCTAAGCCTAACCCTAACCCTAGGCTACCCTTGACTGCTTCTGCCTCCAATAGATTTCCTAAGCACTAGTGTTTTAAGGAACAGCTTAAAAAGAGAATCCTAATGTGATTTCTTTATAATGTGTGTGTTCCTTATCTTATCTTAGTGTCAAAACTCTTCTCCATGGCTGCACCCCCAAATAATATTCCTTTACGTGCTAAGGGGTATCTAGAGAGTGGGATAGGTTTAATAACTAACCTAACCCTAACGCATACCCTAACCCTAACCCCTACCCTAACCCTAACACGTACCCTAATCCTAACCCGTACCCTAAACCGAGCCCTAACCCTAACACTAACCCTAACCCTAACCCTAACCCATACCCTACGCCGTACCCGAACCCCTCCCCGAACCCATTCCCCAAGCCGTACCCTAAACCTAACCCTAAGCCTAACCCTAACCCTAGGCTACCCTTGACTGCTTCTGCCTCCAATAGATTTCCTAAGCACTAGTGTTTTAAGGAACAGCTTAAAAAGAGAATCCTAATGTGATTTCTTTATAATGGGTGTGTTCCTTATCTTATCCTAGTGTCTAAACTCTTCTCCATGGCTGCACCCCCAAATAATATTTCCTTACGTGCTAAGGGGTATCTAGAGAGTGGGATAGGTTTAATAACTACCCTAACCCTAATGCGTACTCTAACCCTAACCCCTAACCTAACACTAACACGTACCCTAATCCTAACCCGTACCCTAAACCGAGCCCTAACCCTAACACTAACACTAACCCTAACCCTAACCCATACCCTACGCCGTACCTGAACCCCTCCCCAAACCCGTACCGTAAGCCGTACCCTAAGCCTAACCCTAAGCCTAACACTAACCCTAGGCTACCCTTGACTGCTTCTGCCTCCAATAGATTTCCTAAGCACTAGTGTTTTAAGCAACAGCTTAAAAAGAGAATCCTAATGTGATTTCTTTATAATGGGTGTGTTCCTTATCTTATCCTAGTGTCTAAATTCTTCTCCATGGCTGGAACCCCAAATAATATTCCTTTACGTGCTAATAGGTATCTAGAGAGTGGGATAGGTTTACTAACTACCCTAACCCTAACGCGTACCCTAACCCTAATCCCTACCCTAAACCTAACACGTACCCTAATCCTAACCGTACCCTAAACCGAGCCCTAACCCTAACACTAACCCTAACCCTAACCCTAACCCATACCCTACGCCGTACCCGCACCCCTCCCCGAACCCGTAACCTAAGCCGTACCCTAAGCCTAACCCTAAGCCTAACCCTAACCCTAGGCTACCCTTGACTGCTTCTGCCTCCAATAGATTTCCTAAGCACTAGTGTTTTAAGGAACAGCTTAAAAAGAGAATCCTAATGTGATTTCTTTATAATGGGTGTGTTCCTTATCTTATCCTAGTGTCTAAACTCTTCTCCATGGCTGCACCCCCAAATAATATTCCCTTACGTGCTAAGGGGTATCTAGAGAGTGGGATAGGTTTAATAACTACCCTAACCCTAACGCGTACCCTAACCCTAACCCCTACCCTAACCCTAACACGTACCCTAATCCTAACCCCTACCCTAAACCGAGCCCTAACCCTAACACTAACCCTAACCCTAACCCTAACCCATAACCTACGCCGTACCCGAAACCCTCCCCGAACTCGTACCCTAAGCCGTACCCTAAGCCTAACCCTAAGCCTAACCCTAACCCTAGGCTACCCTTGACTGCTTCTGCCTCCAATAGATTTCCTAAGCACTAGTGTTTTAACGAACAGCTTAAAAAGAGAATCTTAAAGTGATTTCTATATAATGGGTGTGTTCCTTATCTTATTCTAGTGTCTAAACTCTTCTCCATGGCTGGACCCCCAAATAATATTCCTTTACGTGCTAAGGGGTATCTAGAGAGTGGGATAGGTTTAATAACTACCCTAACCCTAACGCGTACCCTAACCCTAACCCCTACCCTAACCCTAACACGTACCCTAATCCTAACCCGTACCCTAAACCGAGCCCTAACCCTAACACTAACCCTAACCCTAACCCATACCCTACGCCGTACCCGAAACCCTCCCCGAACCCGTACCCTAAGCCGTACCCTAAGCCTCACCCTAAGCCTAACCTTATCCTAGGCTACCCTTGACTGCTTCTGCCTCCAATAGATTTCCTAAGCACTAGTGTTTTAAGGAACAGCTTAAAAAGAGAATCCTAATGTGATTTCTTTATAATGGGTGTGTTCCTTATCTTATCCTAGTGTCTAAACTCTTCTCCATGGCTGGACCCTCAAATAATATTCCATTACGTGCTAAGGGGTATCTAGAGAGTGGGATAGGTTTAATAACTACCCTAACCCTAACACGTACCCTAACCCTAACCCCTACCCTAAACCTAACACGTACCCTAATCCTAACCCGTACCCTAAACCGAGCCCTAACCCTAACACTAACCCTAACCCTAACCCTAACCCATACCCTACGCCGTACCCGCACCCCTCCCCGAACCCGTACCCTAAGCCGTACCCTAAGCCTAACCCTAAGCCTAACCCTAACCCTAGGCTACCCTTGACTGCTTCTGCCTCCAATAGATTTCCTAAGCACTACTGTTTTAAGGAACAGCTTAAAAAGAGAATCCTAATGTGATTTCTTTATAATGGGTGTGTTCCTTATCTTATCCTAGTGTCTAAACTCTTCTCCATGGCTGGACCCCCAAATAATATTCCTTTACGTGCTAAGGGGTATCTAGAGAGTGGGATAGGTTTAACAACTACCCTAACCCTAACACGTACCCTAAACCTAACCCCTACCCTAACCCTAACACGTACCCTAATCCTAACCCGTACCCTAAACCGAGCCCTAACCCTAACACTAACCCTAACCCTAACCCTAACCCATACCGTAGGCCGTACCCGCACCCCTCCCCGAACCCGTACCCTAAGCCGTACCCTAAGCCGAACCCTAAGCCTAACCCTAAACCTAGGCTACCCTTGACTGCTTCTGCCTCCAATTGATTTCCTAAGCACTAGTGTTTTAAGGAACAGCTTAAAAAGAGAATCCTAATGTGATTTCTTTATAATGGGTGTGTTCCTTATCTTATCCTAGTGTCTAATCTCTTCTCCATGGCTGCACCCCCAAATAATATTGCCTTACGTGCTAAGGGGTATCTAGAGAGTGGGATAGGTTTAATAACTACCCTAAACCTAATGCGTACTCTAACCCTAACCCCTACCCTAACACTAACACGTACCCTAATCCTAACCCGTACCCTAAACCGAGCCCTAACCCTAACACTAACACTAACCCTAACCCTAACCCATACCCTAGGCCGTACCTGAACCCCTCCCCAAACCCGTACCCTAAGCCGTACCCTAAGCCTAACCCTAAGCCTAACACTAACCCTAGGCTACCCTTGACTGCTTCTGCCTCCAATAGATTTCCTAAGCACTAGTGTTTTAAGCAACAGCTTAAAAAGAGAATCCTAATGTGATTTCTTTATAATGGGTGTGTTCCTTATCTTATCCTAGTGTCTAAATTCTTCTCCATGGCTGGAACCCCAAATAATATTCCTTTACGTGTTAAGGGGTATCTAGAGAGTGGGATAGGTTTACTAACTACCCTAACCCTAACGCGTACCCTAACCCTAACCCCTACCCTAAACCTAACACGTACCCTAATCCTAACCGTACCCTAAACCGAGCCCTAACCCTAACACTAACCCTAACCCTAACCCTAACCCATACCCTACGCCGTACCCGAAACCCTCCCCGAACCCGTACCCTAAGCCTTACCCTAAGCCTAACCCTAAGCCTAACCCTAACCCTAGGCTACCCTTGACTGCTTCTGCCTCCAATAGATTTCCTAAGCACTAGTGTTTTAACGAACAGCTTAAAAAGAGAATCCTAAAGTGATTTCTTTATAATGGGTGTGTTCCTTTTCTTATCCTAGTGTCTAAACTCTTCTCCATGGCTGGACCCCCAAATAATATTCCTTTATGTGCTAAGGGGTATCTAGAGAGTGGGATAGGTTTAATAACTACCCTAACCCTAACGCGTACCCTAACCCTAACCCCTACCCTAACCCTAACACTAACCCTAACCCTAACCCATACCCTACGCCGTACCCGAAACCCTCCCCGAACCCGTACCCTAAGCCCTACCCTAAGCCTCACCCTAAGCCTAACCTTATCCTAGGCTACCCTTGACTGCTTCTGCCTCCAATAGATTTCCTAAGCACTAGTGTTTTAAGGAACAGCTTAAAAAGAGAATCCTAATGTGATTTCTTTATAATGGGTGTGTTCCTTATCTTATCCTAGTGTCTAAACTCTTCTCCATGGCTGGACCCTCAAATAATATTCCTTTACGTGCTAAGGGGTATCTAGAGAGTGGGATAGGTTTAATAACTACCCTAACCCTAACGCGTACCCTAACCCTAACCCCTACCCTAAACCTAACACGTACCCTAATCCTAACCTGTACCCTAAACCGAGCCCTAACCCTAACACTAACCCTAACCCTAACCCTAACCCATACCCTACGCCGTACCCGAAACCCTCCCCGAACCCGTACCCTAAGCCATACCCTAAGCCTAACCCTAAGCCAACACTAACCCTAGGCTACCCTTGACTGCTTCTGCCTCCAATAGATTTCCTAAGCACTAGTGTTTTAAGCAACAGCTTAAAAAGAGAATCCTAATGTGATTTCTTTATAATGGGTGTGTTCCTTATCTTATCCTAGTGTCTAAACTCTTCTCCATGGCTGGACCCCCAAATAATATTCCTTTATGTGCTAAGGGGTATCTAGAGAGTGGGATAGGTTTACTAACGACCCTAAACCTAATGCGTACCCTAACCCTAACCCCTACCCTAAACCTACCACGTACCCTAATCCTAACCGTACCCTAAACCGAGCCCTAACCCTAACACAAACCCTAACCCTAACCCTAACCCATACCCTACGCCGTACCCGAAACCCTCCCCGAACCCGTACCCTAAGCCGTACCCTAAGCCTAACCCTAAGCCTAACCCTAACCCTAGGCTACCCTTGACTGCTTCTGCCTCTAATAGATTTCCTAAGCACTAGTGTTTTAAGGAAGAGCTGAAAAAGAGAATCCTAATGTGATTTCTTTATAATGGGTGTGTTCCTTATCTTATCCTAGTGTCTAAACTCTTCTCCATCGCTGGACCCCCAAATAATATTCCTTTACGTGCTAAGGGGTATCTAGAGAGTGGGATAGGTTTAACAACTACCCTAACCCTAACGCGTACCCTAAACCTAACCCCTACCCTAACCCTAACACGTACCCTAATCCTAACCCGTACCCTAAACCGAGCCCTAACCCTAACACTAACCCTAACCCTAACCCTAACCCATACCGTACGCAGTACCCGCACCCCTCCCCGAACCCGTACCCTAAGCCGTACCCTAAGCCGAACCCTAAGCCTAAACCTAACCCTAGGCTACCCTTGACTGCTTCTGCCTCCAATTGATTTCCTAACCACTAGTGTTTTAAGGAACAGCTTAAAAAGAGAATCCTAATGTGATTTCTTTATAATGGGTGTGTTCCTTATCTTATCCTAGTGTCTAAACTCTTCTCCATGGCTGCACCCCCAAATAATATTGCCTTACGTGCTAAGGGGTATCTAGAGAGTGGGATAGGTTTAATAACTACCCTAAACCTAATGCGTACTCTAACCCTAACCCCTACCCTAACACTAACACGTACCCTAATCCTAACCCGTACCCTAAACCGAGCCCTAACCCTAACACTAACACTAACAAAACCCTAACCCATACCCTACGCCGTACCTGAACCCCTCCCCAAACCCGTACCCTAAGCCGTACCCTAAGCCTAACCCTAAGCCTAACACTAACCCTAGGCTACCCTTGACTGCTTCTGCCTCCAATAGATTTCCTAAGCACTAGTGTTTTAAGCAACAGCTTAAAAAGAGAATCCTAATGTGATTTCTTTATAATGGGTGTGTTCCTTATCTTATCCTAGTGTCTAAATTCTTCTCCATGGCTGGAACCCCAAATAATATTCCTTTACGTGCTAAGGGGTATCTAGAGAGTGGGATAGGTTTACTAACTACCCTAACCCTAACGCGTACCCTAACCCTAACCCCTACCCTAAACCTAACACGTACCCTAATCCTAACCGTACCCTAAACCGAGCCCTAACCCTAACACTAACCCTAACCCTAACCCTAACCCATACCCTACGCCGTACCCGAAACCCTCCCCGAACCCGTACCCTAAGCCGTACCCTAAGCCTAACCCTAAGCCTAACCCTAACCCTAGGCTACCCTTGACTGCTTCTGCCTCCAATAGATTTCCTAAGCACTAGTGTTTTAACGAACAGCTTAAAAAGAGAATCCTAATGTGATTTCTTTATAATGGGTGTGTTCCTTATCTTATCCTAGTGTCTAAACTCTTCTCCATGGCTGGACCCTCAAATAATATTCCTTTACGTGCTAAGGGGTATCTAGAGAGTGGGATAGGTTTAATAACTACCTAACCCTAACGCGTACCGTAACCCTAACCCCTACCCTAACCCTAACACGTACCCTAATCCTAACCCGTACCCTAAACCGAGCCCTAACCCTAACACTAACCCTAACCCTAACCCTAACCCATACCCTACGCCGTACCCGAAACCCTCCCCGAACCCGAACCCTAAGCCGTACCCTAAGCCTAACCCTAAGCCTAACCCTAACCCTAGGCTACCCTTGACTGCTTCTGCCTCCAATAGATTTCCTAAGCACTAGTGTTTTAAGGAACAGCTTAAAAAGAGAATCCTAATGTGATTTCTTTATAATGGGTGTGTTCCTTATCTTATCCTAGTGTCTAAACTCTTCTCCATGGCTGGACCCCCAAATAATATTCCTTTACGTGCTAAGGGGTATCTAGAGAGTGGGATAGGTTTAATAACTACCCTAACCCTAACCCCTACCGTAACCCTAACACGTACCCTTATCCTAACCCGTACCCTAAACCGAGCCCTAACCCTAACACTAACCCTAACCCTAACCCTAACCCAAACCCTACGCTGTACCCGAACCCCTCCCCGAACCCATTCCCCAAGCCGTACCCTAAACCTAACCCTAAGCCTAACCCTAACCCTAGGCTACCCTTGACTGCTTCTGCCTCCAATAGATTTCCTAAGCACTAGTGTTTTAAGGAACAGCTTAAAAAGAGAATCCTAATGTGATTTCTTTATAATGGGTGTGTTCCTTATCTTATCCTAGTGTCTAAACTCTTCTCCATGGCTGCACCCCCAAATAATATTGCCTTACGTGCTAAGGGGTATCTAGAGAGTGGGATAGGTTTAATAACTACCCTAAACCTAATGCGTACTCTAACCCTAACCCCTACCCTAACACTAACACGTACCCTAATCCTAACCCGTACCCTAAACCGAGCCCTAACCCTAACACTAACACTAACCCTAACCCTAACCCATACCCTACGCCGTACCTGAACCCCTCCCCAAACCCGTACCCTAAGCCGTACCCTAAGCCTAACCCTAAGCCTAACACTAACCCTAGGCTACCCTTGACTGCTTCTGCCTCCAATAGATTTCCTAAGCACTAGTGTTTTAAGCAACAGCTTAAAAAGAGAATCCTAATGTGATTTCTTTATAATGGGTGTGTTCCTTATCTTATCCTAGTGTCTAAATTCTTCTCCATGGCTGGAACCCCAAATAATATTCCTTTACGTGCTAAGGGGTATCTAGAGAGTGGGATAGGTTTACTAACTACCCTAACCCTAACGCGTACCCTAACCCTAACCCCTACCCTAAACCTAACACGTACCCTAATCCTAACCGTACCCTAAACCGAGCCCTAACCCTAACACTAACCCTAACCCTAACCCTAACCCATACCCTACGCCGTACCCGAAACCCTCCCCGAACCCGTACCCTAAGCCGTACCCTAAGCCTAACCCTAAGCCTAACCCTAACCCTAGGCTACCCTTGACTGCTTCTGCCTCCAATAGATTTCCTAAGCACTAGTGTTTTAACGAACAGCTTAAAAAGAGAATCCTAATGTGATTTCTTTATAATGGGTGTGTTCCTTATCTTATCCTAGTGTCTAAACTCTTCTCCATGGCTGGACCCTCAAATAATATTCCTTTACGTGCTAAGGGGTATCTAGAGAGTGGGATAGGTTTAATAACTACCTAACCCTAACGCGTACCGTAACCCTAACCCCTACCCTAACCCTAACACGTACCCTAATCCTAACCCGTACCCTAAACCGAGCCCTAACCCTAACACTAACCCTAACCCTAACCCTAACCCATACCCTACGCCGTACCCAAAACCCTCCCCGAACCCGTACCCTAAGCCGTACCCTAAGCCTAACCCTAAGCCTAACCCTAACCCTAGGCTACCCTTGACTGCTTCTGCCTCCAATAGATTTCCTAAGCACTAGTGTTTTAAGGAACAGCTTAAAAAGAGAATCCTAATGTGATTTCTTTATAATGGGTGTGTTCCTTATCTTATCCTAGTGTCTAAACTCTTCTCCATGGCTGGACCCCCAAATAATATTACTTTACGTGCTAAGGGGTATCTAGAGAGTGGGATAGGTTTAATAACTACCCTAACCCTAACCCCTACCGTAACCCTAACACGTACCCTAATCCTAACCCGTACCCTAAACCGAGCCCTAACCCTAACACTAACCCTAACCCTAACCCTAACCCAAACCCTACGCTGTACCCGAACCCCTCCCCGAACCCATTCCCCAAGCCGTACCCTAAACCTAACCCTAAGCCTAACCCTAACCCTAGGCTACCCTTGACTGCTTCTGCCTCCAATAGATTTCCTAAGCACTAGTGTTTTAAGGAACAGCTTAAAAAGAGAATCCTAATGTGATTTCTTTATAATGGGTGTGTTCCTTATCTTATCCTAGTGTCTAAACTCTTCTCCATGGCTGCACCCCCAAATAATATTGCCTTACGTGCTAAGGGGTATCTAGAGAGTGGGATAGGTTTAATAACTACCCTAACCCTAATGCGTACTCTAACCCTAACCCCTAACCTAACACTAACACGTACCCTAATCCTAACCCGTACCCTAAACCGAGCCCTAACCCTAACACTAACACTAACCCTAACCCTAACCCATACCCTACGCCGTACCTGAACCCCTCCCCAAACCCGTACCGTAAGCCGTACCCTAAGCCTAACCCTAAGCCTAACACTAACCCTAGGCTACCCTTGACTGCTTCTGCCTCCAATAGATTTCCTAAGCACTAGTGTTTTAAGCAACAGCTTAAAAAGAGAATCCTAATGTGATTTCTTTATAATGGGTGTGTTCCTTATCTTATCCTAGTGTCTAAATTCTTCTCCATGGCTGGAACCCCAAATAATATTCCTTTACGTGCTAAGGGGTATCTAGAGAGTGGGATAGGTTTACTAAGTACCCTAACCCTAACGCGTACCCTAACCCTAACCCCTACCCTAAACCTAACACGTACCCTAATCCTAAACGTACCCTAAACCGAGCCCTAACCCTAACACTAACCCTAACCCTAACCCTAACCCATACCCTACGCAGTACCCGCACCCCTCCCCGAACCCGTAACCTAAGCCGTACCCTAAGCCTAACCCTAAGCCTAACCCTAACCCTAGGCTACCCTTGACTGCTTCTGCCTCCAATAGATTTCCTAAGCACTACTGTTTTAAGGAACAGCTTAAAAAGAGAATCCTAATGTGATTTCTTTATAATGGGTGTGTTCCTTATCTTATCCTAGTGTCTAAACTCTTCTCCATGGCTGCACCCCCAAATAATATTCCCTTACGTGCTAAGGGGTATCTAGAGAGTGGGATAGGTTTAATAACTACCCTAACCCTAACGCGTACCCTAACCCTAACCCCTACCCTAACCCTAACACGTACCCTAATCCTAACCTGTACCCTAATCCGAGGCCTAACCCTAACACTAACCCTAACCCAAACCCTAACCCATACCCTACGCCGTACCCGCACACCTCCCCGAACCCGTACCCTAAGCCATACCCTAAACCTAACCCTAAGCCTAACCCTAACCCTAGGCTACCCTTGACTGCTTCTGCCTCCAATTGATTTCCTAAGCAGTAGTGTTTTAAGGAACAGCTTAAAAAGAGAATCCTAAAGTGATTTCTTTATAATGGGTGTGTTCCTTATCTTATCCTAGTGTCTAAACTCTTCTCCATGGCTGGACCCCCAAATAATATTCCTTTACGTGCTAAGGGGGAGCTAGAGAGTGGGAGAGGTTTACTAACTACCCTAGCCCTAACGCGTAACCTAACCCTAACCCCTACCCTAACCCTAACACGTACCCTAATCCTAACCCGTACCCTAAACCGAGCCCTATCCCTAACACTAACCCAAACCCTAACCCTAACCCATACCCTACGCCGTACACGAACACCTCCCCGAACCCATACCCCAAGCCGTACCCTAACCCTAACCCTAAGCCTAACCCTAACCCTAGGCTACCCTTGACTGCTTCTGCCTCCAATAGATTTCCTAAGCACTACTGTTTTAAGGAACAGCTTAAAAAGAGAATCCTAAAGTGATTTCTTTATAATGGGTGTGTTCCTTATCTTATCCTAGTGTCTAAACTCTTCTCCATGGCTGGACCCCCAAATAATATTCCTTTACGTGCTAAGGGGTATCTAGAGAGTGGGATAGGTTTAATAACTACCCTAACCCTAACGCGTACCCTAACCCTAACCCCTACCCTAACCCTAACACGTACCCTAATCCTAACCCGTACCCTAAACCGAGCCCTAACCCTAACACTAACCCTAACCCTAACCCTAACCCATACCCTACGCCGTACCCGAAACCCTCCCCGAACTCGTACCCTAAGCCGTACCCTAAGCCTAACCCTAAGCCTAACCCTAACCCTAGGCTACCCTTGACTGCTTCTGCCTCCAATAGATTTCCTAAGCACTAGTGTTTTAACGAACAGCTTAAAAAGAGAATCCTAATGTGATTTCTTTATAATGGGTGTGTTCCTTATCTTATCCTAGTGTCTAAACTCTTCTCCATGGCTGCACCCCCAAATAATATTCCTTTACGTGCTAAGGGGTATCTAGAGAGCGGGATAGGTTTAATAACTACCCTAACCCTAACGCGTACCCTAACCCTAACCCCTACCCTAACCCTAACACGTACCCTAATCCTAACCCGTACCCTAAACCGAGCCCTAACCCTAACACTAACCCTAACCCTAACCCTAACCCATACCCTACGCCGTACCCGAAACCCTCCCCGAACTCGTACCCTAAGCCGTACCCTAAGCCTAACCCTAAGCCTAACCCTAACCCTCGGCTACCCTTGACTGCTTCTGCCTCCAATAGATTTCCTAAGCACTAGTGTTTTAACGAACAGCTTAAAAAGAGAATCCTAATGTGATTTCTTTATAATGGGTGTGTTCCTTATCTTATCCTAGTGTCTAAACTCTTCTCCATGGCTGGACCCCCAAATAATATTCCTTTACGTGCTAAGGGGTATCTAGAGAGTGGGATAGGTTTAATAACTACCCTAACCCTAAGGCGTACCCTAACCCTAACCCCTACCCTAACCCTAACACGTACCCTAATCCTAACCCGTACCCTAAACCGAGCCCTAACCCTAACACTAACCCTAAACCTAACCCTAACCCATACCCTACGCCGTACCCGAAACCCTCCCCGAACTCGTACCCTAAGCCGTACCCTAAGCCTAACCCTAAGCCTAACCCTAACCCTAGGCTACCCTTGACTGCTTCTGCCTCCAATAGATTTCCTAAGCACTAGTGTTTTAACGAACAGCTTAAAAAGAGAATCCTAATGTGATTTCTTTATAATGGGTGTGTTCCTTATCTTATCCTAGTGTCTAAACTCTTCTCCATGGCTGGACCCTCAAATAATATTCCTTTACGTGCTAAGGGGTATCTAGAGAGTGGGATAGGTTTAATAACTACCCTAACCCTAACGCGTACCCTAACCCTAACCCCTACCCTAACCCTAACACGTACCCTAATCCTAACCCGTACCCTAAACCGAGCCCTAACCCTAACCCTAACCCTAACCCTAACCCTAACCCATACCCTACGCCGTACCCGCACCCCTCCCCGAACCCGTACCCTAAGCCGTACCCTAAGCCTAACCCTAAGCCTAACCCTAACCCTAGGCTACCCTTGACTGCTTCTGCCTCCAATAGATTTCCTAAGCACTAGTGTTTTAAGGAACAGCTTAAAAAGAGAATCCTAATGTGATTTCTTTATAATGGGTGTGTTCCTCATCTTATCCTAGTGTCTAAACTCTTCTCCATGGCTGGACCCCCAAATAATATTCCTTTACGTGCTAAGGGGTATCTAGAGAGTGGGATAGGTTTAATAACTACCCTAACCCTAACCCCTACCCTAACCCTAACACGTACCCTAATCCTAACCCGTACCCTAAACCGAGCCCTAACCCTAACACTAACCCTAACCCTAACCCTAACCCAAACCCTACGCTGTACCCGAACCCCTCCCCGAACCCATTCCCCAAGCCGTACCCTAAACCTAACCCTAAGCCTAACCCTAACCCTAGGCTACCCTTGACTGCTTCTGCCTCCAATAGATTTCCTAAGCACTAGTGTTTTAAGGAACAGATTAAAAAGAGAATCCTAATGTGATTTCTTTATAATGGGTGTGTTCCTTATCTTATCCTAGTGTCTAAACTCTTCTCCATGGCTGCACCCCCAAATAATATTGCCTTACGTGCTAAGGGGTATCTAGAGAGTGGGATAGGTTTAATAACTACCCTAACCCTAATGCGTACTCTAACCCTAACCCCTAACCTAACACTAACACGTACCCTAATCCTAACCCGTACCCTAAACCGAGCCCTAACCCTAACACTAACACTAACCCTAACCCTAACCCATACCCTACGCCGTACCTGAACCCCTCCCCAAACCCGTACCGTAAGCCGTACCCTAAGCCTAACCCTAAGCCTAACACTAACCCTAGGCTACCCTTGACTGCTTCTGCCTCCAATAGATTTCCTAAGCACTAGTGTTTTAAGGAAGAGCTTAAAAAGAGAATCCTAATGTGATTTCTTTATAATGGGTGTGTTCCTTATCTTATCCTAGTGTCTAAATTCTTCTCCATGGCTGGAACCCCAAATAATATTCCTTTACGTGCTAAGGGGTATCTAGAGAGTGGGATAGGTTTACTAAGTACCCTAACCCTAACGCGTACCCTAACCCTAACCCCTACCCTAAACCTAACACGTACCCTAATCCTAAACGTACCCTAAACCGAGCCCTAACCCTAACACTAACCCTAACCCTAACCCTAACCCATACCCTACGCCGTACCCGCACCCCTCCCCGAACCCGTAACCTAAGCCGTACCCTAAGCCTAACCCTAAGCCTAACCCTAACCCTAGGCTACCCTTGACTGCTTCTGCCTCCAATAGATTTCCTAAGCACTACTGTTTTAAGGAACAGCTTAAAAAGAGAATCCTAATGTGATTTCTTTATAATGGGTGTGTTCCTTATCTTATCCTAGTGTCTAAACTCTTCTCCATGGCTGCACCCCCAAATAATATTCCCTTACGTGCTAAGGGGTATCTAGAGAGTGGGATAGGTTTCATAACTACCCTAACCCTAACGCGTACCCTAACCCTAACCCCTACCCTAAACCTAACACGTACCCTAATCCTAACCTGTACCCTAAACCGAGGCCTAACCCTAACACTAACCCTAACCCTAACCCTAACCCATAACCTACGCCATACCCGCACACCTCCCCGAACCCGTACCCTAAGCCATACCCTAAACCTAACCCTAAGCCTAACCCTAACCCTAGGCTACCCTTGACTGCTTCTGCCTCCAATTGATTTCCTAAGCAGTAGTGTTTTAAGGAACAGCTTAAAAAGAGAATCCTAAAGTGATTTCTTTATAATGGGTGTGTTCCTTATCTTATCCTAGTGTCTAAACTCTTCTCCATGGCTGGACCCCCAAATAATATTCCTTTACGTGCTAAGGGGGAGCTAGAGAGTGGGATAGGTTTACTAACTACCCTAGCCCTAACGCGTAACCTAACCCTAACCCCTACCCTAACCCTAACACGTACCCTAATCCTAACCCGTACCCTAAACCGAGCCCTATCCCTAACACTAACCCAAACCCTAACCCTAACCCATACCCTACGCCGTACACGAACACCTCCCCGAACCCATACCCCAAGCCGTACCCTAACCCTAACCCTAAGCCTAACCCTAACCCTAGGCTACCCTTGACTGCTTCTGCCTCCAATAGATTTCCTAAGCACTACTGTTTTAAGGAACAGCTTAAAAAGAGAATCCTAAAGTGATTTCTTTATAATGGGTGTGTTCCTTATCTTATCCTAGTGTCTAAACTCTTCTCCATGGCTGGACCCCCAAATAATATTCCTTTACGTGCTAAGGGGTATCTAGAGAGTGGGATAGGTTTAATAACTACCCTAACCCTAACGCGTACCCTAACCCTAACCCCTACCCTAACCCTAACACGTACCCTAATCCTAACCCGTACCCTAAACCGAGCCCTAACCCTAACACTAACCCTAACCCTAACCCTAACCCATACCCTACACCGTACCCGAAACCCTCCCCGAACTCGTACCCTAAGCCGTACCCTAAGCCTAACCCTAAGCCTAACCCTAACCCTAGGCTACCCTTGACTGCTTCTGCCTCCAATAGATTTCCTAAGCACTAGTGTTTTAAGGAACAGCTTAAAAAGAGAATCCTAATGTGATTTCTTTATAATGGGTGTGTTCCTTATCTTATCCTAGTGTCTAAACTTTTCTCCATGGCTGGACCCTCAAATAATATTCCTTTACGTGCTAAGGGGTATCTAGAGATTGGGATAGGTTTAATAACTACCCTAACCCTAACGCGTACCCTAACCCTAACCCCTACCCTAACCCTAACACGTACCCTAATCCTAACCCGTACCCTAAACCGAGCCCTAACCCTAACACTAACCCTAACCCTAACCCTAACCCATACCCTACGCCGTACACGCACCCCTCCCTGAACCCGTACCCTAAGCCGTACCCTAAGCCTAACCCTAAGCCTAACCCTAACCCTAGGCTACCCTTGACTGCTTCTGCCTCCAATAGATTTCCTAAGCACTAGTGTTTTAAGGAACAGCTTAAAAAGAGAATCCTAATGTGATTTCTTTATAATGGGTGTGTTCCTTATCTTATCCTAGTGTCTAAACTCTTCTCCATGGCTGGATCCTCAAATAATATTCCTTTACGTGCTAAGGGGTATCTAGAGAGTGGGATAGGTTTAATAACTACCCTAACCCTAACGCATACCCTAACCCTAACCCCTACCCTAACCCTAACACGTACCCTAATCCTAACCTGTACCCTAAACCGAGCCCTAACCCTAACACTAACCCTAACCCTAACCCTAACCCATACCCTACGCCGTACCCGCACCCCTCCCCGAACCCGTACCCTAAGCCGTACCCTAAGCCTAACCCTAAGCCTAACCCTAACCCTAGGCTACCCTTGACTGCTTCTGCCTCCAATAGATTTCCTAAGCACTACTGTTTTAAGGAACAGCTTAAAAAGAGAATCCTAATGTGATTTCTTTATAATGGGTGTGTTCCTTATCTTATCCTAGTGTCTAAACTCTTCTCCATGGCTGCACCCCCAAATAATATTCCCTTACGTGCTAAGGGGTATCTAGAGAGTGGGATAGGTTTAATAACTACCCTAACCCTAACGCGTACCCTAACCCTAACCCCTACCCTAACCCTAACACGTACCCTAATCCTAACCTGTACCCTAAACCGAGCCCTAACCCTAACACTAACCCTAACCCTAACCCTTACCCATACCCTACGCCGTACCCGCACCCCTCCCCGAACCCGTACCCTAAGCCATACCCTAAACCTAACCCTAAGCCTAACCCTAACCCTAGGCTACCCTTGACTGCTTCTGCCTCCAATTGATTTCCTAAGCAGTAGTGTTTTAAGGAACAGCTTAAAAAGAGAATCCTAAAGTGATTTCTTTATAATGGGTGTGTTCCTTATCTTATCTTAGTGTCTAAACTCTTCTCCATGGCTGGACCCCCAAATAATATTCCTTTACGTGCTAAGGGGGAGCTAGAGAGTGGGATAGGTTTACTAACTACCCTAGCCCTAACGCGTAACCTAACCCTAACCCCTACCCTAACCCTAACACGTACCCTAATCCTAACCCGTACCCTAAACCGAGCCCTAACCCTAACACTAACCCAAACCCTAACCCTAACCCATACCCTACGCCGTACACGAACACCTCCCCGAACCCATTCCCCAAGCCGTACCCTAAACCTAACCCTAAGCCTAACCCTAACACTAGGCTACCCTTGACTGCTTCTGCCTCCAATAGATTTCCTAAGCACTAGTGTTTTAAGGAACAGCTTAAAAAGAGAATCCTAATGTGATTTCTTTATAATGGGTGTGTTCCTTATCTTATCCTAGTGTCTAAACTCTTCTCCATGGCTGCACCCCCAAATAATATTGCCTTACGTGCTAAGGGGTATCTAGAGAGTGGGATAGGTTTAATAACTACCCTAACCCTAATGCGTACTCTAACCCTAACCCCTACCCTAACACTAACACGTACCCTAATCCTAACCCGTACCCTAAACCGAGCCCTAACCCTAACACTAACACTAACCCTAACCCTAACCCATACCCTACGCCGTACCTGAACCCCTCCCCAAACCCGTACCCTAAGCCGTACCCTAAGCCTAACCCTAAGCCTAACACTAACCCTAGGCTACCCTTGACTGCTTCTGCCTCCAATAGATTTCCTAAGCACTAGTGTTTTAAGCAACAGCTTAAAAAGAGAATCCTAATGTGATTTCTTTATAATGGGTGTGTTCCTTATCTTATCCTAGTGTCTAAATTCTTCTCCATTGCTGGAACCCCAAATAATATTCCTTTACATGCTAAGGGGTATCTAGAGAGTGGGATAGGTTTACTAACTACCCTAACCCTAACGCGTACCCTAACCCTAACCCCTATCCTAAACCTAACACGTACCCTAATCCTAACCATACCCTAAACCGAGCCCTAACCCTAACACTAACCCTAACCCTAACCCTATCCCATACCCTACGCCGTACCCGAAACCCTCCCCGAACCCGTACCCTAAGCCGTACTCTAAGCCTAACCCTAAGCCTAACCCTAACCCTAGGCTACCCTTGACTGCTTCTGCCTCCAATAGATTTCCTAAGCACTACTGTTTTAAGGAACAGCTTAAAAAGAGAATCCTAATGTGATTTCTTTATAATGGGTGTGTTCCTTATCTTATCCTAGTGTCTAAACTCTTCTCCATGGCTGCACCCCCAAATAATATTCCCTTACGTGCTAAGGGGTATCTAGAGAGTGGGATAGGTTTAATAACTACCCTAACCCTAACGCGTACCCTAACCCTAACCCCTACCCTAACCCTAACACGTACCCTAATCCTAACCTGTACCCTAAACCGAGCCCTAACCCTAACACTAACCCTAACCCTAACCCTAACCCATACCCTACGCCGTACCCGCACCCCTCCCCGAACCCGTACCCTAAGCCATACCCTAAACCTAACCCTAAGCCTAACCCTAACCCTAGGCTACCCTTGACTGCTTCTGCCTCCAATAGATTTCCTAAGCACTAGTGTTTTAAGGAACAGCTTAAAAAGAGAATCCTAATGTGATTTCTTTATAATGGGTGTGTTCCTTATCTTATCCTAGTGTCTAAACTCTTCTCCATGGCTGCACCCCCAAATAATATTGCCTTACGTGCTAAGGGGTATCTAGAGAGTGGGATAGGTTTAATAACTACCCTAACCCTAATGCGTACTCTAACCCTAACCCCTACCCTAACACTAACACGTACCCTAATCCTAACCCGTACCCTAAACCGAGCCCTAACCCTAACACTAACACTAACCCTAACCCTAACCCATACCCGACGCCGTACCTGAACCCCTCCCCAAACCCGTACCCTAAGCCGTACCCTAAGCCTAACCCTAAGCCTAACACTAACCCTAGGCTACCCTTGACTGCTTCTGCCTCCAATAGATTTCCTAAGCACTAGTGTTTTAAGCAACAGCTTAAAAAGAGAATCCTCTTGTGATTTCTTTATAATGGGTGTGTTCCTTATCTTATCCTAGTGTCTAAATTCTTCTCCATTGCTGGATCCCCAAATAATATTCCTTTACGTGCTAAGGGGTATCTAGAGAGTGGGATAGGTTTACTAACTACCCTAACCCTAACGCGTACCCTAACCCTAACCCCTACCCTAAACCTAACACGTACCCTAATCCTAACCGTACCCTAAACCGAGCCCTAACCCTAACACTAACCCTAACCCTAACCCTAACCCATACCCTACGCCGTACCCGAAACCCTCCCCGAACCCGTACCCTAAGCCGTACCCTAAGCCTAACCCTAAGCCTAACCCTAACCCTAGGCTACCCTTGACTGCTTCTGCCTCCAATAGATTTCCTAAGCACTAGTGTTTTAAGCAACAGCTTAAAAAGAGAATCCTAATGTGATTTCTTTATAATGGGTGTGTTCCTTATCTTATCCTAGTGTCTAAACTCTTCTCCATGGCTGGACCCCCAAATAATATTCCTTTACGTGCTAAGGGGTATCTAGAGAGTGGGATAGGTTTAATAACTACCCTAACCCTAACGCGTACCCTAACCCTAACCCCTACCCTAACCCTAACACGTACCCTAATCCTAACCCGTACCCTAAACCGAGCCCTAACCCTAACACTAACCCTAACCCTAACCCTAACCCATACCCTACGCCGTACCCGAAACCCTCCCCGAACCCGTACCCTAAGCCGTACCCTAAGCCTAACCCTAAGCCTAACCCTAACCCTAGGCTACCCTTGACTGCTTCTGCCTCCAATAGATTTCCTAAGCACTAGTGTTTTAAGGAACAGCTTAAAAAGAGAATCCTAATGTGATTTCTTTATAATGGGTGTGTTCCTTATCTTATCCTAGTGTCTAAACTCTTCTCCATGGCTGGACCCTCAAATAATATTCCTTTACGTGCTAAGGGGTATCTAGAGAGTGGGATAGGTTTAATAACTACCCTAACCCTAACGCGTACCCTAACCCTAACCCCTACCCTAACCCTAACACGTACCCTAATACTAACCTGTACCCTAAACCGAGCCCTAACCCTAAAACTAACCCAAACCCTAACCCTAACCCATACCCTACGCCGTACCCGCACCCCTCCCCGAACCCGTACCCTAAGCCGTACCCTAAGCCGAACCCTAAGCCTAACCCTAACCCTAGGCTACCCTTGACTGCTTCTGCCTCCAATAGATTTCCTAAGCACTAGTGTTTTAAGGAACAGCTTAAAAAGAGAATCCTAAAGTGATTTCTTTATAATGGGTGTGTTCCTTATCTTATCCTAGTGTCTAAACTCTTCTCCATGGCTGGACCCCCAAATAATATTCCTTTACGTGCTAAGGGGTATCTAGAGAGTGGGATAGGTTTAATAACTACCCTAACCCTAACGCGTACCCTAACCCTAACCCCTACCCTAACCCTAACACGTACCCTAATCCTAACCCGTACCCTAAACCGAGCCCTAACCCTAACACTAACCCTAACCCTAACCCATACCCTACGCCGTACCCGAAACCCTCCCCGAACCCGTACCCTAAGCCGTACCCTAAGCCTCACCCTAAGCCTAACCTTATCCTAGGCTACCCTTGACTGCTTCTGCCTCCAGTAGATTTCCTAAGCACTAGTGTTTTAAGGAACAGCTTAAAAAGAGAATCCTAATGTGATTTCTTTATAATGGGTGTGTTCCTTATCTTATCCTAGTGTCTAAACTCTTCTCCATGGCTGGACCCTCAAATAATATTCCTTTACGTGCTAAGGGGTATCTAGAGAGTGGGATAGGTTTAATAACTACCCTAACCCTAACGCGTACCCTGACCATAACCCCTACCCTAACCCTAACACGTACCCTAATCCTAACCCGTACCCTAAACCGAGCCCTAACCCTAACACTAACCCTAACCCTAACCCTAACCCATACCCTACGCCGTACCCGCACCCCTCCCCGAACCCGTACCCTAAGCTGTACCCTAAGCCTAACCCTAAGCCTAACCCTAACCCTAGGCTACCCTTGACTGCTTCTGCCTCCAATAGATTTCCTAAGCACTAGTGTTTTAAGGAACAGCTTAAAAAGAGAATCCTAATGTGATTTCTTTATAATGGGTGTGTTCCTTATCTTATCCTAGTGTCTAAACTCTTCTCCATGGCTGGACCCCCAAATAATATTCCTTTACGTGCTAAGGGGTATCTAGAGAGTGGGATAGGTTTAATAACTACCCTAACCCTAACGCGTACCCTAACCCTAACCCCTACCCTAACCCTAACACGTACCCTAATCCTAACCCCTACCCTAAACCGAGCCCTAACCCTAACACTAACCCTAACCCTAACCCTAACCCATACCCTACGCCGTACCCGAAACCCTCCCCGAACTCGTACCCTAAGCCGTACCCTAAGCCTAACCCTAAGCCTAACCCTAACCCTAGGCTACCCTTGACTGCTTCTGCCTCCAATAGATTTCCTAAGCACTAGTGTTTTAAGAAACAGCTTAAAAAGAGAATCCTAATGTGATTTCTTTATAATGGGTGTGTTCCTTATCTTATCCTAGTGTCTAAACTTTTCTCCATGGCTGGACCCTCAAATAATATTCCTTTACGTGCTAAGGGGTATCTAGAGAGTGGGATAGGTTTAATAACTACCCTAACCCTAACGCGTACCCTAACCCTAACCCCTACCCTAACCCTAACACATACCCTAATCCTAACCCGTACCCTAAACCGAGCCCTAACCCTAACACTAACCCTAACCCTAACCCTAACCCATACCCTACGCCGTACCCGCACCCCTCCCTGAACCCGTACCCTAAGCCGTACCCTAAGCCTAACCCTAAGCCTAACCCTAACCCTAGGCTACCCTTGACTGCTTCTGCCTCCAATAGATTTCCTAAGCACTAGTGTTTTAACGAACAGCTTAAAAAGAGAATCCTAATGTGATTTCTTTATAATGGGTGTGTTCCTTATCTTATCCTAGTGTCTAAACTCTTCTCCATGGCTGCACCCCCAAATAATATTGCCTTACGTGCTAAGGGGTATCTAGAGAGTGGGATAGGTTTAATAACTACCCTAACCCTAATGCGTACTCTAACCCTAACCCCTACCCTAACACTAACACGTACCCTAATCCTAACCCGTACCCTAAACCGAGCCCTAACCCTAACACTAACACTAACCCTAACCCTAACCCATACCCTACGCCGTACCTGAACCCCTCCCCAAACCCGTACCCTAAGCCGTACCCTAAGCCGTACCCTAAGCCTAACACTAACCCTAGGCTACCCTTGACTGCTTCTCCCTCCAATAGATTTCCTAAGCACTAGTGTTTTAAGCAACAGCTTAAAAAGAGAATCCTAATGTGATTTCTTTATAATGGGTGTGTTCCTTATCTTATCCTAGTGTCTAAATTCTTCTCCATTGCTGGAACCCCAAATAATATTCCTTTACGTGCTAAGGGGTATCTAGAGAGTGGGATAGGTTTACTAACTACCCTAACCCTAACGCGTACCCTAACCCTAACCCCTACCCTAAACCTAACACGTACCCTAATCCTAACCGTACCCTAAACCGAGCCCTAACCCTAACACTAACCCTAACCCTAACCCTAACCCATACCCTACGCCGTACCCGAAACCCTCCCCGAACCTGAACCCTAAGCCGTACTCTAAGCCTAACCCTAAGCCTAACCCTAACCCTACGCTACCCTTGACTGCTTCTGCCTCCAATAGATTTCCTAAGCACTAGTGTTTTAAGGAACAGCTTAAAAAGAGAATCCTAATGTGATTTCTTTATAATGGGTGTGTTCCTTATCTTATCCTAGTGTCTAAACTCTTCACCATGGCTGGACCCCCAAATAATATTCCTTTACGTGCTAAGGGGTATCTAGAGAGTGGGATAGGTTTAATAACTACCCTAACCCTAACCCCTACCCTAACCCTAACACGTACCCTAATCCTAACCCGTACCCTAAACCGAGCCCTAACCCTAACACTAACCCTAACCCTAACCCTAACCCAAACCCTACGCTGTACCCGAACCCCTCCCCGAACCCATTCCCCAAGCCGTACCCTAAACCTAACCCTAAGCCTAACCCTAACCCTAGGCTACCCTTGACTGCTTCTGCCTCCAATAGATTTCCTAAGCACTAGTGTTTTAAGGAACAGCTTAAAAAGAGAATCCTAATGTGATTTCTTTATAATGGGTGTGTTCCTTATCTTATCCTAGTGTCTAAACTCTTCTCCATGGCTGCACCCCCAAATAATATTGCCTTACGTGCTAAGGGGTATCTAGAGAGTGGGATAGGTTTAATAACTACCCTAACCCTAATGCGTACTCTAACCCTAACCCCTAACCTAACACTAACACGTACCCTAATCCTAACCCGTACCCTAAACCGAGCCCTAACCCTAACACTAACACTAACCCTAACCCTAACCCATACCCTACGCCGTACCTGAACCCCTCCCCAAACCCGTACCGTAAGCCGTACCCTAAGCCTAACCCTAAGCCTAACACTAACCCTAGGCTACCCTTGACTGCTTCTGCCTCCAATAGATTTCCTAAGCACTAGTGTTTTAAGCAACAGCTTAAAAAGAGAATCCTAATGTGATTTCTTTATAATGGGTGTGTTCCTTATCTTATCCTAGTGTCTAAATTCTTCTCCATGGCTGGAACCCCAAATAATATTCCTTTACGTGCTAAGGGGTATCTAGAGAGTGGGATAGGTTTACTAAGTACCCTAACCCTAACGCGTACCCTAACCCTAACCCCTACCCTAAACCTAACACGTACCCTAATCCTAAACGTACCCTAAACCGAGCCCTAACCCTAACACTAACCCTAACCCTAACCCTAACCCATACCCTACGCCGTACCCGCACCCCTCCCCGAACCCGTAACCTAAGCCGTACCCTAAGCATAACCCTAAGCCTAACCCTAACCCTAGGCTACCCTTGACTGCTTCTGCCTCCAATAGATTTCCTAAGCACTACTGTTTTAAGGAACAGCTTAAAAAGAGAATCCTAATGTGATTTCTTTATAATGGGTGTGTTCCTTATCTTATCCTAGTGTCTAAACTCTTCTCCATGGCTGCACCCCCAAATAATATTCCCTTACGTGCTAAGGGGTATCTGGAGAGTGGGATAGGTTTCATAACTACCCTAACCCTAACGCGTACCCTAACCCTAACCCCTACCCTAACCCTAACACGTACCCTAATCCTAACCTGTACCCTAAACCGAGGCCTAACCCTAACACTAACCCTAACCCTAACCCTAACCCATAACCTACGCCATACCCGCACACCTCCCCGAACCCGTACCCTAAGCCATACCCTAAACCTAACCCTAAGCCTAACCCTAACCCTAGGCTACCCTTGACTGCTTCTGCCTCCAATTGATTTCCTAAGCAGTAGTGTTTTAAGGAACAGCTTAAAAAGAGAATCCTAAAGTGATTTCTTTATAATGGGTGTGTTCCTTATCTTATCCTAGTGTCTAAACTCTTCTCCATGGCTGGACCCCCAAATAATATTCCTTTACGTGCTAAGGGGGAGCTAGAGAGTGGGATAGGTTTACTAACTACCCTAGCCCTAACGCGTAACCTAACCCAAACCCCTACCCTAACCCTAACACGTACCCTAATCCTAACCCGTACCCTAAACCGAGCCCTATCCCTAACACTAACCCAAACCCTAACCCTAACCCATACCCTACGCCGTACACGAACACCTCCCCGAACCCATACCCCAAGCCGTACCCTAACCCTAACCCTAAGCCTAACCCTAACCCTAGGCTACCCTTGACTGCTTCTGCCTCCAATAGATTTCCTAAGCACTACTGTTTTAAGGAACAGCTTAAAAAGAGAATCCTAAAGTGATTTCTTTATAATGGGTGTGTTCCTTATCTTATCCTAGTGTCTAAACTTTTCTCCATGGCTGGACCCTCAAATAATATTCCTTTACGTGCTAAGGGGTATCTAGAGATTGGGATAGGTTTAATAACTACCCTAACCCTAACGCGTACCCTAACCCTAACCCCTACCCTAACCCTAACACGTACCCTAATCCTAACCCGTACCCTAAACCGAGCCCTAACCCTAACACTAACCCTAACCCTAACCCTAACCCATACCCTACGCCGTACACGCACCCCTCCCTGAACCCGTACCCTAAGCCGTACCCTAAGCCTAACCCTAAGCCTAACCCTAACCCTAGGCTACCCTTGACTGCTTCTGCCTCCAATAGATTTCCTAAGCACTAGTGTTTTAAGGAACAGCTTAAAAAGAGAATCCTAATGTGATTTCTTTATAATGGGTGTGTTCCTTATCTTATCCTAGTGTCTAAACTCTTCTCCATGGCTGCACCCCCAAATAATATTGCCTTACGTGCTAAGGGGTATCTAGAGAGTGGGATAGGTTTAATAACTACCCTAACCCTAATGCGTACTCTAACCCTAACCCCTACCCTAACACTAACACGTACCCTAATCCTAACCCGTACCCTAAACCGAGCCCTAACCCTAACACTAACACTAACCCTAACCCTAACCCATACCCGACGCCGTACCTGAACCCCTCCCCAAACCCGTACCCTAAGCCGTACCCTAAGCCTAACCCTAAGCCTAACACTAACCCTAGGCTACCCTTGACTGCTTCTGCCTCCAATAGATTTCCTAAGCACTAGTGTTTTAAGCAACAGCTTAAAAAGAGAATCCTCTTGTGATTTCTTTATAATGGGTGTGTTCCTTATCTTATCCTAGTGTCTAAATTCTTCTCCATTGCTGGATCCCCAAATAATATTCCTTTACGTGCTAAGGGGTATCTAGAGAGTGGGATAGGTTTACTAACTACCCTAACCCTAACGCGTACCCTAACCCTAACCCCTACCCTAAACCTAACACGTACCCTAATCCTAACCGTACCCTAAACCGAGCCCTAACCCTAACACTAACCCTAACCCTAACCCTAACCCATACCCTACGCCGTACCCGAAACCCTCCCCGAACCCGTACCCTAAGCCGTACCCTAAGCCTAACCCTAAGCCTAACCCTAACCCTAGGCTACCCTTGACTGCTTCTGCCTCCAATAGATTTCCTAAGCACTAGTGTTTTAAGCAACAGCTTAAAAAGAGAATCCTAATGTGATTTCTTTATAATGGGTGTGTTCCTTATCTTATCCTAGTGTCTAAACTCTTCTCCATGGCTGGACCCCCAAATAATATTCCTTTACGTGCTAAGGGGTATCTAGAGAGTGGGATAGGTTTAATAACTACCCTAACCCTAACGCGTACCCTAACCCTAACCCCTACCCTAACCCTAACACGTACCCTAATCCTAACCCGTACCCTAAACCGAGCCCTAACCCTAACACTAACCCTAACCCTAACCCTAACCCATACCCTACGCCGTACCCGAAACCCTCCCCGAACCCGTACCCTAAGCCGTACCCTAAGCCTAACCCTAAGCCTAACCCTAACCCTAGGCTACCCTTGACTGCTTCTGCCTCCAATAGATTTCCTAAGCACTAGTGTTTTAAGGAACAGCTTAAAAAGAGAATCCTAATGTGATTTCTTTATAATGGGTGTGTTCCTTATCTTATCCTAGTGTCTAAACTCTTCTCCATGGCTGGACCCTCAAATAATATTCCTTTACGTGCTAAGGGGTATCTAGAGAGTGGGATAGGTTTAATAACTACCCTAACCCTAACGCGTACCCTAACCCTAACCCCTACCCTAACCCTAACACGTACCCTAATACTAACCTGTACCCTAAACCGAGCCCTAACCCTAAAACTAACCCAAACCCTAACCCTAACCCATACCCTACGCCGTACCCGCACCCCTCCCCGAACCCGTACCCTAAGCCGTACCCTAAGCCGAACCCTAAGCCTAACCCTAACCCTAGGCTACCCTTGACTGCTTCTGCCTCCAATAGATTTCCTAAGCACTAGTGTTTTAAGGAACAGCTTAAAAAGAGAATCCTAAAGTGATTTCTTTATAATGGGTGTGTTCCTTATCTTATCCTAGTGTCTAAACTCTTCTCCATGGCTGGACCCCCAAATAATATTCCTTTACGTGCTAAGGGGTATCTAGAGAGTGGGATAGGTTTAATAACTACCCTAACCCTAACGCGTACCCTAACCCTAACCCCTACCCTAACCCTAACACGTACCCTAATCCTAACCCGTACCCTAAACCGAGCCCTAACCCTAACACTAACCCTAACCCTAACCCATACCCTACGCCGTACCCGAAACCCTCCCCGAACCCGTACCCTAAGCCGTACCCTAAGCCTCACCCTAAGCCTAACCTTATCCTAGGCTACCCTTGACCGCTTCTGCCTCCAGTAGATTTCCTAAGCACTAGTGTTTTAAGGAACAGCTTAAAAAGAGAATCCTAATGTGATTTCTTTATAATGGGTGTGTTCCTTATCTTATCCTAGTGTCTAAACTCTTCTCCATGGCTGGACCCTCAAATAATATTCCTTTACGTGCTAAGGGGTATCTAGAGAGTGGGATAGGTTTAATAACTACCCTAACCCTAACGCGTACCCTGACCATAACCCCTACCCTAACCCTAACACGTACCCTAATCCTAACCCGTACCCTAAACCGAGCCCTAACCCTAACACTAACCCTAACCCTAACCCTAACCCATACCCTACGCCGTACCCGCACCCCTCCCCGAACCCGTACCCTAAGCTGTACCCTAAGCCTAACCCTAAGCCTAACCCTAACCCTAGGCTACCCTTGACTGCTTCTGCCTCCAATAGATTTCCTAAGCACTAGTGTTTTAAGGAACAGCTTAAAAAGAGAATCCTAATGTGATTTCTTTATAATGGGTGTGTTCCTTATCTTATCCTAGTGTCTAAACTCTTCTCCATGGCTGGACCCCCAAATAATATTCCTTTACGTGCTAAGGGGTATCTAGAGAGTGGGATAGGTTTAATAACTACCCTAACCCTAACGCGTACCCTAACCCTAACCCCTACCCTAACCCTAACACGTACCCTAATCCTAACCCCTACCCTAAACCGAGCCCTAACCCTAACACTAACCCTAACCCTAACCCTAACCCATACCCTACGCCGTACCCGAAACCCTCCCCGAACTCGTACCCTAAGCCGTACCCTAAGCCTAACCCTAAGCCTAACCCTAACCCTAGGCTACCCTTGACTGCTTCTGCCTCCAATAGATTTCCTAAGCACTAGTGTTTTAAGAAACAGCTTAAAAAGAGAATCCTAATGTGATTTCTTTATAATGGGTGTGTTCCTTATCTTATCCTAGTGTCTAAACTTTTCTCCATGGCTGGACCCTCAAATAATATTCCTTTACGTGCTAAGGGGTATCTAGAGAGTGGGATAGGTTTAATAACTACCCTAACCCTAACGCGTACCCTAACCCTAACCCCTACCCTAACCCTAACACATACCCTAATCCTAACCCGTACCCTAAACCGAGCCCTAACCCTAACACTAACCCTAACCCTAATCCTAACCCATACCCTACGCCGTACCCGCACCCCTCCCTGAACCCGTACCCTAAGCCGTACCCTAAGCCTAACCCTAAGCCTAACCCTAACCCTAGGCTACCCTTGACTGCTTCTGCCTCCAATAGATTTCCTAAGCACTAGTGTTTTAACGAACAGCTTAAAAAGAGAATCCTAATGTGATTTCTTTATAATGGGTGTGTTCCTTATCTTATCCTAGTGTCTAAACTCTTCTCCATGGCTGCACCCCCAAATAATATTGCCTTACGTGCTAAGGGGTATCTAGAGAGTGGGATAGGTTTAATAACTACCCTAACCCTAATGCGTACTCTAACCCTAACCCCTACCCTAACACTAACACGTACCCTAATCCTAACCCGTACCCTAAACCGAGCCCTAACCCTAACACTAACACTAACCCTAACCCTAACCCATACCCTACGCCGTACCTGAACCCCTCCCCAAACCCGTACCCTAAGCCGTACCCTAAGCCTAACCCTAAGCCTAACACTAACCCTAGGCTACCCTTGACTGCTTCTCCCTCCAATAGATTTCCTAAGCACTAGTGTTTTAAGCAACAGCTTAAAAAGAGAATCCTAATGTGATTTCTTTATAATGGGTGTGTTCCTTATCTTATCCTAGTGTCTAAATTCTTCTCCATTGCTGGAACCCCAAATAATATTCCTTTACGTGCTAAGGGGTATCTAGAGAGTGGGATAGGTTTACTAACTACCCTAACCCTAACGCGTACCCTAACCCTAACCCCTACCCTAAACCTAACACGTACCCTAATCCTAACCGTACCCTAAACCGAGCCCTAACCCTAACACTAACCCTAACCCTAACCCTAACCCATACCCTACGCCGTACCCGAAACCCTCCCCGAACCTGAACCCTAAGCCGTACTCTAAGCCTAACCCTAAGCCTAACCCTAACCCTACGCTACCCTTGACTGCTTCTGCCTCCAATAGATTTCCTAAGCACTAGTGTTTTAAGGAACAGCTTAAAAAGAGAATCCTAATGTGATTTCTTTATAATGGGTGTGTTCCTTATCTTATCCTAGTGTCTAAACTCTTCTCCATGGCTGGACCCCCAAATAATATTCCTTTACGTGCTAAGGGGTATCTAGAGAGTGGGATAGGTTTAATAACTACCCTAACCCTAACCCCTACCCTAACCCTAACACGTACCCTAATCCTAACCCGTACCCTAAACCGAGCCCTAACCCTAACACTAACCCTAACCCTAACCCTAACCCAAACCCTACGCTGTACCCGAACCCCTCCCCGAACCCATTCCCCAAGCCGTACCCTAAACCTAACCCTAAGCCTAACCCTAACCCTAGGCTACCCTTGACTGCTTCTGCCTCCAATAGATTTCCTAAGCACTAGTGTTTTAAGGAACAGCTTAAAAAGAGAATCCTAATGTGATTTCTTTATAATGGGTGTGTTCCTTATCTTATCCTAGTGTCTAAACTCTTCTCCATGGCTGCACCCCCAAATAATATTGCCTTACGTGCTAAGGGGTATCTAGAGAGTGGGATAGGTTTAATAACTACCCTAACCCTAATGCGTACTCTAACCCTAACCCCTAACCTAACACTAACACGTACCCTAATCCTAACCCGTACCCTAAACCGAGCCCTAACCCTAACACTAACACTAACCCTAACCCTAACCCATACCCTACGCCGTACCTGAACCCCTCCCCAAACCCGTACCGTAAGCCGTACCCTAAGCCTAACCCTAAGCCTAACACTAACCCTAGGCTACCCTTGACTGCTTCTGCCTCCAATAGATTTCCTAAGCACTAGTGTTTTAAGCAACAGCTTAAAAAGAGAATCCTAATGTGATTTCTTTATAATGGGTGTGTTCCTTATCTTATCCTAGTGTCTAAATTCTTCTCCATGGCTGGAACCCCAAATAATATTCCTTTACGTGCTAAGGGGTATCTAGAGAGTGGGATAGGTTTACTAAGTACCCTAACCCTAACGCGTACCCTAACCCTAACCCCTACCCTAAACCTAACACGTACCCTAATCCTAAACGTACCCTAAACCGAGCCCTAACCCTAACACTAACCCTAACCCTAACCCTAACCCATACCCTACGCCGTACCCGCACCCCTCCCCGAACCCGTAACCTAAGCCGTACCCTAAGCATAACCCTAAGCCTAACCCTAACCCTAGGCTACCCTTGACTGCTTCTGCCTCCAATAGATTTCCTAAGCACTACTGTTTTAAGGAACAGCTTAAAAAGAGAATCCTAATGTGATTTCTTTATAATGGGTGTGTTCCTTATCTTATCCTAGTGTCTAAACTCTTCTCCATGGCTGCACCCCCAAATAATATTCCCTTACGTGCTAAGGGGTATCTGGAGAGTGGGATAGGTTTCATAACTACCCTAACCCTAACACGTACCCTAACCCTAACCCCTACCCTAACCCTAACACGTACCCTAATCCTAACCTGTACCCTAAACCGAGGCCTAACCCTAACACTAACCCTAACCCTAACCCTAACCCATAACCTACGCCATACCCGCACACCTCCCCGAACCCGTACCCTAAGCCATACCCTAAACCTAACCCTAAGCCTAACCCTAACCCTAGGCTACCCTTGACTGCTTCTGCCTCCAATTGATTTCCTAAGCAGTAGTGTTTTAAGGAACAGCTTAAAAAGAGAATCCTAATGTGATTTCTTTATAATGGGTGTGTTCCTTATCTTATCCTAGTGTCTAAACTCTTCTCCATGGCTGGACCCCCAAATAATATTCCTTTACGTGCTAAGGGGGAGCTAGAGAGTGGGATAGGTTTACTAACTACCCTAGCCCTAACGCGTAACCTAACCCTAACCCCTACCCTAACCCTAACACGTACCCTAATCCTAACCCGTACCCTAAACCGAGCCCTAACCCTAACACTAACCCAAACCCTAACCCTAACCCATACCCTACGCCGTACACAAACACCTCCCCGAACCCATACCCCAGCCGTACCCTAACCCTAACCCTAAGCCTAACCCTAACCCTAGTCTACCCTTGACTGCTTCTGCCTCCAATAGATTTCCTAAGCACTAGTGTTTTAAGGAACAGCTTAAAAAGAGAATCCTAAAGTGATTTCTTTATAATGGGTGTGTTCCTTATCTTATCCTAGTGTCTAAACTCTTCTCCATGGCTCGACCCACAAATAATATTCCTTTACGTGCTAAGGGGTATCTAGAGAGTGGGATAGGTTTAAAAACTACCCTAACCCTAACGCTTACCCTAACCCTAACCCCTACCCTAACCCTAACACGTACCCTAATCCTAACCCGTACCCTAAACCGAGCCCTAACCCTAACACTAACCCTAACCCTAACCCATACCCTACGCCGTACCCGCACCCCTCCCCGAACCCGTAACCTAAGCCGTACCCTAAGCCTAACCCTAAGCCTAACCCTAACCCTAGGCTACCCTTGACTGCTTCTGCCTCCAATAGATTTCCTAAGCACTACTGTTTTAAGGAACAGCTTAAAAAGAGAATCCTAATGTGATTTCTTTATAATGGGTGTGTTCCTTACCTTATCCTAGTGTCTAAACTCTTCTCCATGGCTGCACCCCCAAATAATATTCCCTTACGTGCTAAGGGGTATCTAGAGAGTGGGATAGGTTTAATAACTACCCTAACCCTAACGCGTACCCTAACCCTAACCCCTACCCTAACCCTAACACGTACCCTAATACTAACCTGTACCCTAAACCGAGCCCTAACCCTAACACTAATCCTAACCCTAACCCATACCCTACGCCGTACCCGCACCCCTCCCCGAACCCGTACCCTAAGCCATACCCTAAACCTAACCCTAAGCCTAACCCTAACCCTAGGCTACCCTTGACTGCTTCTGCCTCCAATTGATTTCCTAAGCAGTAGTGTTTTAAGGAACAGCTTAAAAAGAGAATCCTAATGTGATTTCTTTATAATGGGTGTGTTCCTTATCTTATCCTAGTGTCTAAACACTTCTCCATGGCTGGACCCCCAAATAATATTCCTTTACGTGCTAAGGGGGAGCTAGAGAGTGGGATAGGTTTACTAACTACCCTAGCCCTAACGCGTAACCTAACCCTAACCCCTACCCTAACCCTAACACGTACCCTAATCCTAACCCGTACCCTAAACCGAGCCCTAACCCTAACACTAACCCAAACCCTAACCCTAACCCATACCCTACGCCGTACACGAACACCTCCCCGAACCCATACCCCAAGCCGTACCCTAACCCTAACCCTAAGCCTAACCCTTACCCTAGGCTACCCTTGACTGCTTCTGCCTCCAATAGATTTCCTAAGCACTAGTGTTTTAAGAACAGCTTAAAAAGAGAATCCTAAAGTGATTTCTTTATAATGGGTGTGTTCCTTATCTTATCCTAGTGTCTAAACTCTTCTCCATGGCTGCACCCCCAAATAATATTCCTTTACGTGCTAAGGGGTATCTAGAAAGTGGGATAGGTTTAATAACTACCCTAACCCTAACGCGTACCCTAACCCTAACCCCTACCCTAACCCTAACATGTACCCTAATCCTAACCCGTACCCTAAACCGAGCCCTAACCCTAACACTAACCCTAACCCTAACCCTAACCCATACCCTACGCCGTACCCGAAACCCTCCCCGAACCCGTACCCTAAGCCATACCCTAAGCCTAACCCTAAGCCTAACACTAACCCTAGGCTACCCTTGACTGCTTCTGCCTCCAATAGATTTCCTAAGCACTAGTGTTTTAAGCAACAGCTTAAAAAGAGAATCCTAATGTGATTTCTTTATAATGGGTGTGTTCCTTATCTTATCCTAGTGTCTAAACTCTTCTCCATGGCTGGACCCCCAAATAATATTCCTTTACGTGCTAAGGGGTATCTAGAGAGTGTTATAGGTTTACTAACGACCCTAACCCTAATGCGTACCCTAACCCTAACCCCTACCCTAAACCTACCACGTACCCTAATCCTAACCGTACCCTAAACCGAGCCCTAACCCTAACACAAACCCTAACCCTAACCCTAACCCATACCCTACGCCGTACCCGAAACCCTCCCCGAACCCGTACCCTAAGCCGTACCCTAAGCCTAACCCTAAGCCTAACCCTAACCCTAGGCTACCCTTGACTGCTTCTGCCTCCAATAGATTTCCTAAGCACTAGTGTTTTAAGGAAGAGCTGAAAAAGAGAATCCTAATGTGATTTCTTTATAATGGGTGTGTTCCTTATCTTATCCTAGTGTCTAAACTCTTCTCCATGGCTGGACCCCCAAATAATATTCCTTTACGTGCTAAGGGGTATCTAGAGAGTGGGATAGGTTTAACAACTACCCTAACCCTAACGCGTACCCTAAACCTAACCCCTACCCTAACCCTAACACGTACCCTAATCCTAACCCGTACCCTAAACCGAGCCATAACCCTAACACTAACCCTAACCCTAACCCTAACCCATACCGTAGGCCGTACCCGCACCCCTCCCCGAACCCGTACCCTAAGCCGTACCCTAAGCCGAACCCTAAGCCTAACCCTAACCCTAGGCTACCCTTGACTGCTTCTGCCTCCAATTGATTTCCTAAGCACTAGTGTTTTAAGGAACAGCTTAAAAAGAGAATCCTAATGTGATTTCTTTATAATGGGTGTGTTCCTTATCTTATCCTAGTGTCTAAACTCTTCTCCATGGCTGCACCCCCAAATAATATTGCCTTACGTGCTAAGGGGTATCTAGAGAGTGGGATAGGTTTAATAACTACCCTAAACCTAATGCGTACTCTAACCCTAACCCCTACCCTAACACTAACACGTACCCTAATCCTAACCCGTACCCTAAACCGAGCCCTAACCCTAACACTAACACTAACCCTAACCCTAACCCATACCCTACGCCGTACCTGAACCCCTCCCCAAACCCGTACCCTAAGCCGTACCCTAAGCCTAACCCTAAGCCTAACACTAACCCTAGGCTACCCTTGACTGCTTCTGCCTCCAATAGATTTCCTAAGCACTAGTGTTTTAAGCAACAGCTTAAAAAGAGAATCCTAATGTGATTTCTTTATAATGGGTGTGTTCCTTATCTTATCCTAGTGTCTAAATTCTTCTCCATGGCTGGAACCCCAAATAATATTCCTTTACGTGCTAACGGGTATCTAGAGAGTGGGATAGGTTTACTAACTACCCTAACCCTAACGCGTACCCTAACCCTAACCCCTACCCTAAACCTAACACGTACCCTAATCCTAACCGTACCCTAAACCGAGCCCTAACCCTAACACTAACCCTAACCCTAACCCTAACCCATACCCTACGCCGTACCCGAAACCCTCCCCGAACCCGTACCCTAAGCCGTACCCTAAGCCTAACCCTAAGCCTAACCCTAACCCTAGGCTACCCTTGACTGCTTCTGCCTCCAATAGATTTCCTAAGCACTAGTGTTTTAAGGAACAGCTTAAAAAGAGAATCCTAATGTGATTTCTTTATAATGTGTGTGTTCCTTATCTTATCTTAGTGTCAAAACTCTTCTCCATGGCTGCACCCCCAAATAATATTCCTTTACGTGCTAAGGGGTATCTAGAGAGTGGGATAGGTTTAATAACTAACCTAACCCTAACGCATACCCTAACCCTAACCCCTACCCTAACCCTAACACGTACCCTAATCCTAACCCGTACCCTAAACCGAGCCCTAACCCTAACACTAACCCTAACCCTAACCCTAACCCATACCCTACGCCGTACCCGAACCCCTCCCCGAACCCATTCCCCAAGCCGTACCCTAAACCTAACCCTAAGCCTAACCCTAACCCTAGGCTACCCTTGACTGCTTCTGCCTCCAATAGATTTCCTAAGCACTAGTGTTTTAAGGAACAGCTTAAAAAGAGAATCCTAATGTGATTTCTTTATAATGGGTGTGTTCCTTATCTTATCCTAGTGTCTAAACTCTTCTCCATGGCTGCACCCCCAAATAATATTTCCTTACGTGCTAAGGGGTATCTAGAGAGTGGGATAGGTTTAATAACTACCCTAACCCTAATGCGTACTCTAACCCTAACCCCTAACCTAACACTAACACGTACCCTAATCCTAACCCGTACCCTAAACCGAGCCCTAACCCTAACACTAACACTAACCCTAACCCTAACCCATACCCTACGCCGTACCTGAACCCCTCCCCAAACCCGTACCGTAAGCCGTACCCTAAGCCTAACCCTAAGCCTAACACTAACCCTAGGCTACCCTTGACTGCTTCTGCCTCCAATAGATTTCCTAAGCACTAGTGTTTTAAGCAACAGCTTAAAAAGAGAATCCTAATGTGATTTCTTTATAATGGGTGTGTTCCTTATCTTATCCTAGTGTCTAAATTCTTCTCCATGGCTGGAACCCCAAATAATATTCCTTTACGTGCTAATAGGTATCTAGAGAGTGGGATAGGTTTACTAACTACCCTAACCCTAACGCGTACCCTAACCCTAATCCCTACCCTAAACCTAACACGTACCCTAATCCTAACCGTACCCTAAACCGAGCCCTAACCCTAACACTAACCCTAACCCTAACCCTAACCCATACCCTACGCCGTACCCGCACCCCTCCCCGAACCCGTAACCTAAGCCGTACCCTAAGCCTAACCCTAAGCCTAACCCTAACCCTAGGCTACCCTTGACTGCTTCTGCCTCCAATAGATTTCCTAAGCACTAGTGTTTTAAGGAACAGCTTAAAAAGAGAATCCTAATGTGATTTCTTTATAATGGGTGTGTTCCTTATCTTATCCTAGTGTCTAAACTCTTCTCCATGGCTGCACCCCCAAATAATATTCCCTTACGTGCTAAGGGGTATCTAGAGAGTGGGATAGGTTTAATAACTACCCTAACCCTAACGCGTACCCTAACCCTAACCCCTACCCTAACCCTAACACGTACCCTAATCCTAACCCGTACCCTAAACCGAGCCCTAACCCTAACACTAACCCTAACCCTAACCCATACCCTACGCCGTACCCGAAACCCTCCCCGAACCCGTACCCTAAGCCGTACCCTAAGCCTCACCCTAAGCCTAACCTTATCCTAGGCTACCCTTGACTGCTTCTGCCTCCAATAGATTTCCTAAGCACTAGTGTTTTAAGGAACAGCTTAAAAAGAGAATCCTAATGTGATTTCTTTATAATGGGTGTGTTCCTTATCTTATCCTAGTGTCTAAACTCTTCTCCATGGCTGGACCCTCAAATAATATTCCATTACGTGCTAAGGGGTATCTAGAGAGTGGGATAGGTTTAATAACTACCCTAACCCTAACGCGTACCCTAACCCTAACCCCTACCCTAAACCTAACACGTACCCTAATCCTAACCCGTACCCTAAACCGAGCCCTAACCCTAACACTAACCCTAACCCTAACCCTAACCCATACCCTACGCCGTACCCGCACCCCTCCCCGAACCCGTACCCTAAGCCGTACCCTAAGCCTAACCCTAAGCCTAACCCTAACCCTAGGCTACCCTTGACTGCTTCTGCCTCCAATAGATTTCCTAAGCACTACTGTTTTAAGGAACAGCTTAAAAAGAGAATCCTAATGTGATTTCTTTATAATGGGTGTGTTCCTTATCTTATCCTAGTGTCTAAACTCTTCTCCATGGCTGGACCCCCAAATAATATTCCTTTACGTGCTAAGGGGTATCTAGAGAGTGGGATAGGTTTAACAACTACCCTAACCCTAACGCGTACCCTAAACCTAACCCCTACCCTAACCCTAACACGTACCCTAATCCTAACCCGTACCCTAAACCGAGCCCTAACCCTAACACTAACCCTAACCCTAACCCTAACCCATACCGTAGGCCGTACCCGCACCCCTCCCCGAACCCGTACCCTAAGCCGTACCCTAAGCCGAACCCTAAGCCTAACCCTAAACCTAGGCTACCCTTGACTGCTTCTGCCTCCAATTGATTTCCTAAGCACTAGTGTTTTAAGGAACAGCTTAAAAAGAGAATCCTAATGTGATTTCTTTATAATGGGTGTGTTCCTTATCTTATCCTAGTGTCTAATCTCTTCTCCATGGCTGCACCCCCAAATAATATTGCCTTACGTGCTAAGGGGTATCTAGAGAGTGGGATAGGTTTAATAACTACCCTAAACCTAATGCGTACTCTAACCCTAACCCCTACCCTAACACTAACACGTACCCTAATCCTAACCCGTACCCTAAACCGAGCCCTAACCCTAACACTAACACTAACCCTAACCCTAACCCATACCCTAGGCCGTACCTGAACCCCTCCCCAAACCCGTACCCTAAGCCGTACCCTAAGCCTAACCCTAAGCCTAACACTAACCCTAGGCTACCCTTGACTGCTTCTGCCTCCAATAGATTTCCTAAGCACTAGTGTTTTAAGCAACAGCTTAAAAAGAGAATCCTAATGTGATTTCTTTATAATGGGTGTGTTCCTTATCTTATCCTAGTGTCTAAATTCTTCTCCATGGCTGGAACCCCAAATAATATTCCTTTACGTGTTAAGGGGTATCTAGAGAGTGGGATAGGTTTACTAACTACCCTAACCCTAACGCGTACCCTAACCCTAACCCCTACCCTAAACCTAACACGTACCCTAATCCTAACCGTACCCTAAACCGAGCCCTAACCCTAACACTAACCCTAACCCTAACCCTAACCCATACCCTACGCCGTACCCGAAACCCTCCCCGAACCCGTACCCTAAGCCTTACCCTAAGCCTAACCCTAAGCCTAACCCTAACCCTAGGCTACCCTTGACTGCTTCTGCCTCCAATAGATTTCCTAAGCACTAGTGTTTTAACGAACAGCTTAAAAAGAGAATCCTAAAGTGATTTCTTTATAATGGGTGTGTTCCTTTTCTTATCCTAGTGTCTAAACTCTTCTCCATGGCTGGACCCCCAAATAATATTCCTTTATGTGCTAAGGGGTATCTAGAGAGTGGGATAGGTTTAATAACTACCCTAACCCTAACGCGTACCCTAACCCTAACCCCTACCCTAACCCTAACACTAACCCTAACCCTAACCCATACCCTACGCCGTACCCGAAACCCTCCCCGAACCCGTACCCTAAGCCCTACCCTAAGCCTCACCCTAAGCCTAACCTTATCCTAGGCTACCCTTGACTGCTTCTGCCTCCAATAGATTTCCTAAGCACTAGTGTTTTAAGGAACAGCTTAAAAAGAGAATCCTAATGTGATTTCTTTATAATGGGTGTGTTCCTTATCTTATCCTAGTGTCTAAACTCTTCTCCATGGCTGGACCCTCAAATAATATTCCTTTACGTGCTAAGGGGTATCTAGAGAGTGGGATAGGTTTAATAACTACCCTAACCCTAACGCGTACCCTAACCCTAACCCCTACCCTAAACCTAACACGTACCCTAATCCTAACCTGTACCCTAAACCGAGCCCTAACCCTAACACTAACCCTAACCCTAACCCTAACCCATACCCTACGCCGTACCCGAAACCCTCCCCGAACCCGTACCCTAAGCCATACCCTAAGCCTAACCCTAAGCCAACACTAACCCTAGGCTACCCTTGACTGCTTCTGCCTCCAATAGATTTCCTAAGCACTAGTGTTTTAAGCAACAGCTTAAAAAGAGAATCCTAATGTGATTTCTTTATAATGGGTGTGTTCCTTATCTTATCCTAGTGTCTAAACTCTTCTCCATGGCTGGACCCCCAAATAATATTCCTTTATGTGCTAAGGTGTATCTAGAGAGTGGGATAGGTTTACTAACGACCCTAAACCTAATGCGTACCCTAACCCTAACCCCTACCCTAAACCTACCACGTACCCTAATCCTAACCGTACCCTAAACCGAGCCCTAACCCTAACACAAACCCTAACCCTAACCCTAACCCATACCCTACGCCGTACCCGAAACCCTCCCCGAACCCGTACCCTAAGCCGTACCCTAAGCCTAACCCTAAGCCTAACCCTAACCCTAGGCTACCCTTGACTGCTTCTGCCTCTAATAGATTTCCTAAGCACTAGTGTTTTAAGGAAGAGCTGAAAAAGAGAATCCTAATGTGATTTCTTTATAATGGGTGTGTTCCTTATCTTATCCTAGTGTCTAAACTCTTCTCCATCGCTGGACCCCCAAATAATATTCCTTTACGTGCTAAGGGGTATCTAGAGAGTGGGATAGGTTTAACAACTACCCTAACCCTAACGCGTACCCTAAACCTAACCCCTACCCTAACCCTAACACGTACCCTAATCCTAACCCGTACCCTAAACCGAGCCCTAACCCTAACACTAACCCTAACCCTAACCCTAACCCATACCGTACGCAGTACCCGCACCCCTCCCCGAACCCGTACCCTAAGCCGTACCCTAAGCCGAACCCTAAGCCTAAACCTAACCCTAGGCTACCCTTGACTGCTTCTGCCTCCAATTGATTTCCTAACCACTAGTGTTTTAAGGAACAGCTTAAAAAGAGAATCCTAATGTGATTTCTTTATAATGGGTGTGTTCCTTATCTTATCCTAGTGTCTAAACTCTTCTCCATGGCTGCACCCCCAAATAATATTGCCTTACGTGCTAAGGGGGAGCTAGAGAGTGGGATAGGTTTAATAACTACCCTAAACCTAATGCGTACTCTAACCCTAACCCCTACCCTAACACTAACACGTACCCTAATCCTAACCCGTACCCTAAACCGAGCCCTAACCCTAACACTAACACTAACCCTAACCCTAACCCATACCCTACGCCGTACCTGAACCCCTCCCCAAACCCGTACCCTAAGCCGTACCCTAAGCCTAACCCTAAGCCTAACACTAACCCTAGGCTACCCTTGACTGCTTCTGCCTCCAATAGATTTCCTAAGCACTCGTGTTTTAAGCAACAGCTTAAAAAGAGAATCCTAATGTGATTTCTTTATAATGGGTGTGTTCCTTATCTTATCCTAGTGTCTAAATTCTTCTCCATGGCTGGAACCCCAAATAATATTCCTTTACGTGCTAAGGGGTATCTAGAGAGTGGGATAGGTTTACTAACTACCCTAACCCTAACGCGTACCCTAACCCTAACCCCTACCCTAAACCTAACACGTACCCTAATCCTAACCGTACCCTAAACCGAGCCCTAACCCTAACACTAACCCTAACCCTAACCCTAACCCATACCCTACGCCGTACCCGAAACCCTCCCCGAACCCGTACCCTAAGCCGTACCCTAAGCCTAACCCTAAGCCTAACCCTAACCCTAGGCTACCCTTGACTGCTTCTGCCTCCAATAGATTTCCTAAGCACTAGTGTTTTAACGAACAGCTTAAAAAGAGAATCCTAATGTGATTTCTTTATAATGGGTGTGTTCCTTATCTTATCCTAGTGTCTAAACTCTTCTCCATGGCTGGACCCTCAAATAATATTCCTTTACGTGCTAAGGGGTATCTAGAGAGTGGGATAGGTTTAATAACTACCTAACCCTAACGCGTACCGTAACCCTAACCCCTACCCTAACCCTAACACGTACCCTAATCCTAACCCGTACCCTAAACCGAGCCCTAACCCTAACACTAACCCTAACCCTAACCCTAACCCATACCCTACGCCGTACCCGAAACCCTCCCCGAACCCGAACCCTAAGCCGTACCCTAAGCCTAACCCTAAGCCTAACCCTAACCCTAGGCTACCCTTGACTGCTTCTGCCTCCAATAGATTTCCTAAGCACTAGTGTTTTAAGGAACAGCTTAAAAAGAGAATCCTAATGTGATTTCTTTATAATGGGTGTGTTCCTTATCTTATCCTAGTGTCTAAACTCTTCTCCATGGCTGGACCCCCAAATAATATTCCTTTACGTGCTAAGGGGTATCTAGAGAGTGGGATAGGTTTAATAACTACCCTAACCCTAACCCCTACCGTAACCCTAACACGTACCCTAATCCTAACCCGTACCCTAAACCGAGCCCTAACCCTAACACTAACCCTAACCCTAACCCTAACCCAAACCCTACGCTGTACCCGAACCCCTCCCCGAACCCATTCCACAAGCCGTACCCTAAACCTAACCCTAAGCCTAACCCTAACCCTAGGCTACCCTTGACTGCTTCTGCCTCCAATAGATTTCCTAAGCACTAGTGTTTTAAGGAACAGCTTAAAAAGAGAATCCTAATGTGATTTCTTTATAATGGGTGTGTTCCTTATCTTATCCTAGTGTCTAAACTCTTCTCCATGGCTGCACCCCCAAATAATATTGCCTTACGTGCTAAGGGGTATCTAGAGAGTGGGATAGGTTTAATAACTACCCTAAACCTAATGCGTACTCTAACCCTAACCCCTACCCTAACACTAACACGTACCCTAATCCTAACCCGTACCCTAAACCGAGCCCTAACCCTAACACTAACACTAACCCTAACCCTAACCCATACCCTACGCCGTACCTGAACCCCTCCCCAAACCCGTACCCTAAGCCGTACCCTAAGCCTAACCCTAAGCCTAACACTAACCCTAGGCTACCCTTGACTGCTTCTGCCTCCAATAGATTTCCTAAGCACTAGTGTTTTAAGCAACAGCTTAAAAAGAGAATCCTAATGTGATTTCTTTATAATGGGTGTGTTCCTTATCTTATCCTAGTGTCTAAATTCTTCTCCATGGCTGGAACCCCAAATAATATTCCTTTACGTGCTAAGGGGTATCTAGAGAGTGGGATAGGTTTACTAACTACCCTAACCCTAACGCGTACCCTAACCCTAACCCCTACCCTAAACCTAACACGTACCCTAATCCTAACCGTACCCTAAACCGAGCCCTAACCCTAACACTAACCCTAACCCTAACCCTAACCCATACCCTACGCCGTACCCGAAACCCTCCCCGAACCCGTACCCTAAGCCGTACCCTAAGCCTAACCCTAAGCCTAACCCTAACCCTAGGCTACCCTTGACTGCTTCTGCCTCCAATAGATTTCCTAAGCACTAGTGTTTTAACGAACAGCTTAAAAAGAGAATCCTAATGTGATTTCTTTATAATGGGTGTGTTCCTTATCTTATCCTAGTGTCTAAACTCTTCTCCATGGCTGGACCCTCAAATAATATTCCTTTACGTGCTAAGGGGTATCTAGAGAGTGGGATAGGTTTAATAACTACCTAACCCTAACGCGTACCGTAACCCTAACCCCTACCCTAACCCTAACACGTACCCTAATCCTAACCCGTACCCTAAACCGAGCCCTAACCCTAACACTAACCCTAACCCTAACCCTAACCCATACCCTACGCCGTACCCAAAACCCTCCCCGAACCCGTACCCTAAGCCGTACCCTAAGCCTAACCCTAAGCCTAACCCTAACCCTAGGCTACCCTTGACTGCTTCTGCCTCCAATAGATTTCCTAAGCACTAGTGTTTTAAGGAACAGCTTAAAAAGAGAATCCTAATGTGATTTCTTTATAATGGGTGTGTTCCTTATCTTATCCTAGTGTCTAAACTCTTCTCCATGGCTGGACCCCCAAATAATATTACTTTACGTGCTAAGGGGTATCTAGAGAGTGGGATAGGTTTAATAACTACCCTAACCCTAACCCCTACCGTAACCCTAACACGTACCCTAATCCTAACCCGTACCCTAAACCGAGCCCTAACCCTAACACTAACCCTAACCCTAACCCTAACCCAAACCCTACGCTGTACCCGAACCCCTCCCAGAACCCATTCCCCAAGCCGTACCCTAAACCTAACCCTAAGCCTAACCCTAACCCTAGGCTACCCTTGACTGCTTCTGCCTCCAATAGATTTCCTAAGCACTAGTGTTTTAAGGAACAGCTTAAAAAGAGAATCCTAATGTGATTTCTTTATAATGGGTGTGTTCCTTATCTTATCCTAGTGTCTAAACTCTTCTCCATGGCTGCACCCCCAAATAATATTGCCTTACGTGCTAAGGGGTATCTAGAGAGTGGGATAGGTTTAATAACTACCCTAACCCTAATGCGTACTCTAACCCTAACCCCTAACCTAACACTAACACGTACCCTAATCCTAACCCGTACCCTAAACCGAGCCCTATCCCTAACACTAACCCAAACCCTAACCCTAACCCATACCCTACGCCGTACACGAACACCTCCCCGAACCCATACCCCAAGCCGTACCCTAACCCTAACCCTAAGCCTAACCCTAACCCTAGGCTACCCTTGACTGCTTCTGCCTCCAATAGATTTCCTAAGCACTACTGTTTTAAGGAACAGCTTAAAAAGAGAATCCTAAAGTGATTTCTTTATAATGGGTGTGTTCCTTATCTTATCCTAGTGTCTAAACTCTTCTCCATGGCTGGACCCCCAAATAATATTCCTTTACGTGCTAAGGGGTATCTAGAGAGTGGGATAGGTTTAATAACTACCCTAACCCTAACGCGTACCCTAACCCTAACCCCTACCCTAACCCTAACACGTACCCTAATCCTAACCCGTACCCTAAACCGAGCCCTAACCCTAACACTAACCCTAACCCTAACCCTAACCCATACCCTACGCCGTACCCGAAACCCTCCCCGAACTCGTACCCTAAGCCGTACCCTAAGCCTAACCCTAAGCCTAACCCTAACCCTAGGCTACCCTTGACTGCTTCTGCCTCCAATAGATTTCCTAAGCACTAGTGTTTTAACGAACAGCTTAAAAAGAGAATCCTAATGTGATTTCTTTATAATGGGTGTGTTCCTTATCTTATCCTAGTGTCTAAACTCTTCTCCATGGCTGCACCCCCAAATAATATTCCTTTACGTGCTAAGGGGTATCTAGAGAGCGGGATAGGTTTAATAACTACCCTAACCCTAACGCGTACCCTAACCCTAACCCCTACCCTAACCCTAACACGTACCCTAATCCTAACCCGTACCCTAAACCGAGCCCTAACCCTAACACTAACCCTAACCCTAACCCTAACCCATACCCTACGCCGTACCCGAAACCCTCCCCGAACTCGTACCCTAAGCCGTACCCTAAGCCTAACCCTAAGCCTAACCCTAACCCTCGGCTACCCTTGACTGCTTCTGCCTCCAATAGATTTCCTAAGCACTAGTGTTTTAACGAACAGCTTAAAAAGAGAATCCTAATGTGATTTCTTTATAATGGGTGTGTTCCTTATCTTATCCTAGTGTCTAAACTCTTCTCCATGGCTGGACCCCCAAATAATATTCCTTTACGTGCTAAGGGGTATCTAGAGAGTGGGATAGGTTTAATAACTACCCTAACCCTAAGGCGTACCCTAACCCTAACCCCTACCCTAACCCTAACACGTACCCTAATCCTAACCCGTACCCTAAACCGAGCCCTAACCCTAACACTAACCCTAAACCTAACCCTAACCCATACCCTACGCCGTACCCGAAACCCTCCCCGAACTCGTACCCTAAGCCGTACCCTAAGCCTAACCCTAAGCCTAACCCTAACCCTAGGCTACCCTTGACTGCTTCTGCCTCCAATAGATTTCCTAAGCACTAGTGTTTTAACGAACAGCTTAAAAAGAGAATCCTAAAGTGATTTCTTTATAATGGGTGTGTTCCTTATCTTATCCTAGTGTCTAAACTCTTCTCCATGGCTGGACCCCCAAATAATATTCCTTTACGTGCTAAGGGGTATCTAGAGAGTGGGATAGGTTTAATAACTACCCTAACCCTAACGCGTACCCTAACCCTAACCCCTACCCTAACCCTAACACGTACCCTAATCCTAACCCATACCCTAAACCGAGCCCTAACCCTAACACTAACCCTAACCCTAACCCTAACCCATACCCTACGCCGTACCCGAAACCCTCCCCGAACTCGTACCCTAAGCCGTACCCTAAGCCTAACCCTAAGCCTAACCCTAACCCTAGGCTACCCTTGACTGCTTCTGCCTCCAATAGATTTCCTAAGCACTAGTGTTTTAACGAACAGCTTAAAAAGAGAATCCTAATGTGATTTCTTTATAATGGGTGTGTTCCTTATCTTATCCTAGTGTCTAAACTCTTCTCCATGGCTGGACCCTCAAATAATATTCCTTTACGTGCTAAGGGGTATCTAGAGAGTGGGATAGGTTTAATAACTACCCTAACCCTAACGCGTACCCTAACCCTAACCCCTACCCTAACCCTAACACGTACCCTAATCCTAACCCGTACCCTAAACCGAGCCCTAACCCTAACCCTAACCCTAACCCTAACCCTAACCCATACCCTACGCCGTACCCGCACCCCTCCCCGAACCCGTACCCTAAGCCGTACCCTAAGCCTAACCCTAAGCCTAACCCTAACCCTAGGCTACCCTTGACTGCTTCTGCCTCCAATAGATTTCCTAAGCACTAGTGTTTTAAGGAACAGCTTAAAAAGAGAATCCTAATGTGATTTCTTTATAATGGGTGTGTTCCTCATCTTATCCTAGTGTCTAAACTCTTCTCCATGGCTGGACCCCCAAATAATATTCCTTTACGTGCTAAGGGGTATCTAGAGAGTGGGATAGGTTTAATAACTACCCTAACCCTAACCCCTACCCTAACCCTAACACGTACCCTAATCCTAACCCGTACCCTAAACCGAGCCCTAACCCTAACACTAACCCTAACCCTAACCCTAACCCAAACCCTACGCTGTACCCGAACCCCTCCCCGAACCCATTCCCCAAGCCGTACCCTAAACCTAACCCTAAGCCTAACCCTAACCCTAGGCTACCCTTGACTGCTTCTGCCTCCAATAGATTTCCTAAGCACTAGTGTTTTAAGGAACAGATTAAAAAGAGAATCCTAATGTGATTTCTTTATAATGGGTGTGTTCCTTATCTTATCCTAGTGTCTAAACTCTTCTCCATGGCTGCACCCCCAAATAATATTGCCTTACGTGCTAAGGGGTATCTAGAGAGTGGGATAGGTTTAATAACTACCCTAACCCTAATGCGTACTCTAACCCTAACCCCTAACCTAACACTAACACGTACCCTAATCCTAACCCGTACCCTAAACCGAGCCCTAACCCTAACACTAACACTAACCCTAACCCTAACCCATACCCTACGCCGTACCTGAACCCCTCCCCAAACCCGTACCGTAAGCCGTACCCTAAGCCTAACCCTAAGCCTAACACTAACCCTAGGCTACCCTTGACTGCTTCTGCCTCCAATAGATTTCCTAAGCACTAGTGTTTTAAGGAAGAGCTTAAAAAGAGAATCCTAATGTGATTTCTTTATAATGGGTGTGTTCCTTATCTTATCCTAGTGTCTAAATTCTTCTCCATGGCTGGAACCCCAAATAATATTCCTTTACGTGCTAAGGGGTATCTAGAGAGTGGGATAGGTTTACTAAGTACCCTAACCCTAACGCGTACCCTAACCCTAACCCCTACCCTAAACCTAACACGTACCCTAATCCTAAACGTACCCTAAACCGAGCCCTAACCCTAACACTAACCCTAACCCTAACCCTAACCCATACCCTACGCCGTACCCGCACCCCTCCCCGAACCCGTAACCTAAGCCGTACCCTAAGCCTAACCCTAAGCCTAACCCTAACCCTAGGCTACCCTTGACTGCTTCTGCCTCCAATAGATTTCCTAAGCACTACTGTTTTAAGGAACAGCTTAAAAAGAGAATCCTAATGTGATTTCTTTATAATGGGTGTGTTCCTTATCTTATCCTAGTGTCTAAACTCTTCTCCATGGCTGCACCCCCAAATAATATTCCCTTACGTGCTAAGGGGTATCTAGAGAGTGGGATAGGTTTCATAACTACCCTAACCCTAACGCGTACCCTAACCCTAACCCCTACCCTAAACCTAACACGTACCCTAATCCTAACCTGTACCCTAAACCGAGGCCTAACCCTAACACTAACCCTAACCCTAACCCTAACCCATAACCTACGCCATACCCGCACACCTCCCCGAACCCGTACCCTAAGCCATACCCTAAACCTAACCCTAAGCCTAACCCTAACCCTAGGCTACCCTTGACTGCTTCTGCCTCCAATTGATTTCCTAAGCAGTAGTGTTTTAAGGAACAGCTTAAAAAGAGAATCCTAAAGTGATTTCTTTATAATGGGTGTGTTCCTTATCTTATCCTAGTGTCTAAACTCTTCTCCATGGCTGGACCCCCAAATAATATTCCTTTACGTGCTAAGGGGGAGCTAGAGAGTGGGATAGGTTTACTAACTACCCTAGCCCTAACGCGTAACCTAACCCTAACCCCTACCCTAACCCTAACACGTACCCTAATCCTAACCCGTACCCTAAACCGAGCCCTATCCCTAACACTAACCCAAACCCTAACCCTAACCCATACCCTACGCCGTACACGAACACCTCCCCGAACCCATACCCCAAGCCGTACCCTAACCCTAACCCTAAGCCTAACCCTAACCCTAGGCTACCCTTGACTGCTTCTGCCTCCAATAGATTTCCTAAGCACTACTGTTTTAAGGAACAGCTTAAAAAGAGAATCCTAAAGTGATTTCTTTATAATGGGTGTGTTCCTTATCTTATCCTAGTGTCTAAACTCTTCTCCATGGCTGGACCCCCAAATAATATTCCTTTACGTGCTAAGGGGTATCTAGAGAGTGGGATAGGTTTAATAACTACCCTAACCCTAACGCGTACCCTAACCCTAACCCCTACCCTAACCCTAACACGTACCCTAATCCTAACCCGTACCCTAAACCGAGCCCTAACCCTAACACTAACCCTAACCCTAACCCTAACCCATACCCTACACCGTACCCGAAACCCTCCCCGAACTCGTACCCTAAGCCGTACCCTAAGCCTAACCCTAAGCCTAACCCTAACCCTAGGCTACCCTTGACTGCTTCTGCCTCCAATAGATTTCCTAAGCACTAGTGTTTTAAGGAACAGCTTAAAAAGAGAATCCTAATGTGATTTCTTTATAATGGGTGTGTTCCTTATCTTATCCTAGTGTCTAAACTTTTCTCCATGGCTGGACCCTCAAATAATATTCCTTTACGTGCTAAGGGGTATCTAGAGATTGGGATAGGTTTAATAACTACCCTAACCCTAACGCGTACCCTAACCCTAACCCCTACCCTAACCCTAACACGTACCCTAATCCTAACCCGTACCCTAAACCGAGCCCTAACCCTAACACTAACCCTAACCCTAACCCTAACCCATACCCTACGCCGTACACGCACCCCTCCCTGAACCCGTACCCTAAGCCGTACCCTAAGCCTAACCCTAAGCCTAACCCTAACCCTAGGCTACCCTTGACTGCTTCTGCCTCCAATAGATTTCCTAAGCACTAGTGTTTTAAGGAACAGCTTAAAAAGAGAATCCTAATGTGATTTCTTTATAATGGGTGTGTTCCTTATCTTATCCTAGTGTCTAAACTCTTCTCCATGGCTGGATCCTCAAATAATATTCCTTTACGTGCTAAGGGGTATCTAGAGAGTGGGATAGGTTTAATAACTACCCTAACCCTAACGCATACCCTAACCCTAACCCCTACCCTAACCCTAACACGTACCCTAATCCTAACCTGTACCCTAAACCGAGCCCTAACCCTAACACTAACCCTAACCCTAACCCTAACCCATACCCTACGCCGTACCCGCACCCCTCCCCGAACCCGTACCCTAAGCCGTACCCTAAGCCTAACCCTAAGCCTAACCCTAACCCTAGGCTACCCTTGACTGCTTCTGCCTCCAATAGATTTCCTAAGCACTACTGTTTTAAGGAACAGCTTAAAAAGAGAATCCTAATGTGATTTCTTTATAATGGGTGTGTTCCTTATCTTATCCTAGTGTCTAAACTCTTCTCCATGGCTGCACCCCCAAATAATATTCCCTTACGTGCTAAGGGGTATCTAGAGAGTGGGATAGGTTTAATAACTACCCTAACCCTAACGCGTACCCTAACCCTAACCCCTACCCTAACCCTAACACGTACCCTAATCCTAACCTGTACCCTAAACCGAGCCCTAACCCTAACACTAACCCTAACCCTAACCCTTACCCATACCCTACGCCGTACCCGCACCCCTCCCCGAACCCGTACCCTAAGCCATACCCTAAACCTAACCCTAAGCCTAACCCTAACCCTAGGCTACCCTTGACTGCTTCTGCCTCCAATTGATTTCCTAAGCAGTAGTGTTTTAAGGAACAGCTTAAAAAGAGAATCCTAAAGTGATTTCTTTATAATGGGTGTGTTCCTTATCTTATCTTAGTGTCTAAACTCTTCTCCATGGCTGGACCCCCAAATAATATTCCTTTACGTGCTAAGGGGGAGCTAGAGAGTGGGATAGGTTTACTAACTACCCTAGCCCTAACGCGTAACCTAACCCTAACCCCTACCCTAACCCTAACACGTACCCTAATCCTAACCCGTACCCTAAACCGAGCCCTAACCCTAACACTAACCCAAACCCTAACCCTAACCCATACCCTACGCCGTACACGAACACCTCCCCGAACCCATTCCCCAAGCCGTACCCTAAACCTAACCCTAAGCCTAACCCTAACACTAGGCTACCCTTGACTGCTTCTGCCTCCAATAGATTTCCTAAGCACTAGTGTTTTAAGGAACAGCTTAAAAAGAGAATCCTAATGTGATTTCTTTATAATGGGTGTGTTCCTTATCTTATCCTAGTGTCTAAACTCTTCTCCATGGCTGCACCCCCAAATAATATTGCCTTACGTGCTAAGGGGTATCTAGAGAGTGGGATAGGTTTAATAACTACCCTAACCCTAATGCGTACTCTAACCCTAACCCCTACCCTAACACTAACACGTACCCTAATCCTAACCCGTACCCTAAACCGAGCCCTAACCCTAACACTAACACTAACCCTAACCCTAACCCATACCCTACGCCGTACCTGAACCCCTCCCCAAACCCGTACCCTAAGCCGTACCCTAAGCCTAACCCTAAGCCTAACACTAACCCTAGGCTACCCTTGACTGCTTCTGCCTCCAATAGATTTCCTAAGCACTAGTGTTTTAAGCAACAGCTTAAAAAGAGAATCCTAATGTGATTTCTTTATAATGGGTGTGTTCCTTATCTTATCCTAGTGTCTAAATTCTTCTCCATTGCTGGAACCCCAAATAATATTCCTTTACATGCTAAGGGGTATCTAGAGAGTGGGATAGGTTTACTAACTACCCTAACCCTAACGCGTACCCTAACCCTAACCCCTATCCTAAACCTAACACGTACCCTAATCCTAACCATACCCTAAACCGAGCCCTAACCCTAACACTAACCCTAACCCTAACCCTATCCCATACCCTACGCCGTACCCGAAACCCTCCCCGAACCCGTACCCTAAGCCGTACTCTAAGCCTAACCCTAAGCCTAACCCTAACCCTAGGCTACCCTTGACTGCTTCTGCCTCCAATAGATTTCCTAAGCACTACTGTTTTAAGGAACAGCTTAAAAAGAGAATCCTAATGTGATTTCTTTATAATGGGTGTGTTCCTTATCTTATCCTAGTGTCTAAACTCTTCTCCATGGCTGCACCCCCAAATAATATTCCCTTACGTGCTAAGGGGTATCTAGAGAGTGGGATAGGTTTAATAACTACCCTAACCCTAACGCGTACCCTAACCCTAACCCCTACCCTAACCCTAACACGTACCCTAATCCTAACCTGTACCCTAAACCGAGCCCTAACCCTAACACTAACCCTAACCCTAACCCTAACCCATACCCTACGCCGTACCCGCACCCCTCCCCGAACCCGTACCCTAAGCCATACCCTAAACCTAACCCTAAGCCTAACCCTAACCCTAGGCTACCCTTGACTGCTTCTGCCTCCAATAGATTTCCTAAGCACTAGTGTTTTAAGGAACAGCTTAAAAAGAGAATCCTAATGTGATTTCTTTATAATGGGTGTGTTCCTTATCTTATCCTAGTGTCTAAACTCTTCTCCATGGCTGCACCCCCAAATAATATTGCCTTACGTGCTAAGGGGTATCTAGAGAGTGGGATAGGTTTAATAACTACCCTAACCCTAATGCGTACTCTAACCCTAACCCCTACCCTAACACTAACACGTACCCTAATCCTAACCCGTACCCTAAACCGAGCCCTAACCCTAACACTAACACTAACCCTAACCCTAACCCATACCCGACGCCGTACCTGAACCCCTCCCCAAACCCGTACCCTAAGCCGTACCCTAAGCCTAACCCTAAGCCTAACACTAACCCTAGGCTACCCTTGACTGCTTCTGCCTCCAATAGATTTCCTAAGCACTAGTGTTTTAAGCAACAGCTTAAAAAGAGAATCCTCTTGTGATTTCTTTATAATGGGTGTGTTCCTTATCTTATCCTAGTGTCTAAATTCTTCTCCATTGCTGGATCCCCAAATAATATTCCTTTACGTGCTAAGGGGTATCTAGAGAGTGGGATAGGTTTACTAACTACCCTAACCCTAACGCGTACCCTAACCCTAACCCCTACCCTAAACCTAACACGTACCCTAATCCTAACCGTACCCTAAACCGAGCCCTAACCCTAACACTAACCCTAACCCTAACCCTAACCCATACCCTACGCCGTACCCGAAACCCTCCCCGAACCCGTACCCTAAGCCGTACCCTAAGCCTAACCCTAAGCCTAACCCTAACCCTAGGCTACCCTTGACTGCTTCTGCCTCCAATAGATTTCCTAAGCACTAGTGTTTTAAGCAACAGCTTAAAAAGAGAATCCTAATGTGATTTCTTTATAATGGGTGTGTTCCTTATCTTATCCTAGTGTCTAAACTCTTCTCCATGGCTGGACCCCCAAATAATATTCCTTTACGTGCTAAGGGGTATCTAGAGAGTGGGATAGGTTTAATAACTACCCTAACCCTAACGCGTACCCTAACCCTAACCCCTACCCTAACCCTAACACGTACCCTAATCCTAACCCGTACCCTAAACCGAGCCCTAACCCTAACACTAACCCTAACCCTAACCCTAACCCATACCCTACGCCGTACCCGAAACCCTCCCCGAACCCGTACCCTAAGCCGTACCCTAAGCCTAACCCTAAGCCTAACCCTAACCCTAGGCTACCCTTGACTGCTTCTGCCTCCAATAGATTTCCTAAGCACTAGTGTTTTAAGGAACAGCTTAAAAAGAGAATCCTAATGTGATTTCTTTATAATGGGTGTGTTCCTTATCTTATCCTAGTGTCTAAACTCTTCTCCATGGCTGGACCCTCAAATAATATTCCTTTACGTGCTAAGGGGTATCTAGAGAGTGGGATAGGTTTAATAACTACCCTAACCCTAACGCGTACCCTAACCCTAACCCCTACCCTAACCCTAACACGTACCCTAATACTAACCTGTACCCTAAACCGAGCCCTAACCCTAAAACTAACCCAAACCCTAACCCTAACCCATACCCTACGCCGTACCCGCACCCCTCCCCGAACCCGTACCCTAAGCCGTACCCTAAGCCGAACCCTAAGCCTAACCCTAACCCTAGGCTACCCTTGACTGCTTCTGCCTCCAATAGATTTCCTAAGCACTAGTGTTTTAAGGAACAGCTTAAAAAGAGAATCCTAAAGTGATTTCTTTATAATGGGTGTGTTCCTTATCTTATCCTAGTGTCTAAACTCTTCTCCATGGCTGGACCCCCAAATAATATTCCTTTACGTGCTAAGGGGTATCTAGAGAGTGGGATAGGTTTAATAACTACCCTAACCCTAACGCGTACCCTAACCCTAACCCCTACCCTAACCCTAACACGTACCCTAATCCTAACCCGTACCCTAAACCGAGCCCTAACCCTAACACTAACCCTAACCCTAACCCATACCCTACGCCGTACCCGAAACCCTCCCCGAACCCGTACCCTAAGCCGTACCCTAAGCCTCACCCTAAGCCTAACCTTATCCTAGGCTACCCTTGACTGCTTCTGCCTCCAGTAGATTTCCTAAGCACTAGTGTTTTAAGGAACAGCTTAAAAAGAGAATCCTAATGTGATTTCTTTATAATGGGTGTGTTCCTTATCTTATCCTAGTGTCTAAACTCTTCTCCATGGCTGGACCCTCAAATAATATTCCTTTACGTGCTAAGGGGTATCTAGAGAGTGGGATAGGTTTAATAACTACCCTAACCCTAACGCGTACCCTGACCATAACCCCTACCCTAACCCTAACACGTACCCTAATCCTAACCCGTACCCTAAACCGAGCCCTAACCCTAACACTAACCCTAACCCTAACCCTAACCCATACCCTACGCCGTACCCGCACCCCTCCCCGAACCCGTACCCTAAGCTGTACCCTAAGCCTAACCCTAAGCCTAACCCTAACCCTAGGCTACCCTTGACTGCTTCTGCCTCCAATAGATTTCCTAAGCACTAGTGTTTTAAGGAACAGCTTAAAAAGAGAATCCTAATGTGATTTCTTTATAATGGGTGTGTTCCTTATCTTATCCTAGTGTCTAAACTCTTCTCCATGGCTGGACCCCCAAATAATATTCCTTTACGTGCTAAGGGGTATCTAGAGAGTGGGATAGGTTTAATAACTACCCTAACCCTAACGCGTACCCTAACCCTAACCCCTACCCTAACCCTAACACGTACCCTAATCCTAACCCCTACCCTAAACCGAGCCCTAACCCTAACACTAACCCTAACCCTAACCCTAACCCATACCCTACGCCGTACCCGAAACCCTCCCCGAACTCGTACCCTAAGCCGTACCCTAAGCCTAACCCTAAGCCTAACCCTAACCCTAGGCTACCCTTGACTGCTTCTGCCTCCAATAGATTTCCTAAGCACTAGTGTTTTAAGAAACAGCTTAAAAAGAGAATCCTAATGTGATTTCTTTATAATGGGTGTGTTCCTTATCTTATCCTAGTGTCTAAACTTTTCTCCATGGCTGGACCCTCAAATAATATTCCTTTACGTGCTAAGGGGTATCTAGAGAGTGGGATAGGTTTAATAACTACCCTAACCCTAACGCGTACCCTAACCCTAACCCCTACCCTAACCCTAACACATACCCTAATCCTAACCCGTACCCTAAACCGAGCCCTAACCCTAACACTAACCCTAACCCTAACCCTAACCCATACCCTACGCCGTACCCGCACCCCTCCCTGAACCCGTACCCTAAGCCGTACCCTAAGCCTAACCCTAAGCCTAACCCTAACCCTAGGCTACCCTTGACTGCTTCTGCCTCCAATAGATTTCCTAAGCACTAGTGTTTTAACGAACAGCTTAAAAAGAGAATCCTAATGTGATTTCTTTATAATGGGTGTGTTCCTTATCTTATCCTAGTGTCTAAACTCTTCTCCATGGCTGCACCCCCAAATAATATTGCCTTACGTGCTAAGGGGTATCTAGAGAGTGGGATAGGTTTAATAACTACCCTAACCCTAATGCGTACTCTAACCCTAACCCCTACCCTAACACTAACACGTACCCTAATCCTAACCCGTACCCTAAACCGAGCCCTAACCCTAACACTAACACTAACCCTAACCCTAACCCATACCCTACGCCGTACCTGAACCCCTCCCCAAACCCGTACCCTAAGCCGTACCCTAAGCCGTACCCTAAGCCTAACACTAACCCTAGGCTACCCTTGACTGCTTCTCCCTCCAATAGATTTCCTAAGCACTAGTGTTTTAAGCAACAGCTTAAAAAGAGAATCCTAATGTGATTTCTTTATAATGGGTGTGTTCCTTATCTTATCCTAGTGTCTAAATTCTTCTCCATTGCTGGAACCCCAAATAATATTCCTTTACGTGCTAAGGGGTATCTAGAGAGTGGGATAGGTTTACTAACTACCCTAACCCTAACGCGTACCCTAACCCTAACCCCTACCCTAAACCTAACACGTACCCTAATCCTAACCGTACCCTAAACCGAGCCCTAACCCTAACACTAACCCTAACCCTAACCCTAACCCATACCCTACGCCGTACCCGAAACCCTCCCCGAACCTGAACCCTAAGCCGTACTCTAAGCCTAACCCTAAGCCTAACCCTAACCCTACGCTACCCTTGACTGCTTCTGCCTCCAATAGATTTCCTAAGCACTAGTGTTTTAAGGAACAGCTTAAAAAGAGAATCCTAATGTGATTTCTTTATAATGGGTGTGTTCCTTATCTTATCCTAGTGTCTAAACTCTTCACCATGGCTGGACCCCCAAATAATATTCCTTTACGTGCTAAGGGGTATCTAGAGAGTGGGATAGGTTTAATAACTACCCTAACCCTAACCCCTACCCTAACCCTAACACGTACCCTAATCCTAACCCGTACCCTAAACCGAGCCCTAACCCTAACACTAACCCTAACCCTAACCCTAACCCAAACCCTACGCTGTACCCGAACCCCTCCCCGAACCCATTCCCCAAGCCGTACCCTAAACCTAACCCTAAGCCTAACCCTAACCCTAGGCTACCCTTGACTGCTTCTGCCTCCAATAGATTTCCTAAGCACTAGTGTTTTAAGGAACAGCTTAAAAAGAGAATCCTAATGTGATTTCTTTATAATGGGTGTGTTCCTTATCTTATCCTAGTGTCTAAACTCTTCTCCATGGCTGCATCCCCAAATAATATTGCCTTACGTGCTAAGGGGTATCTAGAGAGTGGGATAGGTTTAATAACTACCCTAACCCTAATGCGTACTCTAACCCTAACCCCTAACCTAACACTAACACGTACCCTAATCCTAACCCGTACCCTAAACCGAGCCCTAACCCTAACACTAACACTAACCCTAACCCTAACCCATACCCTACGCCGTACCTGAACCCCTCCCCAAACCCGTACCGTAAGCCGTACCCTAAGCCTAACCCTAAGCCTAACACTAACCCTAGGCTACCCTTGACTGCTTCTGCCTCCAATAGATTTCCTAAGCACTAGTGTTTTAAGCAACAGCTTAAAAAGAGAATCCTAATGTGATTTCTTTATAATGGGTGTGTTCCTTATCTTATCCTAGTGTCTAAATTCTTCTCCATGGCTGGAACCCCAAATAATATTCCTTTACGTGCTAAGGGGTATCTAGAGAGTGGGATAGGTTTACTAAGTACCCTAACCCTAACGCGTACCCTAACCCTAACCCCTACCCTAAACCTAACACGTACCCTAATCCTAAACGTACCCTAAACCGAGCCCTAACCCTAACACTAACCCTAACCCTAACCCTAACCCATACCCTACGCCGTACCCGCACCCCTCCCCGAACCCGTAACCTAAGCCGTACCCTAAGCATAACCCTAAGCCTAACCCTAACCCTAGGCTACCCTTGACTGCTTCTGCCTCCAATAGATTTCCTAAGCACTACTGTTTTAAGGAACAGCTTAAAAAGAGAATCCTAATGTGATTTCTTTATAATGGGTGTGTTCCTTATCTTATCCTAGTGTCTAAACTCTTCTCCATGGCTGCACCCCCAAATAATATTCCCTTACGTGCTAAGGGGTATCTGGAGAGTGGGATAGGTTTCATAACTACCCTAACCCTAACGCGTACCCTAACCCTAACCCCTACCCTAACCCTAACACGTACCCTAATCCTAACCTGTACCCTAAACCGAGGCCTAACCCTAACACTAACCCTAACCCTAACCCTAACCCATAACCTACGCCATACCCGCACCCCTCCCCGAACCCGTACCCTAAGCCATACCCTAAACCTAACCCTAAGCCTAACCCTAACCCTAGGCTACCCTTGACTGCTTCTGCCTCCAATTGATTTCCTAAGCAGTAGTGTTTTAAGGAACAGCTTAAAAAGAGAATCCTAAAGTGATTTCTTTATAATGGGTGTGTTCCTTATCTTATCCTAGTGTCTAAACTCTTCTCCATGGCTGGACCCCCAAATAATATTCCTTTACGTGCTAAGGGGGAGCTAGAGAGTGGGATAGGTTTACTAACTACCCTAGCCCTAACGCGTAACCTAACCCAAACCCCTACCCTAACCCTAACACGTACCCTAATCCTAACCCGTACCCTAAACCGAGCCCTATCCCTAACACTAACCCAAACCCTAACCCTAACCCATACCCTACGCCGTACACGAACACCTCCCCGAACCCATACCCCAAGCCGTACCCTAACCCTAACCCTAAGCCTAACCCTAACCCTAGGCTACCCTTGACTGCTTCTGCCTCCAATAGATTTCCTAAGCACTACTGTTTTAAGGAACAGCTTAAAAAGAGAATCCTAAAGTGATTTCTTTATAATGGGTGTGTTCCTTATCTTATCCTAGTGTCTAAACTTTTCTCCATGGCTGGACCCTCAAATAATATTCCTTTACGTGCTAAGGGGTATCTAGAGATTGGGATAGGTTTAATAACTACCCTAACCCTAACGCGTACCCTAACCCTAACCCCTACCCTAACCCTAACACGTACCCTAATCCTAACCCGTACCCTAAACCGAGCCCTAACCCTAACACTAACCCTAACCCTAACCCTAACCCATACCCTACGCCGTACACGCACCCCTCCCTGAACCCGTACCCTAAGCCGTACCCTAAGCCTAACCCTAAGCCTAACCCTAACCCTAGGCTACCCTTGACTGCTTCTGCCTCCAATAGATTTCCTAAGCACTAGTGTTTTAAGGAACAGCTTAAAAAGAGAATCCTAATGTGATTTCTTTATAATGGGTGTGTTCCTTATCTTATCCTAGTGTCTAAACTCTTCTCCATGGCTGCACCCCCAAATAATATTGCCTTACGTGCTAAGGGGTATCTAGAGAGTGGGATAGGTTTAATAACTACCCTAACCCTAATGCGTACTCTAACCCTAACCCCTAACCTAACACTAACACGTACCCTAATCCTAACCCGTACCCTAAACCGAGCCCTAACCCTAACACTAACACTAACCCTAACCCTAACCCATACCCTACGCCGTACCTGAACCCCTCCCCAAACCCGTACCGTAAGCCGTACCCTAAGCCTAACCCTAAGCCTAACACTAACCCTAGGCTACCCTTGACTGCTTCTGCCTCCAATAGATTTCCTAAGCACTAGTGTTTTAAGCAACAGCTTAAAAAGAGAATCCTAATGTGATTTCTTTATAATGGGTGTGTTCCTTATCTTATCCTAGTGTCTAAATTCTTCTCCATGGCTGGAACCCCAAATAATATTCCTTTACGTGCTAAGGGGTATCTAGAGAGTGGGATAGGTTTACTAAGTACCCTAACCCTAACGCGTACCCTAACCCTAACCCCTACCCTAAACCTAACACGTACCCTAATCCTAAACGTACCCTAAACCGAGCCCTAACCCTAACACTAACCCTAACCCTAACCCTAACCCATACCCTACGCCGTACCCGCACCCCTCCCCGAACCCGTAACCTAAGCCGTACCCTAAGCATAACCCTAAGCCTAACCCTAACCCTAGGCTACCCTTGACTGCTTCTGCCTCCAATAGATTTCCTAAGCACTACTGTTTTAAGGAACAGCTTAAAAAGAGAATCCTAATGTGATTTCTTTATAATGGGTGTGTTCCTTATCTTATCCTAGTGTCTAAACTCTTCTCCATGGCTGCACCCCCAAATAATATTCCCTTACGTGCTAAGGGGTATCTGGAGAGTGGGATAGGTTTCATAACTACCCTAACCCTAACGCGTACCCTAACCCTAACCCCTACCCTAACCCTAACACGTACCCTAATCCTAACCTGTACCCTAAACCGAGGCCTAACCCTAACACTAACCCTAACCCTAACCCTAACCCATAACCTACGCCATACCCGCACACCTCCCCGAACCCGTACCCTAAGCCATACCCTAAACCTAACCCTAAGCCTAACCCTAACCCTAGGCTACCCTTGACTGCTTCTGCCTCCAATTGATTTCCTAAGCAGTAGTGTTTTAAGGAACAGCTTAAAAAGAGAATCCTAAAGTGATTTCTTTATAATGGGTGTGTTCCTTATCTTATCCTAGTGTCTAAACTCTTCTCCATGGCTGGACCCCCAAATAATATTCCTTTACGTGCTAAGGGGGAGCTAGAGAGTGGGATAGGTTTACTAACTACCCTAGCCCTAACGCGTAACCTAACCCAAACCCCTACCCTAACCCTAACACGTACCCTAATCCTAACCCGTACCCTAAACCGAGCCCTATCCCTAACACTAACCCAAACCCTAACCCTAACCCATACCCTACGCCGTACACGAACACCTCCCCGAACCCATACCCCAAGCCGTACCCTAACCCTAACCCTAAGCCTAACCCTAACCCTAGGCTACCCTTGACTGCTTCTGCCTCCAATAGATTTCCTAAGCACTACTGTTTTAAGGAACAGCTTAAAAAGAGAATCCTAAAGTGATTTCTTTATAATGGGTGTGTTCCTTATCTTATCCTAGTGTCTAAACTTTTCTCCATGGCTGGACCCTCAAATAATATTCCTTTACGTGCTAAGGGGTATCTAGAGATTGGGATAGGTTTAATAACTACCCTAACCCTAACGCGTACCCTAACCCTAACCCCTACCCTAACCCTAACACGTACCCTAATCCTAACCCGTACCCTAAACCGAGCCCTAACCCTAACACTAACCCTAACCCTAACCCTAACCCATACCCTACGCCGTACACGCACCCCTCCCTGAACCCGTACCCTAAGCCGTACCCTAAGCCTAACCCTAAGCCTAACCCTAACCCTAGGCTACCCTTGACTGCTTCTGCCTCCAATAGATTTCCTAAGCACTAGTGTTTTAAGGAACAGCTTAAAAAGAGAATCCTAATGTGATTTCTTTATAATGGGTGTGTTCCTTATCTTATCCTAGTGTCTAAACTCTTCTCCATGGCTGGACCCTCAAATAATATTCCTTTACGTGCTAAGGGGTATCTAGAGAGTGGGATAGGTTTAATAACTACCCTAACCCTAACGCGTACCCTAACCCTAACCCCTACCCTAACCCTAACACGTACCCTAATCCTAACCTGTACCCTAAACCGAGCCCTAACCCTAACACTAACCCTAACCCTAACCCTAACCCATACCCTACGCCGTACCCGCACCCCTCCCCGAACCCGTACCCTAAGCCGTACCCTAAGCCTAACCCTAAGCCTAACCCTAACCCTAGGCTACCCTTGACTGCTTCTGCCTCCAATAGATTTCCTAAGCACTACTGTTTTAAGGAACAGCTTAAAAAGAGAATCCTAATGTGATTTCTTTATAATGGGTGTGTTCCTTATCTTATCCTAGTGTCTAAACTCTTCTCCATGGCTGCACCCCCAAATAATATTCCCTTACGTGCTAAGGGGTATCTAGAGAGTGGGATAGGTTAAATAACTACCCTAACCCTAACGCGTACCCTAACCCTAACCCCTACCCTAACCCTAACACGTACCCTAATCCTAACCTGTACCCTAAACCGAGCCCTAACCCTAACACTAACCCTAACCCTAACCCTTACCCACACCCTACGCCGTACCCGCACCCCTCCCCGAACCCGTACCCTAAGCCATACCCTAAACCTAACCCTAAGCCTAACCCTAACCCTAGGCTACCCTTGACTGCTTCTGCCTCCAATTGATTTCCTAAGCAGTAGTGTTTTAAGGAACAGCTTAAAAAGAGAATCCTAAAGTGATTTCTTTATAATGGGTGTGTTCCTTATCTTATCTTAGTGTCTAAACTCTTCTCCATGGCTGGACCCCCAAATAATATTCCTTTACGTGCTAAGGGGGAGCTAGAGAGTGGGATAGGTTTACTAACTACCCTAGCCCTAACGCGTAACCTAACCCTAACCCCTACCCTAACCCTAACACGTACCCTAATCCTAACCCGTACCCTAAACCGAGCCCTAACCCTAACACTAACCCAAACCCTAACCCTAACCCATACCCTACGCCGTACACGAACACCTCCCCGAACCCATACCCCAAGCCGTACCCTAAACCTAACCCTAAGCCTAACCCTAACACTAGGCTACCCTTGACTGCTTCTGCCTCCAATAGATTTCCTAAGCACTAGTGTTTTAAGGAACAGCTTAAAAAGAGAATCCTAAAGTGATTTCTTTATAATGGGTGTGTTCCTTATCTTATCCTAGTGTCTAAACTCTTCTCCATGGCTGCACCCCCAAATAATATTGCCTTACGTGCTAAGGGGTATCTAGAGAGTGGGATAGGTTTAATAACTACCCTAACCCTAATGCGTACTCTAACCCTAACCCCTACCCTAACACTAACACGTACCCTAATCCTAACCCGTACCCTAAACCGAGCCCTAACCCTAACACTAACACTAACCCTAACCCTAACCCATACCCTACGCCGTACCTGAACCCCTCCCCAAACCCGTACCCTAAGCCGTACCCTAAGCCTAACCCTAAGCCTAACACTAACCCTAGGCTACCCTTGACTGCTTCTGCCTCCAATAGATTTCCTAAGCACTAGTGTTTTAAGCAACAGCTTAAAAAGAGAATCCTAATGTGATTTCTTTATAATGGGTGTGTTCCTTATCTTATCCTAGTGTCTAAATTCTTCTCCATTGCTGGAACCCCAAATAATATTCCTTTACGTGCTAAGGGGTATCTAGAGAGTGGGATAGGTTTACTAACTACCCTAACCCTAACGCGTACCCTAACCCTAACCCCTACCCTAAACCTAACACGTACCCTAATCCTAACCATACCCTAAACCGAGCCCTAACCCTAACACTAACCCTAACCCTAACCCTATCCCATACCCTACGCCGTACCCGAAACCCTCCCCGAACCCGTACCCTAAGCCGTACTCTAAGCCTAACCCTAAGCCTAACCCTAACCCTAGGCTACCCTTGACTGCTTCTGCCTCCAATAGATTTCCTAAGCACTAGTGTTTTAAGGAACAGCTTAAAAAGAGAATCCTAATGTGATTTCTTTATAATGGGTGTGTTCCTTATCTTATCCTAGTGTCTAAACTCTTCTCCATGGCTGGACCCTCAAATAATATTCCTTTACGTGCTAAGGGGTATCTAGAGAGTGAGATAGGTTTAATAACTACCCTAACCCTAACGCGTACCCTAACCCTAACCCCTACCCTAACCCTAACACGTACCCTAATCCTAACCCGTACCCTAAACCGAGCCCTAACCCTAACACTAACCCTAACCCTAACCCTAACCCATACCCTACGCCGTACACGCACCCCTCCCTGAACCCGTACCCTAAGCCGTACCCTAAGCCTAACCCTAAGCCTAACCCTAACCCTAGGCTACCCTTGACTGCTTCTGCCTCCAATAGATTTCCTAAGCACTAGTGTTTTAAGGAACAGCTTAAAAAGAGAATCCTAATGTGATTTCTTTATAATGGGTGTGTTCCTTATCTTATCCTAGTGTCTAAACTCTTCTCCATGGCTGGACCCTCAAATAATATTCCTTTACGTGCTAAGGGGTATCTAGAGAGTGGGATAGGTTTAATAACTACCCTAACCCTAACGCGTACCCTAACCCTAACCCCTACCCTAACCCTAACACGTACCCTAATCCTAACCTGTACCCTAAACCGAGCCCTAACCCTAACACTAACCCTAACCCTAACCCTAACCCATACCCTACGCCGTACCCGCACCCCTCCCCGAACCCGTACCCTAAGCCGTACCCTAAGCCTAACCCTAAGCCTAACCCTAACCCTAGGCTACCCTTGACTGCTTCTGCCTCCAATAGATTTCCTAAGCACTACTGTTTTAAGGAACAGCTTAAAAAGAGAATCCTAATGTGATTTCTTTATAATGGGTGTGTTCCTTATCTTATCCTAGTGTCTAAACTCTTCTCCATGGCTGCACCCCCAAATAATATTCCCTTACGTGCTAAGGGGTATCTAGAGAGTGGGATAGGTTTAATAACTACCCTAACCCTAACGCGTACCCTAACCCTAACCCCTACCCTAACCCTAACACGTACCCTAATCCTAACCTGTACCCTAAACCGAGCCCTAACCCTAACACTAACCCTAACCCTAACCCTTACCCATACCCTACGCCGTACCCGCACCCCTCCCCGAACCCGTACCCTAAGCCATACCCTAAACCTAACCCTAAGCCTAACCCTAACCCTAGGCTACCCTTGACTGCTTCTGCCTCCAATTGATTTCCTAAGCAGTAGTGTTTTAAGGAACAGCTTAAAAAGAGAATCCTAAAGTGATTTCTTTATAATGGGTGTGTTCCTTATCTTATCTTAGTGTCTAAACTCTTCTCCATGGCTGGACCCCCAAATAATATTCCTTTACGTGCTAAGGGGGAGCTAGAGAGTGGGATAGGTTTACTAACTACCCTAGCCCTAACGCGTAACCTAACCCTAACCCCTACCCTAACCCTAACACGTACCCTAATCCTAACCCGTACCCTAAACCGAGCCCTAACCCTAACACTAACCCAAACCCTAACCCTAACCCATACCCTACGCCGTACACGAACACCTCCCCGAACCCATACCCCAAGCCGTACCCTAAACCTAACCCTAAGCCTAACCCTAACACTAGGCTACCCTTGACTGCTTCTGCCTCCAATAGATTTCCTAAGCACTAGTGTTTTAAGGAACAGCTTAAAAAGAGAATCCTAAAGTGATTTCTTTATAATGGGTGTGTTCCTTATCTTATCCTAGTGTCTAAACTCTTCTCCATGGCTGCACCCCCAAATAATATTGCCTTACGTGCTAAGGGGTATCTAGAGAGTGGGATAGGTTTAATAACTACCCTAACCCTAATGCGTACTCTAACCCTAACCCCTACCCTAACACTAACACGTACCCTAATCCTAACCCGTACCCTAAACCGAGCCCTAACCCTAACACTAACACTAACCCTAACCCTAACCCATACCCTACGCCGTACCTGAACCCCTCCCCAAACCCGTACCCTAAGCCGTACCCTAAGCCTAACCCTAAGCCTAACACTAACCCTAGGCTACCCTTTACTGCTTCTGCCTCCAATAGATTTCCTAAGCACAAGTGTTTTAAGCAACAGCTTAAAAAGAGAATCCTAATGTGATTTCTTTATAATGGGTGTGTTCCTTATCTTATCCTAGTGTCTAAATTCTTCTCCATTGCTGGAACCCCAAATAATATTCCTTTACGTGCTAAGGGGTATCTAGAGAGTGGGATAGGTTTACTAACTACCCTAACCCTAACGCGTACCCTAACCCTAACCCCTACCCTAAACCTAACACGTACCCTAATCCTAACCATACCCTAAACCGAGCCCTAACCCTAACACTAACCCTAACCCTAACCCTATCCCATACCCTACGCCGTACCCGAAACCCTCCCCGAACCCGTACCCTAAGCCGTACTCTAAGCCTAACCCTAAGCCTAACCCTAACCCTAGGCTACCCTTGACTGCTTCTGCCTCCAATAGATTTCCTAAGCACTAGTGTTTTAAGGAACAGCTTAAAAAGAGAATCCTAATGTGATTTCTTTATAATGGGTGTGTTCCTTATCTTATCCTAGTGTCTAAACTCTTCTCCATGGCTGGACCCTCAAATAATATTCCTTTACGTGCTAAGGGGTATCTAGAGAGTGAGATAGGTTTAATAACTACCCTAACCCTAACGCGTACCCTAACCCTAACCCCTACCCTAACCCTAACACGTACCCTAATCCTAACCCGTACCCTAAACCGAGCCCTAACCCTAACACTAACCCTAACCCTAACCCTAACCCATACCCTACGCCGTACCCGCACCCCTCCCCGAACCCGTAACCTAAGCCGTACCCTAAGCCTTACCCTAAGCCTAACCCTAACCCTAGGCTACCCTTGACTGCTTCTGCCTCCAATAGATTTCCTAAGCACTACTGTTTTAAGGAACAGCTTAAAAAGAGAATCCTAATGTGATTTCTTTATAATGGGTGTGTTCCTTATCTTATCCTAGTTTCTAAACTCTTCTCCATGGCTGCACCCCCAAATAATATTCCCTTACGTGCTAAGGGGTATCTAGAGAGTGGGATAGGTTTAATAACTACCCTAACCCTAACGCGTACCCTAACCCTAACCCCTACCCTAACCCTAACACGTACCCTAATCCTAACCTGTACCCTAAACCGAGCCCTAACCCTAACACTAACCCTAACCCTAACCCTAACCCATACCCTACGCCGTACCCGCACCCCTCCCCGAACCCGTACCCTAAGCCATACCCTAAACCTAACCCTAAGCCTAACCCTAACCCTAGGCTACCCTTGACTGCTTCTGCCTCCAATTGATTTCCTAAGCAGTAGTGTTTTAAGGAACAGCTTAAAAAGAGAATCCTAAAGTGATTTCTTTATAATGGGTGTGTTCCTTATCTTATCCTAGTGTCTAAACTCTTCTCCATGGCTGGACCCCCAAATAATATTCCTTTACGTGCTAAGGGGGAGCTAGAGAGTGGGATAGGTTTACTAACTACCCTAGCCCTAACGCGTAACCTAACCCTAACCCCTACCCTAACCCTAACACGTACCCTAATCCTAACCCGTACCCTAAACCGAGCCCTAACCCTAACACTAACCCAAAACCTAACCCTAACCCATACCCTACGCCGTGCACGAACCCCTCCCCAAACCCGTACCCTAAGCCGTGCCCTAAGCCTAACCCTAAGCCTAACACTAACCCTAGGCTACCCTTGACTGCTTCTGCCTCCAATAGATTTCCTAAGCACTAGTGTTTTAAGCAACAGCTTAAAAAGAGAATCCTCTTGTGATTTCTTTATAATGGGTGTGTTCCTTATCTTATCCTAGTGTCTAAATTCTTCTCCATTGCTGGATCCCCAAATAATATTCCTTTACGTGCTAAGAGGTATCTAGAGAGTGGGATAGGTTTACTAACTACCCTAACCCTAACGCGTACCCTAACCCTAACCCCTACCCTAAACCTAACACGTACCCTAATCCTAACCGTACCCTAAACCGAGCCCTAACCCTAACACTAACCCTAACCCTAACCCTAACCCATACCCTACGCCGTACCCGAAACCCTCCCCGAACCCGTACCCTAAGCCGTACCCTAAGCCTAACCCTAAGCCTAACCCTAACCCTAGGCTACCCTTGACTGCTTCTGCCTCCAATAGATTTCCTAAGCACTAGTGTTTTAAGGAACAGCTTAAAAAGAGAATCCTAATGTGATTTCTTTATAATGGGTGTGTTCCTTATCTTATCCTAGTGTCTAAACTTTTCTCCATGGCTGGACCCTCAAATAATATTCCTTTACGTGCTAAGGGGTATCTAGAGATTGGGATAGGTTTAATAACTACCCTAACCCTAACGCATACCCTAACCCTAACCCCTACCCTAACCCTAACACGTACCCTAATCCTAACCCGTACCCTAAACCGAGCCCTAACCCTAACACTAACCCTAACCCTAACCCTAACCCATACCCTACGCCGTACACGCACCCCTCCCTGAACCCGTACCCTAAGCCGTACCCTAAGCCTAACCCTAAGCCTAACCCTAACCCTAGGCTACCCTTGACTGCTTCTGCCTCCAATAGATTTCCTAAGCACTAGTGTTTTAAGGAACAGCTTAAAAAGAGAATCCTAATGTGATTTCTTTATAATGGGTGTGTTCCTTATCTTATCCTAGTGTCTAAACTCTTCTCCATGGCTGGACCCTCAAATAATATTCCTTTACGTGCTAAGGGGTATCTAGAGAGTGGGATAGGTTTAATAACTACCCTAACCCTAACGCGTACCCTAACCCTAACCCCTACCCTAACCCTAACACGTACCCTAATCCTAACCTGTACCCTAAACCGAGCCCTAACCCTAACACTAACCCTAACCCTAACCCTAACCCATACCCTACGCCGTACCCGCACCCCTCCCCGAACCCGTACCCTAAGCCGTACCCTAAGCCTAACCCTAAGCCTAACCCTAACCCTAGGCTACCCTTGACTGCTTCTGCCTCCAATAGATTTCCTAAGCACTACTGTTTTAAGGAACAGCTTAAAAAGAGAATCCTAATGTGATTTCTTTATAATGGGTGTGTTCCTTATCTTATCCTAGTGTCTAAACTCTTCTCCATGGCTGCACCCCCAAATAATATTCCCTTACGTGCTAAGGGGTATCTAGAGAGTGGGATAGGTTTAATAACTACCCTAACCCTAACGCGTACCCTAACCCTAACCCCTACCCTAACCCTAACACGTACCCTAATCCTAACCTGTACCCTAAACCGAGCCCTAACCCTAACACTAACCCTAACCCTAACCCTTACCCATACCCTACGCCGTACCCGCACCCCTCCCCGAACCCGTACCCTAAGCCATACCCTAAACCTAACCCTAAGCCTAACCCTAACCCTAGGCTACCCTTGACTGCTTCTGCCTCCAATTGATTTCCTAAGCACTAGTGTTTTAAGGAACAGCTTAAAAAGAGAATCCTAATGTGATTTCTTTATAATGGGTGTGTTCCTTATCTTATCCTAGTGTCTAAACACTTCTCCATGGCTGGACCCCCAAATAATATTCCTTTACGTGCTAAGGGGGATCTAGAGAGTGGGATAGGTTTACTAACTACCCTAGCCCTAACGCGTAACCTAACCCTAACCACTCCCCTAACCCTAACACGTACCCTAATCCTAACCCGTACCCTAAACCGAGCCCTAACCCTAACACTAACCCAAACCCTAACCCTAACCCATACCCTACGCCGTACACGAACACCTCCCCGAACCCATACCCCAAGCCGTACCCTAACCCTAACCCTAAGCCTAACCCTTACCCTAGGCTACCCTTGACTGCTTCTGCCTCCAATAGATTTCATAAGCACTAGTGTTTTAAGAACAGCTTAAAAAGAGAATCCTAAAGTGATTTCTTTATAATGGGTGTGTTCCTTATCTTATCCTAGTGTCTAAACTCTTCTCCATGGCTGCACCCCCAAATAATATTCCTTTACGTGCTAAGGGGTATCTAGAGAGTGGGATAGGTTTAATAACTACCCTAACCCTAACGCGTACCCACCCTAACCCCTACCCTAACCCTAACATGTACCCTAATCCTAACCCGTACCCTAAACCGAGCCCTAACCCTAACACTAACCCTAACCCTAACCCTAACCCATACCCTACGCCGTACCCGAAACCCTCCCCGAACCCGTACCCTAAGCCATACCCTAAGCCTAACCCTAAGCCTAACCCTAACCCTAGGCTACCCTTGACTGCTTCTGCCTCCAATAGATTTCCTAAGCACTAGTGTTTTAAGCAACAGCTTAAAAAGAGAATCCTAATGTGATTTCTTTATAATGGGTGTGTTCCTTATTTTATCCTAGTGTCTAAACTCTTCTCCATGGCTGCACCCCCAAATAATATTGCCTTACGTGCTAAGGGGTATCTAGAGAGTGGGATAGGTTTAATAACTACCCTAACCTTAATGCGTACTCTAACCCTAACCCCTACCCTAACACTAACACGTACCCTAATCCTAACCCGTACCCTAAACCGAGCCCTAACCCTAACACTAACACTAACACTAACCCTAACACATACCCTACGCTGTACCCGAACCCCTCCCCAAACCCGTACCCTAAGCCATACCATAAGCCTAACCTTAAGCCTAACACTAACCCTAGGCTACCCTTGACTGCTTCTGCCTCCAATAGATTTCCTAAGCACTAGTGTTTTAAGCAACAGCTTAAAAAGAGAATCCTAATGTGATTTCTTTATAATGAGTGTGTTCCTTATCTTATCCTAGTGTCTAAATTCTTCTCCATGGCTGGAACCCCAAATAATATTCCTTTACGTGCTAAGGGGTATCTAGAGAGTGGGATAGGTTTACTAACTACCCTAACCCTAACGCGTACCCTAACCCTAACCCCTACCCTAAACCTAACACGTACCCTAATCCTAACCGTACCCTAAACCGAGCCCTAACCCTAACACTAACCCTAACCCTAACCCTAACCCATACCCTACGCCGTACCCGAAACCCTCCCCGAACCCGTACCCTAAGCCGTACCCTAAGCCTAACCCTAAGCCTAACCCTAACCCTAGGCTACCCTTGACTGCTTCTGCCTCCAATAGATTTCCTAAGCACTAGTGTTTTAAGCAACAGCTTAAAAAGAGAATCCTAATGTGATTTCTTTATAATGGGTGTGTTCCTTATCTTATCCTAGTGTCTAAACTCTTCTCCATGGCTGGACCCCCAAATAATATTCCTTTACGTGCTAAGGGGTATCTAGAGAGTGGGATAGGTTTAATAACTACCCTAACCCTAACGCGTACCCTAACCCTAACCCCTACCATAACCCTAACACGTACCCTAATCCTAACCCGTACCTTAAACCGAGCCCTAACCCTAACACTAACCCTAACCCTAACCCTAACCCATACCCTACGCCGTACCCGAAACCCTCCCCGAACCCGTACCCTAAGCCGTACCCTAAGCCTAACCCTAAGCCTAACCCTAACCCTAGGCTACCCTTGACTGCTTCTGCCTCCAATAGATTTCCTAAGCACTAGTGTTTTAAGGAACAGCTTAAAAAGAGAATCCTAAAGTGATTTCTTTATAATGGGTGTGTTCCTTATCTTATCCTAGTGTCTAAACTCTTCTCCATGGCTGGACCCCCAAATAATATTCCTTTACGTGCTAAGGGGTATCTAGAGAGTGGGATAGGTTTAATAACTACCCTAACCCTAACGCGTACCCTAACCCTAACCCCTACCCTAACCCTAACACGTACCCTAATCCTAACCCGTACCCTAAACCGAGCCCTAACCCTAACACTAACCCTAACCCTAACCCATACCCTACGCCGTACCCGAAACCCTCCCCGAACCCGTACCCTAAGCCGTACCCTAAGCCTCACCCTAAGCCTAACCTTATCCTAGGCTACCCTTGACTGCTTCTGCCTCCAGTAGATTTCCTAAGCACTAGTGTTTTAAGGAACAGCTTAAAAAGAGAATCCTAATGTGATTTCTTTATAATGGGTGTGTTCCTTGTCTTATCCTAGTGTCTAAACTCTTCTCCATGGCTGGACCCTCAAATAATATTCCTTTACGTGCTAAGGGGTATCTAGAGAGTGGGATAGGTTTAATAACTACCCTAACCCTAACTCGTACCCTAACCCTAACCCCTACCCTAACCCTAACACGTACCCTAATCCTAACCCATACCCTAAACCGAGCCCTAACCCTAACACTAACCCTAACCCTAACCCTAACCCATACCCTACGCCGTACCCGCACCCCTCCCCGAACCCGTACCCTAAGCCGTACCCTAAGCCTAACCCTAAGCCTAACCCTAACCCTAGGCTACCCTTGACTGCTTCTGCCTCCAATAGATTTCCTAAGCACTAGTGTTTTAAGGAACAGCTTAAAAAGAGAATCCTAATGTGATTTCTTTATAATGGGTGTGTTCCTTATCTTATCCTAGTGTCTAAACTCTTCTCCATGGCTGGACCCCCAAATAATATTCCTTTACGTGCTAAGGGGTATCTAGAGAGTGGGATAGGTTTAATAACTACCCTAACCCTAACGCGTACCCTAACCCTAACCCCTACCCTAACCCTAACACGTACCCTAATCCTAACCCCTACCCTAAACCGAGCCCTAACCCTAACACTAACCCTAACCCTAACCCTAACCCATACCCTACGCCGTACCCGAAACCCTCCCCGAACTCGTACCCTAAGCTGTACCCTAAGCCTAACCCTAAGCCTAACCCTAACCCTAGGCTACCCTTGACTGCTTCTGCCTCCAATAGATTTCCTAAGCACTAGTGTTTTAAGAAACAGCTTAAAAAGAGAATCCTAATGTGATTTCTTTATAATGGGTGTGTTCCTTATCTTATCCTAGTGTCTAAACTTTTCTCCATGGCTGGACCCTCAAATAATATTCCTTTACGTGATAAGGGGTATCTAGAGAGTGGGATAGGTTTAATAACTACCCTAACCCTAACGCGTACCCTAACCCTAACCCCTACCCTAAACCTAACACGTACCCTAATCCTAACCATACCCTAAACCGAGCCCTAACCCTAACACTAACCCTAACCCTAACCCTATCCCATACCCTACGCCGTACCCGAAACCCTCCCCGAACCCGTACCCTAAGCCGTACTCTAAGCCTAACCCTAAGCCTAACCCTAACCCTAGGCTACCCTTGACTGCTTCTGCCTCCAATAGATTTCCTAAGCACTAGTGTTTTAAGGAACAGCTTAAAAAGAGAATCCTAATGTGATTTCTTTATAATGGGTGTGTTCCTTATCTTATCCTAGTGTCTAAACTCTTCTCCATGGCTGGACCCTCAAATAATATTCCTTTACGTGCTAAGGGGTATCTAGAGAGTGAGATAGGTTTAATAACTACCCTAACCCTAACGCGTACCCTAACCCTAACCCCTACCCTAACCCTAACACGTACCCTAATCCTAACCCGTACCCTAAACCGAGCCCTAACCCTAACACTAACCCTAACCCTAACCCTAACCCATACCCTACGCCGTACCCGCACCCCTCCCCGAACCCGTAACCTAAGCCGTACCCTAAGCCTTACCCTAAGCCTAACCCTAACCCTAGGCTACCCTTGACTGCTTCTGCCTCCAATAGATTTCCTAAGCACTACTGTTTTAAGGAACAGCTTAAAAAGAGAATCCTAATGTGATTTCTTTATAATGGGTGTGTTCCTTATCTTATCCTAGTTTCTAAACTCTTCTCCATGGCTGCAGCCCCAAATAATATTCCCTTACGTGCTAAGGGGTATCTAGAGAGTGGGATAGGTTTAATAACTACCCTAACCCTAACGCGTACCCTAACCCTAACCCCTACCCTAACCCTAACACGTACCCTAATCCTAACCTGTACCCTAAACCGAGCCCTAACCCTAACACTAACCCTAACCCTAACCCTAACCCATACCCTACGCCGTACCCGCACCCCTCCCCGAACCCGTACCCTAAGCCATACCCTAAACCTAACCCTAAGCCTAACCCTAACCCTAGGCTACCCTTGACTGCTTCTGCCTCCAATTGATTTCCTAAGCAGTAGTGTTTTAAGGAACAGCTTAAAAAGAGAATCCTAAAGTGATTTCTTTATAATGGGTGTGTTCCTTATCTTATCCTAGTGTCTAAACTCTTCTCCATGGCTGGACCCCCAAATAATATTCCTTTACGTGCTAAGGGGGAGCTAGAGAGTGGGATAGGTTTACTAACTACCCTAGCCCTAACGCGTAACCTAACCCTAACCCCTACCCTAACCCTAACACGTACCCTAATCCTAACCCGTACCCTAAACCGAGCCCTAACCCTAACACTAACCCAAAACCTAACCCTAACCCATACCCTACGCCGTGCACGAACCCCTCCCCAAACCCGTACCCTAAGCCGTACCCTAAGCCTAACCCTAAGCCTAACCCTAACCCTAGGCTACCCTTGACTGCTTCTGCCTCCAATAGATTTCCTAAGCACTAGTGTTTTAAGCAACAGCTTAAAAAGAGAATCCTCTTGTGATTTCTTTATAATGGGTGTGTTCCTTATCTTATCCTAGTGTCTAAATTCTTCTCCATTGCTGGATCCCCAAATAATATTCCTTTACGTGCTAAGGGGTATCTAGAGAGTGGGATAGGTTTACTAACTACCCTAACCCTAACGCGTACCCTAACCCTAACCCCTACCCTAAACCTAACACGTACCCTAATCCTAACCGTACCCTAAACCGAGCCCTAACCCTAACACTAACCCTAACCCTAACCCTAACCCATACCCTACGCCGTACCCGAAACCCTCCCCGAACCCGTACCCTAAGCCGTACCCTAAGCCTAACCCTAAGCCTAACCCTAACCCTAGGCTACCCTTGACTGCTTCTGCCTCCAATAGATTTCCTAAGCACTAGTGTTTTAAGGAACAGCTTAAAAAGAGAATCCTAATGTGATTTCTTTATAATGGGTGTGTTCCTTATCTTATCCTAGTGTCTAAACTTTTCTCCATGGCTGGACCCTCAAATAATATTCCTTTACGTGCTAAGGGGTATCTAGAGATTGGGATAGGTTTAATAACTACCCTAACCCTAACGCATACCCTAACCCTAACCCCTACCCTAACCCTAACACGTACCCTAATCCTAACCCGTACCCTAAACCGAGCCCTAACCCTAACACTAACCCTAACCCTAACCCTAACCCATACCCTACGCCGTACACGCACCCCTCCCTGAACCCGTACCCTAAGCCGTACCCTAAGCCTAACCCTAAGCCTAACCCTAACCCTAGGCTACCCTTGACTGCTTCTGCCTCCAATAGATTTCCTAAGCACTAGTGTTTTAAGGAACAGCTTAAAAAGAGAATCCTAATGTGATTTCTTTATAATGGGTGTGTTCCTTATCTTATCCTAGTGTCTAAACTCTTCTCCATGGCTGGACCCTCAAATAATATTCCTTTACGTGCTAAGGGGTATCTAGAGAGTGGGATAGGTTTAATAACTACCCTAACCCTAACGCGTACCCTAACCCTAACCCCTACCCTAACCCTAACACGTACCCTAATCCTAACCTGTACCCTAAACCGAGCCCTAACCCTAACACTAACCCTAACCCTAACCCTAACCCATACCCTACGCCGTACCCGCACCCCTCCCCGAACCCGTACCCTAAGCCGTACCCTAAGCCTAACCCTAAGCCTAACCCTAACCCTAGGCTACCCTTGACTGCTTCTGCCTCCAATAGATTTCCTAAGCACTACTGTTTTAAGGAACAGCTTAAAAAGAGAATCCTAATGTGATTTCTTTATAATGGGTGTGTTCCTTATCTTATCCTAGTGTCTAAACTCTTCTCCATGGCTGCACCCCCAAATAATATTCCCTTACGTGCTAAGGGGTATCTAGAGAGTGGGATAGGTTTAATAACTACCCTAACCCTAACGCGTACCCTAACCCTAACCCCTACCCTAACCCTAACACGTACCCTAATCCTAACCTGTACCCTAAACCGAGCCCTAACCCTAACACTAACCCTAACCCTAACCCTTACCCATACCCTACGCCGTACCCGCACCCCTCCCCGAACCCGTACCCTAAGCCATACCCTAAACCTAACCCTAACCCTAGGCTACCCTTGACTGCTTCTGCCTCCAATTGATTTCCTAAGCAGTAGTGTTTTAAGGAACAGCTTAAAAAGAGAATCCTAAAGTGATTTCTTTATAATGGGTGTGTTCCTTATCTTATCTTAGTGTCTAAACTCTTCTCCATGGCTGGACCCCCAAATAATATTCCTTTACGTGCTAAGGGGGAGCTAGAGAGTGGGATAGGTTTACTAACTACCCTAGCCCTAACGCGTAACCTAACCCTAACCCCTACCCTAACCCTAACACGTACCCTAATCCTAACCCGTACCCTAAACCGAGCCCTAACCCTAACACTAACCCAAACCCTAACCCTAACCCATACCCTACGCCGTACACGAACACCTCCCCGAACCCATACCCCAAGCCGTACCCTAAACCTAACCCTAAGCCTAACCCTAACACTAGGCTACCCTTGACTGCTTCTGCCTCCAATAGATTTCCTAAGCACTAGTGTTTTAAGGAACAGCTTAAAAAGAGAATCCTAATGTGATTTCTTTATAATGGGTGTGTTCCTTATCTTATCCTAGTGTCTAAACTCTTCTCCATGGCTGCACCCCCAAATAATATTGCCTTACGTGCTAAGGGGTATCTAGAGAGTGGGATAGGTTTAATAACTACCCTAACCCTAATGCGTACTCTAACCCTAACCCCTACCCTAACACTAACACGTACCCTAATCCTAACCCGTACCCTAAACCGAGCCCTAACCCTAACACTAACACTAACCCTAACCCTAACCCATACCCTACGCCGTACCTGAACCCCTCCCCAAACCCGTACCCTAAGCCGTACCCTAAGCCTAACCCTAAGCCTAACACTAACCCTAGGCTACCCTTGACTGCTTCTGCCTCCAATAGATTTCCTAAGCACTAGTGTTTTAAGCAACAGCTTAAAAAGAGAATCCTAATGTGATTTCTTTATAATGGGTGTGTTCCTTATCTTATCCTAGTGTCTAAATTCTTCTCCATTGCTGGAACCCCAAATAATATTCCTTTACGTGCTAAGGGGTATCTAGAGAGTGGGATAGGTTTACTAACTACCCTAACCCTAACGCGTACCCTAACCCTAACCCCTACCCTAAACCTAACACGTACCCTAATCCTAACCATACCCTAAACCGAGCCCTAACCCTAACACTAACCCTAACCCTAACCCTATCCCATACCCTACGCCGTACCCGAAACCCTCCCCGAACCCGTACCCTAAGCCGTACTCTAAGCCTAACCCTAAGCCTAACCCTAACCCTAGGCTACCCTTGACTGCTTCTGCCTCCAATAGATTTCCTAAGCACTAGTGTTTTAAGGAACAGCTTAAAAAGAGAATCCTAATGTGATTTCTTTATAATGGGTGTGTTCCTTATCTTATCCTAGTGTCTAAACTCTTCTCCATGGCTGGACCCTCAAATAATATTCCTTTACGTGCTAAGGGGTATCTAGAGAGTGAGATAGGTTTAATAACTACCCTAACCCTAACGCGTACCCTAACCCTAACCCCTACCCTAACCCTAACACGTACCCTAATCCTAACCCGTACCCTAAACCGAGCCCTAACCCTAACACTAACCCTAACCCTAACCCTAACCCATACCCTACGCCGTACCCGCACCCCTCCCCGAACCCGTAACCTAAGCCGTACCCTAAGCCTAACCCTAAGCCTAACCCTAACCCTAGGCTACCCTTGACTGCTTCTGCCTCCAATAGATTTCCTAAGCACTACTGTTTTAAGGAACAGCTTAAAAAGAGAATCCTAATGTGATTTCTTTATAATGGGTGTGTTCCTTATCTTATCCTAGTGTCTAAACTCTTCTCCATGGCTGCACCCCCAAATAATATTCCCTTACGTGCTAAGGGGTATCTAGAGAGTGGGATAGGTTTAATAACTACCCTAACCCTAACGCGTACCCTAACCCTAACCCCTACCCTAACCCTAACACGTACCCTAATCCTAACCTGTACCCTAAACCGAGCCCTAACCCTAACACTAACCCTAACCCTAACCCTAACCCATACCCTACGCCGTACCCGCACCCCTCCCCGAACCCGTACCCTAAGCCATACCCTAAACCTAACCCTAAGCCTAACCCTAACCCTAGGCTACCCTTGACTGCTTCTGCCTCCAATTGATTTCCTAAGCACTAGTGTTTTAAGGAACAGCTTAAAAAGAGAATCCTAATGTGATTTCTTTATAATGGGTGTGTTCCTTATCTTATCCTAGTGTCTAAACACTTCTCCATGGCTGGACCCCCAAATAATATTCCTTTACGTGCTAAGGGGGATCTAGAGAGTGGGATAGGTTTACTAACTACCCTAGCCCTAACGCGTAACCTAACCCTAACCACTCCCCTAACCCTAACACGTACCCTAATCCTAACCCGTACCCTAAACCGAGCCCTAACCCTAACACTAACCCAAACCCTAACCCTAACCCATACCCTACGCCGTACACGAACACCTCCCCGAACCCATACCCCAAGCCGTACCCTAACCCTAACCCTAAGCCTAACCCTTACCCTAGGCTACCCTTGACTGCTTCTGCCTCCAATAGATTTCCTAAGCACTAGTGTTTTAAGAACAGCTTAAAAAGAGAATCCTAAAGTGATTTCTTTATAATGGGTGTGTTCCTTATCTTATCCTAGTGTCTAAACTCTTCTCCATGGCTGCACCCCCAAATAATATTGCCTTACGTGCTAAGGGGTATCTAGAGAGTGGGATAGGTTTAATAACTACCCTAACCCTAATGCGTACTCTAACCCTAACCCCTACCCTAACACTAACACGTACCCTAATCCTAACCCGTACCCTAAACCGAGCCCTAACCCTAACACTAACACTAACCCTAACCCTAACCCATACCCTACGCCGTACCTGAACCCCTCCCCAAACCCGTACCCTAAGCCGTACCCTAAGCCTAACCCTAAGCCTAACACTAACCCTAGGCTACCCTTGACTGCTTCTGCCTCCAATAGATTTCCTAAGCACTAGTGTTTTAAGCAACAGCTTAAAAAGAGAATCCTAATGTGATTTCTTTATAATGGGTGTGTTCCTTATCTTATCCTAGTGTCTAAATTCTTCTCCATTGCTGGAACCCCAAATAATATTCCTTTACGTGCTAAGGGGTATCTAGAGAGTGGGATAGGTTTAATAACTACCCTAACCCTAACGCGTACCCTAACCCTAACCCCTACCCTAAACCTAACACGTACCCTAATCCTAACCATACCCTAAACCGAGCCCTAACCCTAACACTAACCCTAACCCTAACCCTATCCCATACCCTACGCCGTACCCGAAACCCTCCCCGAACCCGTACCCTAAGCCGTACTCTAAGCCTAACCCTAAGCCTAACCCTAACCCTAGGCTACCCTTGACTGCTTCTGCCTCCAATAGATTTCCTAAGCACTAGTGTTTTAAGGAACAGCTTAAAAAGAGAATCCTAATGTGATTTCTTTATAATGGGTGTGTTCCTTATCTTATCCTAGTGTCTAAACTCTTCTCCATGGCTGGACCCTCAAATAATATTCCTTTACGTGCTAAGGGGTATCTAGAGAGTGAGATAGGTTTAATAACTACCCTAACCCTAACGCGTACCCTAACCCTAACCCCTACCCTAACCCTAACACGTACCCTAATCCTAACCCGTACCCTAAACCGAGCCCTAACCCTAACACTAACCCTAACCCTAACCCTAACCCATACCCTACGCCGTACCCGCACCCCTCCCCGAACCCGTAACCTAAGCCGTACCCTAAGCCTAACCCTAAGCCTAACCCTAACCCTAGGCTACCCTTGACTGCTTCTGCCTCCAATAGATTTCCTAAGCACTACTGTTTTAAGGAACAGCTTAAAAAGAGAATCCTAATGTGATTTCTTTATAATGGGTGTGTTCCTTATCTTATCCTAGTGTCTAAACTCTTCTCCATGGCTGCACCCCCAAATAATATTCCCTTACGTGCTAAGGGGTATCTAGAGAGTGGGATAGGTTTAATAACTACCCTAACCCTAACGCGTACCCTAACCCTAACCCCTACCCTAACCCTAACACGTACCCTAATCCTAACCTGTACCCTAAACCGAGCCCTAACCCTAACACTAACCCTAACCCTAACCCTAACCCATACCCTACGCCGTACCCGCACCCCTCCCCGAACCCGTACCCTAAGCCATACCCTAAACCTAACCCTAAGCCTAACCCTAACCCTAGGCTACCCTTGACTGCTTCTGCCTCCAATTGATTTCCTAAGCACTAGTGTTTTAAGGAACAGCTTAAAAAGAGAATCCTAATGTGATTTCTTTATAATGGGTGTGTTCCTTATCTTATCCTAGTGTCTAAACACTTCTCCATGGCTGGACCCCCAAATAATATTCCTTTACGTGCTAAGGGGGATCTAGAGAGTGGGATAGGTTTACTAACTACCCTAGCCCTAACGCGTAACCTAACCCTAACCACTCCCCTAACCCTAACACGTACCCTAATCCTAACCCGTACCCTAAACCGAGCCCTAACCCTAACACTAACCCAAACCCTAACCCTAACCCATACCCTACGCCGTACACGAACACCTCCCCGAACCCATACCCCAAGCCGTACCCTAACCCTAACCCTAAGCCTAACCCTTACCCTAGGCTACCCTTGACTGCTTCTGCCTCCAATAGATTTCCTAAGCACTAGTGTTTTAAGGAACAGCTTAAAAAGAGAATCCTAATGTGATTTCTTTATAATGGGTGTGTTCCTTGTCTTATCCTAGTGTCTAAACTCTTCTCCATGGCTGGACCCTCAAATAATATTCCTTTACGTGCTAAGGGGTATCTAGAGAGTGGGATAGGTTTAATAACTACCCTAACCCTAACGCGTACCCTAACCCTAACCCCTACCCTAACCCTAACACGTACCCTAATCCTAACCCGTACCCTAAACCGAGCCCTAACCCTAACACTAACCCTAACCCTAACCCTAACCCATACCCTACGCCGTACCCGCACCCCTCCCCGAACCCGTACCCTAAGCCGTACCCTAAGCCTAACCCTAAGCCTAACCCTAACCCTAGGCTACCCTTGACTGCTTCTGCCTCCAATAGATTTCCTAAGCACTAGTGTTTTAAGGAACAGCTTAAAAAGAGAATCCTAATGTGATTTCTTTATAATGGGTGTGTTCCTTATCTTATCCTAGTGTCTAAACTCTTCTCCATGGCTGGACCCCCAAATAATATTCCTTTACGTGCTAAGGGGTATCTAGAGAGTGGGATAGGTTTAATAACTACCCTAACCCTAACGCGTACCCTAACCCTAACCCCTACCCTAACCCTAACACGTACCCTAATCCTAACCCCTACCCTAAACCGAGCCCTAACCCTAACACTAACCCTAACCCTAACCCTAACCCATACCCTACGCCGTACCCGAAACCCTCCCCGAACTCGTACCCTAAGCTGTACCCTAAGCCTAACCCTAAGCCTAACCCTAACCCTAGGCTACCCTTGACTGCTTCTGCCTCCAATAGATTTCCTAAGCACTAGTGTTTTAAGAAACAGCTTAAAAAGAGAATCCTAATGTGATTTCTTTATAATGGGTGTGTTCCTTATCTTATCCTAGTGTCTAAACTTTTCTCCATGGCTGGACCCTCAAATAATATTCCTTTACGTGATAAGGGGTATCTAGAGAGTGGGATAGGTTTAATAACTACCCTAACCCTAACGCGTACCCTAACCCTAACCCCTACCCTAAACCTAACACGTACCCTAATCCTAACCATACCCTAAACCGAGCCCTAACCCTAACACTAACCCTAACCCTAACCCTATCCCATACCCTACGCCGTACCCGAAACCCTCCCCGAACCCGTACCCTAAGCCGTACTCTAAGCCTAACCCTAAGCCTAACCCTAACCCTAGGCTACCCTTGACTGCTTCTGCCTCCAATAGATTTCCTAAGCACTAGTGTTTTAAGGAACAGCTTAAAAAGAGAATCCTAATGTGATTTCTTTATAATGGGTGTGTTCCTTATCTTATCCTAGTGTCTAAACTCTTCTCCATGGCTGGACCCTCAAATAATATTCCTTTACGTGCTAAGGGGTATCTAGAGAGTGAGATAGGTTTAATAACTACCCTAACCCTAACGCGTACCCTAACCCTAACCCCTACCCTAACCCTAACACGTACCCTAATCCTAACCCGTACCCTAAACCGAGCCCTAACCCTAACACTAACCCTAACCCTAACCCTAACCCATACCCTACGCCGTACCCGCACCCCTCCCCGAACCCGTAACCTAAGCCGTACCCTAAGCCTTACCCTAAGCCTAACCCTAACCCTAGGCTACCCTTGACTGCTTCTGCCTCCAATAGATTTCCTAAGCACTACTGTTTTAAGGAACAGCTTAAAAAGAGAATCCTAATGTGATTTCTTTATAATGGGTGTGTTCCTTATCTTATCCTAGTTTCTAAACTCTTCTCCATGGCTGCAGCCCCAAATAATATTCCCTTACGTGCTAAGGGGTATCTAGAGAGTGGGATAGGTTTAATAACTACCCTAACCCTAACGCGTACCCTAACCCTAACCCCTACCCTAACCCTAACACGTACCCTAATCCTAACCTGTACCCTAAACCGAGCCCTAACCCTAACACTAACCCTAACCCTAACCCTAACCCATACCCTACGCCGTACCCGCACCCCTCCCCGAACCCGTACCCTAAGCCATACCCTAAACCTAACCCTAAGCCTAACCCTAACCCTAGGCTACCCTTGACTGCTTCTGCCTCCAATTGATTTCCTAAGCAGTAGTGTTTTAAGGAACAGCTTAAAAAGAGAATCCTAAAGTGATTTCTTTATAATGGGTGTGTTCCTTATCTTATCCTAGTGTCTAAACTCTTCTCCATGGCTGGACCCCCAAATAATATTCCTTTACGTGCTAAGGGGGAGCTAGAGAGTGGGATAGGTTTACTAACTACCCTAGCCCTAACGCGTAACCTAACCCTAACCCCTACCCTAACCCTAACACGTACCCTAATCCTAACCCGTACCCTAAACCGAGCCCTAACCCTAACACTAACCCAAAACCTAACCCTAACCCATACCCTACGCCGTGCACGAACCCCTCCCCAAACCCGTACCCTAAGCCGTACCCTAAGCCTAACCCTAAGCCTAACACTAACCCTAGGCTACCCTTGACTGCTTCTGCCTCCAATAGATTTCCTAAGCACTAGTGTTTTAAGCAACAGCTTAAAAAGAGAATCCTCTTGTGATTTCTTTATAATGGGTGTGTTCCTTATCTTATCCTAGTGTCTAAATTCTTCTCCATTGCTGGATCCCCAAATAATATTCCTTTACGTGCTAAGGGGTATCTAGAGAGTGGGATAGGTTTACTAACTACCCTAACCCTAACGCGTACCCTAACCCTAACCCCTACCCTAAACCTAACACGTACCCTAATCCTAACCGTACCCTAAACCGAGCCCTAACCCTAACACTAACCCTAACCCTAACCCTAACCCATACCCTACGCCGTACCCGAAACCCTCCCCGAACCCGTACCCTAAGCCGTACCCTAAGCCTAACCCTAAGCCTAACCCTAACCCTAGGCTACCCTTGACTGCTTCTGCCTCCAATAGATTTCCTAAGCACTAGTGTTTTAAGCAACAGCTTAAAAAGAGAATCCTAATGTGATTTCTTTATAATGGGTGTGTTCCTTATCTTATCCTAGTGTCTAAACTTTTCTCCATGGCTGGACCCTCAAATAATATTCCTTTACGTGCTAAGGGGTATCTAGAGATTGGGATAGGTTTAATAACTACCCTAACCCTAACGCATACCCTAACCCTAACCCCTACCCTAACCCTAACACGTACCCTAATCCTAACCCGTACCCTAAACCGAGCCCTAACCCTAACACTAACCCTAACCCTAACCCTAACCCATACCCTACGCCGTACACGCACCCCTCCCTGAACCCGTACCCTAAGCCGTACCCTAAGCCTAACCCTAAGCCTAACCCTAACCCTAGGCTACCCTTGACTGCTTCTGCCTCCAATAGATTTCCTAAGCACTACTGTTTTAAGGAACAGCTTAAAAAGAGAATCCTAATGTGATTTCTTTATAATGGGTGTGTTCCTTATCTTATCCTAGTGTCTAAACTCTTCTCCATGGCTGCACCCCCAAATAATATTCCCTTACGTGCTAAGGGGTATCTAGAGAGTGGGATAGGTTTAATAACTACCCTAACCCTAACGCGTACCCTAACCCTAACCCCTACCCTAACCCTAACACGTACCCTAATCCTAACCTGTACCCTAAACCGAGCCCTAACCCTAACACTAACCCTAACCCTAACCCTTACCCATACCCTACGCCGTACCCGCACCCCTCCCCGAACCCGTACCCTAAGCCATACCCTAAACCTAACCCTAACCCTAGGCTACCCTTGACTGCTTCTGCCTCCAATTGATTTCCTAAGCAGTAGTGTTTTAAGGAACAGCTTAAAAAGAGAATCCTAAAGTGATTTCTTTATAATGGGTGTGTTCCTTATCTTATCTTAGTGTCTAAACTCTTCTCCATGGCTGGACCCCCAAATAATATTCCTTTACGTGCTAAGGGGGAGCTAGAGAGTGGGATAGGTTTACTAACTACCCTAGCCCTAACGCGTAACCTAACCCTAACCCCTACCCTAACCCTAACACGTACCCTAATCCTAACCCGTACCCTAAACCGAGCCCTAACCCTAACACTAACCCAAACCCTAACCCTAACCCATACCCTACGCCGTACACGAACACCTCCCCGAACCCATACCCCAAGCCGTACCCTAAACCTAACCCTAAGCCTAACCCTAACACTAGGCTACCCTTGACTGCTTCTGCCTCCAATAGATTTCCTAAGCACTAGTGTTTTAAGGAACAGCTTAAAAAGAGAATCCTAATGTGATTTCTTTATAATGGGTGTGTTCCTTATCTTATCCTAGTGTCTAAACTCTTCTCCATGGCTGCACCCCCAAATAATATTGCCTTACGTGCTAAGGGGTATCTAGAGAGTGGGATAGGTTTAATAACTACCCTAACCCTAATGCGTACTCTAACCCTAACCCCTACCCTAACACTAACACGTACCCTAATCCTAACCCGTACCCTAAACCGAGCCCTAACCCTAACACTAACACTAACCCTAACCCTAACCCATACCCTACGCCGTACCTGAACCCCTCCCCAAACCCGTACCCTAAGCCGTACCCTAAGCCTAACCCTAAGCCTAACACTAACCCTAGGCTACCCTTGACTGCTTCTGCCTCCAATAGATTTCCTAAGCACTAGTGTTTTAAGCAACAGCTTAAAAAGAGAATCCTAATGTGATTTCTTTATAATGGGTGTGTTCCTTATCTTATCCTAGTGTCTAAATTCTTCTCCATTGCTGGAACCCCAAATAATATTCCTTTACGTGCTAAGGGGTATCTAGAGAGTGGGATAGGTTTACTAACTACCCTAACCCTAACGCGTACCCTAACCCTAACCCCTACCCTAAACCTAACACGTACCCTAATCCTAACCATACCCTAAACCGAGCCCTAACCCTAACACTAACCCTAACCCTAACCCTATCCCATACCCTACGCCGTACCCGAAACCCTCCCCGAACCCGTACCCTAAGCCGTACTCTAAGCCTAACCCTAAGCCTAACCCTAACCCTAGGCTACCCTTGACTGCTTCTGCCTCCAATAGATTTCCTAAGCACTAGTGTTTTAAGGAACAGCTTAAAAAGAGAATCCTAATGTGATTTCTTTATAATGGGTGTGTTCCTTATCTTATCCTAGTGTCTAAACTCTTCTCCATGGCTGGACCCTCAAATAATATTCCTTTACGTGCTAAGGGGTATCTAGAGAGTGAGATAGGTTTAATAACTACCCTAACCCTAACGCGTACCCTAACCCTAACCCCTACCCTAACCCTAACACGTACCCTAATCCTAACCCGTACCCTAAACCGAGCCCTAACCCTAACACTAACCCTAACCCTAACCCTAACCCATACCCTACGCCGTACCCGCACCCCTCCCCGAACCCGTAACCTAAGCCGTACCCTAAGCCTAACCCTAAGCCTAACCCTAACCCTAGGCTACCCTTGACTGCTTCTGCCTCCAATAGATTTCCTAAGCACTACTGTTTTAAGGAACAGCTTAAAAAGAGAATCCTAATGTGATTTCTTTATAATGGGTGTGTTCCTTATCTTATCCTAGTGTCTAAACTCTTCTCCATGGCTGCACCCCCAAATAATATTCCCTTACGTGCTAAGGGGTATCTAGAGAGTGGGATAGGTTTAATAACTACCCTAACCCTAACGCGTACCCTAACCCTAACCCCTACCCTAACCCTAACACGTACCCTAATCCTAACCTGTACCCTAAACCGAGCCCTAACCCTAACACTAACCCTAACCCTAACCCTAACCCATACCCTACGCCGTACCCGCACCCCTCCCCGAACCCGTACCCTAAGCCATACCCTAAACCTAACCCTAAGCCTAACCCTAACCCTAGGCTACCCTTGACTGCTTCTGCCTCCAATTGATTTCCTAAGCACTAGTGTTTTAAGGAACAGCTTAAAAAGAGAATCCTAATGTGATTTCTTTATAATGGGTGTGTTCCTTATCTTATCCTAGTGTCTAAACACTTCTCCATGGCTGGACCCCCAAATAATATTCCTTTACGTGCTAAGGGGGATCTAGAGAGTGGGATAGGTTTACTAACTACCCTAGCCCTAACGCGTAACCTAACCCTAACCACTCCCCTAACCCTAACACGTACCCTAATCCTAACCCGTACCCTAAACCGAGCCCTAACCCTAACACTAACCCAAACCCTAACCCTAACCCATACCCTACGCCGTACACGAACACCTCCCCGAACCCATACCCCAAGCCGTACCCTAACCCTAACCCTAAGCCTAACCCTTACCCTAGGCTACCCTTGACTGCTTCTGCCTCCAATAGATTTCCTAAGCACTAGTGTTTTAAGAACAGCTTAAAAAGAGAATCCTAAAGTGATTTCTTTATAATGGGTGTGTTCCTTATCTTATCCTAGTGTCTAAACTCTTCTCCATGGCTGCACCCCCAAATAATATTCCTTTACGTGCTAAGGGGTATCTAGAGAGTGGGATAGGTTTAATAACTACCCTAACCCTAACGCGTACCCACCCTAACCCCTACCCTAACCCTAACATGTACCCTAATCCTAACCCGTACCCTAAACCGAGCCCTAACCCTAACACTAACCCTAACCCTAACCCTAACCCATACCCTACGCCGTACCCGAAACCCTCCCCGAACCCGTACCCTAAGCCATACCCTAAGCCTAACCCTAAGCCTAACCCTAACCCTAGGCTACCCTTGACTGCTTCTGCCTCCAATAGATTTCCTAAGCACTAGTGTTTTAAGCAACAGCTTAAAAAGAGAATCCTAATGTGATTTCTTTATAATGGGTGTGTTCCTTATCTTATCCTAGTGTCTAAACTCTTCTCCATGGCTGCACCCCCAAATAATATTGCCTTACGTGCTAAGGGGTATCTAGAGAGTGGGATAGGTTTAATAACTACCCTAACCTTAATGCGTACTCTAACCCTAACCCCTACCCTAACACTAACACGTACCCTAATCCTAACCCGTACCCTAAACCGAGCCCTAACCCTAACACTAACACTAACACTAACCCTAACACATACCCTACGCTGTACCCGAACCCCTCCCCAAACCCGTACCCTAAGCCATACCATAAGCCTAACCTTAAGCCTAACACTAACCCTAGGCTACCCTTGACTGCTTCTGCCTCCAATAGATTTCCTAAGCACTAGTGTTTTAAGCAACAGCTTAAAAAGAGAATCCTAATGTGATTTCTTTATAATGAGTGTGTTCCTTATCTTATCCTAGTGTCTAAATTCTTCTCCATGGCTGGAACCCCAAATAATATTCCTTTACGTGCTAAGGGGTATCTAGAGAGTGGGATAGGTTTACTAACTACCCTAACCCTAACGCGTACCCTAACCCTAACCCCTACCCTAAACCTAACACGTACCCTAATCCTAACCGTACCCTAAACCGAGCCCTAACCCTAACACTAACCCTAACCCTAACCCTAACCCATACCCTACGCCGTACCCGAAACCCTCCCCGAACCCGTACCCTAAGCCGTACCCTAAGCCTAACCCTAAGCCTAACCCTAACCCTAGGCTACCCTTGACTGCTTCTGCCTCCAATAGATTTCCTAAGCACTAGTGTTTTAAGCAACAGCTTAAAAAGAGAATCCTAATGTGATTTCTTTATAATGGGTGTGTTCCTTATCTTATCCTAGTGTCTAAACTCTTCTCCATGGCTGGACCCCCAAATAATATTCCTTTACGTGCTAAGGGGTATCTAGAGAGTGGGATAGGTTTAATAACTACCCTAACCCTAACGCGTACCCTAACCCTAACCCCTACCCTAACCCTAACACGTACCCTAATCCTAACCCGTACCCTAAACCGAGCCCTAACCCTAACACTAACCCTAACCCTAACCCATACCCTACGCCGTACCCGAAACCCTCCCCGAACCCGTACCCTAAGCCGTACCCTAAGCCTCACCCTAAGCCTAACCTTATCCTAGGCTACCCTTGACTGCTTCTGCCTCCAGTAGATTTCCTAAGCACTAGTGTTTTAAGGAACAGCTTAAAAAGAGAATCCTAATGTGATTTCTTTATAATGGGTGTGTTCCTTGTCTTATCCTAGTGTCTAAACTCTTCTCCATGGCTGGACCCTCAAATAATATTCCTTTACGTGCTAAGGGGTATCTAGAGAGTGGGATAGGTTTAATAACTACCCTAACCCTAACGCGTACCCTAACCCTAACCCCTACCCTAACCCTAACACGTACCCTAATCCTAACCCGTACCCTAAACCGAGCCCTAACCCTAACACTAACCCTAACCCTAACCCTAACCCATACCCTACGCCGTACCCGCACCCCTCCCCGAACCCGTACCCTAAGCCGTACCCTAAGCCTAACCCTAAGCCTAACCCTAACCCTAGGCTACCCTTGACTGCTTCTGCCTCCAATAGATTTCCTAAGCACTAGTGTTTTAAGGAACAGCTTAAAAAGAGAATCCTAATGTGATTTCTTTATAATGGGTGTGTTCCTTATCTTATCCTAGTGTCTAAACTCTTCTCCATGGCTGGACCCCCAAATAATATTCCTTTACGTGCTAAGGGGTATCTAGAGAGTGGGATAGGTTTAATAACTACCCTAACCCTAACGCGTACCCTAACCCTAACCCCTACCCTAACCCTAACACGTACCCTAATCCTAACCCCTACCCTAAACCGAGCCCTAACCCTAACACTAACCCTAACCCTAACCCTAACCCATACCCTACGCCGTACCCGAAACCCTCCCCGAACTCGTACCCTAAGCTGTACCCTAAGCCTAACCCTAAGCCTAACCCTAACCCTAGGCTACCCTTGACTGCTTCTGCCTCCAATAGATTTCCTAAGCACTAGTGTTTTAAGAAACAGCTTAAAAAGAGAATCCTAATGTGATTTCTTTATAATGGGTGTGTTCCTTATCTTATCCTAGTGTCTAAACTTTTCTCCATGGCTGGACCCTCAAATAATATTCCTTTACGTGCTAAGGGGTATCTAGAGAGTGGGATAGGTTTAATAACTACCCTAACCCTAACACGTACCCTAACCCTAACCCCTACCCTAACCCTAACACATACCCTAATCCTAACCCGTACCCTAAACCGAGCCCTAACCCTAACACTAACCCTAACCCTAACCCTAACCCATACCCTACGCCGTACCCGCACCCCTCCCTGAACCCGTACCCTAAGCCGTACCCTAAGCCTAACCCTAAGCCTAACCCTAACCCTAGGCTACCCTTGACTGCTTCTGCCTCCAATAGATTTCCTAAGCACTAGTGTTTTAACGAACAGCTTAAAAAGAGAATCCTAATGTGATTTCTTTATAATGGGTGTGTTCCTTATCTTATCCTAGTGTCTAAACTCTTCTCCATGGCTGCACCCCCAAATAATATTGCCTTACGTGCTAAGGGGTATCTAGAGAGTGGGATAGGTTTAATAACTACCCTAACCCTAATGCGTACTCTAACCCTAACCCCTACCCTAACACTAACACGTACCCTAATCCTAACCGTACCCTAAACCGAGCCCTAACCCTAACACTAACCCTAACCCTAACCCTAACCCATACCCTACGCCGTACCCGAAACCCTCCCCGAACCCGTACCCTAAGCCGTACCCTAAGCCTAACCCTAAGCCTAACCCTAACCCTACGCTACCCTTGACTGCTTCTGCCTCCAATAGATTTCCTAAGCACTAGTGTTTTAAGGAACAGCTTAAAAAGAGAATCCTAATGTGATTTCTTTATAATGGGTGTGTTCCTTATCTTATCCTAGTGTCTAAACTCTTCTCCATGGCTGGACCCTCAAATAATATTCCTTTACGTGCTAAGGGGTATCTAGAGAGTGGGATAGGTTTAATAACTACCCTAACCCTAACGCGTACCCTAACCCTAACCCCTACCCTAACCCTAAAACGTACCCTAATCCTAACCCGTACCCTAAACCGAGCCCTAACCCTAACACTAACCCTAACCCTAACCCATACCCTACGCCGTACCCGCACCCCTCCCCGAACCCGTAACCTAAGCCGTACCCTAAGCCTAACCCTAAGCCTAACCCTAACCCTAGGCTACGCTTGACTGCTTCTGCCTCCAATAGATTTCCTAAGCTCTACTGTTTTAAGGAACAGCTTAAAAAGAGAATCCTAATGTGATTTCTTTATAATGGGTGTGTTCCTTACCTTATCCTAGTGTCTAAACTCTTCTCCATGGCTGCACCCCCAAATAATATTCCCTTACGTGCTAAGGGGTATCTAGAGAGTGGGATAGGTTTAATAACTACCCTAACCCTAACGCGTACCCTAACCCTAACCCCTACCCTAACCCTAACACGTACCCTAATACTAACCTGTACCCTAAACCGAGCCCTAACCCTAACACTAACCCTAACCCTAACCCTAACCCATACCCTACGCCGTACCCGCACCCCTCCCCGAACCCGTACCCTAAGCCATACCCTAAACCTAACCCTAAGCCTAACCCTAACCCTAGGCTACCCTTGACTGCTTCTGCCTCCAATTGATTTCCTAAGCAGTAGTGTTTTAAGGAACAGCTTAAAAAGAGAATCCTAATGTGATTTCTTTATAATGGGTGTGTTCCTTATCTTATCCTAGTGTCTAAACACTTCTCCATGGCTGGACCCCCAAATAATATTCCTTTACGTGCTAAGGGGGATCTAGAGAGTGGGATAGGTTTACTAACTACCCTAGCCCTAACACGTAACCTAACCCTAACCCCTCCCCTAACCCTAACACGTACCCTAATCCTAACCCGTACCCTAAACCGAGCCCTAACCCTAACAGTAACCCAAACCCTAACCCTAACCCATACCCTACGCCGTACACGAACACCTCCCCGAACCCATACCCCAAGCCGTACCCTAACCCTAACCCTAAGCCTAACCCTTACCCTAGGCTACCCTTGACTGCTTCTGCCTCCAATAGATTTCCTAAGCACTAGTGTTTTAAGAACAGCTTAAAAAGAGAATCCTAAAGTGATTTCTTTATAATGGGTGTGTTCCTTATCTTATCCTAGTGTCTAAACTCTTCTCCATGGCTGCACCCCCAAATAATATTCCTTTACGTGCTAAGGGGTATCTAGAGAGTGGTATAGGTTTAATAACTACCCTAACCCTAACGCGTACCCACCCTAACCCCTACCCTAACCCTAACATGTACCCTAATCCTAACCCGTACCCTAAACCGAGCCCTAACCCTAACCCTAACCCTAACCCATACCCTACGCCGTACCCGAAACCCTCCCCGAACCCGTACCCTAAGCCATACCCTAAGCCTAACCCTAAGCCTAACCCTAACCCTAGGCTACCCTTGACTGCTTCTGCCTCCAATAGATTTCCTAAGCACTAGTGTTTTAAGCAACAGCTTAAAAAGAGAATCCTAATGTGATTTCTTTATAATGGGTGTGTTCCTTATCTTATCCTAGTGTCTAAACTCTTCTCCATGGCTGCACCCCCAAATAATATTGCCTTACGTGCTAAGGGGTATCTAGAGAGTGGGATAGGTTTAATAACTACCCTAACCCTAATGCGTACTCTAACCCTAACCCCTACCCTAACACTAACACGTACCCTAATCCTAACCCGTACCCTAAACCGAGCCCTAACCCTAACACTAACACTAACCCTAACCCTAACACATACCCTACGCTGTACCCGAACCCCTCCCCAAACCCGTACCCTAAGCCATACCATAAGCCTAACCTTAAGCCTAACACTAACCCTAGGCTACCCTTGACTGCTTCTGCCTCCAATAGATTTCCTAAGCACTAGTGTTTTAAGCAACAGCTTAAAAAGAGAATCCTAATGTGATTTCTTTATAATGAGTGTGTTCCTTATCTTATCCTAGTGTCTAAATTCTTCTCCATGGCTGGAACCCCAAATAATATTCCTTTACGTGCTAAGGGGTATCTAGAGAGTGGGATAGGTTTACTAACTACCCTAACCCTAACGCGTACCCTAACCCTAACCCCTACCCTAAACCTAACACGTACCCTAATCCTAACCGTACCCTAAACCGAGCCCTAACCCTAACACTAACCCTAACCCTAACCCTAACCCATACCCTACGCCGTACCCGAAACCCTCCCCGAACCCGTACCCTAAGCCGTACCCTAAGCCTAACCCTAAGCCTAACCCTAACCCTAGGCTACCCTTGACTGCTTCTGCCTCCAATAGATTTCCTAAGCACTACTGTTTTAAGGAACAGCTTAAAAAGAGAATCCTAATGTGATTTCTTTATAATGGGTGTGTTCCTTATCTTATCCTAGTGTCTAAACTCTTCTCCATGGCTGCACCCCCAAATAATATTCCCTTACGTGCTAAGGGGTATCTAGAGAGTGGGATAGGTTTAATAACTACCCTAACCCTAACGCGTACCCTAACCCTAACCCCTACCCTAACCCTAACACGTACCCTAATCCTAACCTGTACCCTAAACCGAGCCCTAACCCTAACACTAACCCTAAACCTAACCCTAACCCATCCCCTACGCCGTACCCGCACCCCTCCCCGAACCCGTACCCTAAGCCATATCCTAAACCTAACCCTAAGCCTAACCCTAACCCTAGGCTACCCTTGACTGCTTCTGCCTCCAATTGATTTCCTAAGCAGTAGTGTTTTAAGGAACAGCTTAAAAAGAGAATCCTAATGTGATTTCTTTATAATGGGTGTGTTCCTTATCTTATCCTAGTGTCTAAACTCTTCTCCATGGCTGGACCCCCAAATAATATTCCTTTACGTGCTAAGGGGGAGCTAGAGAGTGGGATAGGTTTACTAACTACCCTAGCCCTAACGCGTAACCTAACCCTAACCCCTACCCTAACCCTAACACGTACCCTAATCCTAACCCGTACCCTAAACCGAGCCCTAACCCTAACACTAACCCAAACCCTAACCCTAACCCATACCCTACGCCGTACACGAACACCTCCCCGAACCCATACCCCAAGCCGTACCCTAACCCTAACCCTAAGCCTAACCCTAACCCTAGGCTACCCTTGACTGCTTCTGCCTCCAATAGATTTCCTAAGCACTAGTGTTTTAAGGAACAGCTTAAAAAGAGAATCCTAAAGTGATTTCTTTATAATGGGTGTGTTCCTTATCTTATCCTAGTGTCTAAACTCTTCTCCATGGCTGGAACCCCAAATAATATTCCTTTACGTGCTGAGGGGTATCTAGAGAGTGGGATAGGTTTAATAACTACCCTAACCCTAACGCGTACCCTAACCCTAACCCCTACCCTAACCCTAACACGTACCCTAATCCTAACCCGTACCCTAAACCGAGACCTAACCGTAACACTAACCCTAACGCTAACCCTAACCCATACCCTACGCCGTACCCGAAACCCTCCCCGAACCCGTACCCTAAGCCGTACCCTAAGCCTAACCCTAAGCCTAACCCTAACCCTAGGCTACCCTTGACTGCTTCTGCCTCCAATAGATTTCCTAAGCACTAGTGTTTTAAGGAACAGCTTAAAAAGAGAATCCTAATGTGATTTCTTTATAATGTGTGTGTTCCTTATCTTATCCTAGTGTCTAAACTCTTCTCCATGGCTGGACCCTCAAATAATATTCCTTTACGTGCTAAGGGGTATCTAGAGAGTGGGATAGGTTTAATAACTACCCTAACCCTAACGCGTACCCTAACCCTAACCCCTACCCTAACCCTAACACGTACCCTAATACTAACCTGTACCCTAAACCGAGCCCTAACCCTAACACTAACCCTAACCCTAACCCTAACCCATACCCTACGCCGTACCCGCACCCCTCCCCGAACCCGTACCCTAAGCCGTACCCTAAGCCTAACCCTAAGCCTAACCCTAACCCTAGGCTACCCTTGACTGCTTCTGCCTCCAATAGATTTCCTAAGCACTAGTGTTTTAAGGAACAGCTTAAAAAGAGAATCCTAATGTGATTTCTTTATAATGGTTGTGTTCCTTATCTTATCCTAGTGTCTAAACTCTTCTCCATGGCTGGACCCCCAAATAATATTCCTTTACGTGCTAAGGGGTATCTAGAGAGTGGGATAGGTTTAATAACTACCCTAACCCTAACGCGTACCCTAACCCTAACCCCTACCCTAACCCTAACACGTACCCTAATCCTAACCCGTACCGTAAACCGAGCCCTAACCCTAACACTAACCCTAACCCTAACCCTAACCCATACCCTACGCCGTACCCGAACCCCTCCCCGAACCCATTCCCCAAGCCGTACCCTAAAGCTAACCCTAAGCCTAACCCTAACCCTAGGCTACCCTTGACTGCTTCTGCCTCCAATAGATTTCCTAAGCACTAGTGTTTTAAGGAACAGCTTAAAAAGAGAATCCTAATGCGATTTCTTTATAATGGGTGTGTTCCTTATCTTATCCTAGTGTCTAAACTCTTCTCCATGGCTGCACCCCCAAATAATATTGCCTTACGTGCTAAGGGGTATCTAGAGAGTGGGATAGGTTTAATAACTACCCCAACCCTAATGCATACTCTAACCCTAACCCCTACCCTAACACTAACACGTACCCTAATCCTAACACGTACCCTAAACCGAGCCCTAACCCTAACACTAACACTAACCCTAACCCTAACCCATACCCTACGCCGTACCTGAACCCCTCCCCAAACCCGTACCCTAAGCCATACCCTAAGCCTAACCCTAAGCCTAACACTAACCCTAGGCTACCCTTGACTGCTTCTGCCTCCAATAGATTTCCTAAGCACTAGTGTTTTAAGCAACAGCTTAAAAAGAGAATCCTAATGTGATTTCTTTATAATGGGTGTGTTCCTTATCTTATCCTAGTGTCTAAATTCTTCTCCATGGCTGGAACCCCAAATAATATTCCTTTACGTGCTAAGGGGTATCTAGAGAGTGGGATAGGTTTACTAACTACCCTAACCCTAACGCGTACCCTAACCCTAACCCCTACCCTAAACCTAACACGTACCCTAATCCTAACCGTACCCTAAACCGAGCCCTAACCCTAACACTAACCCTAACCCTAACCCTAACCCATACCCTACGCCGTACCCGAAACCCTCCCCGAACCCGTACCCTAAGCCGTACCCTAAGCCTAACCCTAAGCCTAACCCTAACCCTAGGCTACCCTTGACTGCTTCTGCCTCCAATAGATTTCCTAAGCACTAGTGTTTTAGGGAACAGCTTAAAAAGAGAATCCTAATGTGATTTCTTTATAATGGGTGTGTTCCTTATCTTATCCTAGTGTCTAAACTCTTCTCCATGGCTGGACCCTCAAATAATATTCCTTTACGTGCTAAGGGGTATCTAGAGAGTGGGATAGGTTTAATAACTACCCTAACCCTAACGCGTACCCTAACCCTAACCCCTACCCTAACCCTAACACGTACCCTAATCCTAACCCGTACCCTAAACCGAGCCCTAACCCTAACACTAACCCTAACCCTAACCCTAACCCATACCCTACGCCGTACCCGCACCCCTCCCCGAACCCGTAACCTAAGCCGTACCCTAAGCCTAACCCTAAGCCTAACCCTAACCCTAGGCTACCCTTGACTGCTTCTGCCTCCAATAGATTTCCTAAGCACTACTGTTTTAAGGAACAGCTTAAAAAGAGAATCCTAATGTGATTTCTTTATAATGGGTGTGTTCCTCATCTTATCCTAGTGTCTAAACTCTTCTCCATGGCTGCACCCCCAAATAATATTCCCTTACGTGCTAAGGGGTATCTAGAGAGTGGAATAGGTTTAATAACTACCCTAACCCTAACACGTACCCTAACCCTAACCCCTACCCTAACCCTAACACGTACCCTAATCCTAACCTGTACCCTAAACCGAGCCCTAACCCTAACACTAACCCTAACCCTAACCCTAACCCATACCCTACGCCGTACCCGCACCCCTCCCCGAACCCGTACCCTAAGCCATACCCTAAACCTAACCCTAAGCCTAACCCTAACCCTAGGCTACCCTTGACTGCTTCTGCCTCCAATTGATTTCCTAAGCACTAGTGTTTTAAGGAACAGCTTAAAAAGAGAATCCTAATGTGATTTCTTTATAATGGGTGTGTTCCTTATCTTATCCTAGTGTCTAAACTCTTCTCCATGGCTGGACCCCCAAATAATATTCCTTTACGTGCTAAGGGGGAGCTAGAGAGTGGGATAGGTTTACTAACTACCCTAGCCCTAACGCGTAACCTAACCCTAACCCCTACCCTAACCCTAACACGTACCCTAATCCTAACCCGTACCCTAAACCGAGCCCTAACCCTAACACTAACCCAAACCCTAACCCTAACCCATACCCTACGCCGTACACGAACACCTCCCCGAACCCATACCCCAAGCCGTACCCTAACCCTAACCCTAAGCCTAACCCTAACCCTAGGCTACCCTTGACTGCTTCTGCCTCCAATAGATTTCCTAAGCACTAGTGTTTTAAGGAACAGCTTAAAAAGAGAATCCTAAAGTGATTTCTTTATAATGGGTGTGTTCCTTATCTTATCCTAGTGTCTAAACTCTTCTCCATGGCTGGAACCCCAAATAATATTCCTTTACGTGCTAAGGGGTATCTAGAGAGTGGGATAGGTTTAATAACTACCCTAACCCTAATGCGTACCCTAACCCTAACCCCTACCCTAACCCTAACACGTACCCTAATCCTAACCCGTACCCTAAACCGAGCCCTAACCCTAACACTAACCCTAACCCTAAACCATACGCTACGCCATACCCGAAACCCTCCCCGAACCCGTACCCTAAGCCGTACCCTAAGCCTAACCCTAAGCCTAACCTTACCCTAGCCTACCCTTGACTGCTTCTGCCTCCAATAGATTTCCTAAGCACTAGTGTTTTAAGGAACAGCTTAAAAAGAGAATCCTAATGTGATTTCTTTATAATGGGTGTGTTCCTTATCTTATCCTAGTGTCTAAACTCTTCTCCATGGCTGCACCCCCAAATAATATTGCCTTACGTGCTAAGGGGTATCTAGAGAGTGGGATAGGTTTAATAACTACCCTAACCCTAATGCGTACTCTAACCCTAACCCCTACCCTAACACTAACACGTACCCTAATCCTAACCCGTACCCTAAACCGAGCCCTAACCCTAACACTAACCCTAACCCTAACCCTAACCCATACCCTACGCCGTACCTGAACCCCTCCCCAAACCCGTACCCTAAGCCGTACCCTAAGCCTAACCCTAAGCCTAACACTAACCCTAGGCTACCCTTGACTGCTTCTGCCTCCAATAGATTTCCTAAGCACTAGTGTTTTAAGCAACAGCTTAAAAAGAGAATCCTAATGTGATTTCTTTATAATGGGTGTGTTCCTTATCTTATCCTAGTGTCTAAATTCTTCTCCATGGCTGGAACCCCAAATAATATTCCTTTACGTGCTAAGGGGTATCTAGAGAGTGGGATAGGTTTACTAACTACCCTAACCCTAACCCCTACCCTAAACCTAACACGTACCCTAATCCTAACCGTACCCTAAACCGAGCCCTAACCCTAACACTAACCCTAACCCTAACCCTAACCCATACCCTACGCCGTACCCGAAACCCTCCCCGAACCCGTACCCTAAGCCGTACCCTAAGCCTAACCCTAAGCCTAACCCTAACCCTACGCTACCCTTGACTGCTTCTGCCTCCAATAGATTTCCTAAGCACTAGTGTTTTAAGGAACAGCTTAAAAAGAGAATCCTAATGTGATTTCTTTATAATGGGTGTGTTCCTTATCTTATCCTAGTGTCTAAACTCTTCTCCATGGCTGGACCCTCAAATAATATTCCTTTACGTGCTAAGGGGTATCTAGAGAGTGGGATAGGTTTAATAACTACCCTAACCCTAACGCGTACCCTAACCCTAACCCCTACCCTAACCCTAACACGTACCCTAATCCTAACCCGTACTCTAAACCGAGCCCTAACCCTAACACTAACCCTAACCCTAACCCTAACCCATACCGTACGCCGTACCCGCACCCCTCCCCGAACCCGTACCCTAAGCCGTACCCTAAGCCTAACCCTAAGCCTAACCCTAACCCTAGGCTACCCTTGACTGCTTCTGCCTCCAATAGATTTCCTAAGCACTAGTGTTTTAAGGAACAGCTTAAAAAGAGAATCCTAATGTGATTTCTTTATAATGGGTGTGTTCCTTATCTTATCCTAGTGTCTAAACTCTTCTCCATGGCTGGACCCCCAAATAATATTCCTTTACGTGCTAAGGGGTATCTAGAGAGTGGGATAGGTTTAATAACTACCCTAACCCTAACGCGTACCCTAACCCTAACCCCTACCCTAACCCTAACACGTACCCTAATCCTAACCCCTACCCTAAACCGAGCCCTAACCCTAACACTAACCCTAACCCTAACCCTAACCCATACCCTACGCCGTACCCGAAACCCTCCCCGAACTCGTACCCTAAGCTGTACCCTAAGCCTAACCCTAAGCCTAACCCTAACCCTAGGCTACCCTTGACTGCTTCTGCCTCCAATAGATTTCCTAAGCACTAGTGTTTTAAGAAACAGCTTAAAAAGAGAATCCTAATGTGATTTCTTTATAATGGGTGTGTTCCTTATCTTATCCTAGTGTCTAAACTTTTCTCCATGGCTGGACCCTCAAATAATATTCCTTTACGTGATAAGGGGTATCTAGAGAGTGGGATAGGTTTAATAACTACCCTAACCCTAACGCGTACCCTAACCCTAACCCCTACCCTAAACCTAACACGTACCCTAATCCTAACCATACCCTAAACCGAGCCCTAACCCTAACACTAACCCTAACCCTAACCCTATCCCATACCCTACGCCGTACCCGAAACCCTCCCCGAACCCGTACCCTAAGCCGTACTCTAAGCCTAACCCTAAGCCTAACCCTAACCCTAGGCTACCCTTGACTGCTTCTGCCTCCAATAGATTTCCTAAGCACTAGTGTTTTAAGGAACAGCTTAAAAAGAGAATCCTAATGTGATTTCTTTATAATGGGTGTGTTCCTTATCTTATCCTAGTGTCTAAACTCTTCTCCATGGCTGGACCCTCAAATAATATTCCTTTACGTGCTAAGGGGTATCTAGAGAGTGAGATAGGTTTAATAACTACCCTAACCCTAACGCGTACCCTAACCCTAACCCCTACCCTAACCCTAACACGTACCCTAATCCTAACCCGTACCCTAAACCGAGCCCTAACCCTAACACTAACCCTAACCCTAACCCTAACCCATACCCTACGCCGTACCCGCACCCCTCCCCGAACCCGTAACCTAAGCCGTACCCTAAGCCTTACCCTAAGCCTAACCCTAACCCTAGGCTACCCTTGACTGCTTCTGCCTCCAATAGATTTCCTAAGCACTACTGTTTTAAGGAACAGCTTAAAAAGAGAATCCTAATGTGATTTCTTTATAATGGGTGTGTTCCTTATCTTATCCTAGTTTCTAAACTCTTCTCCATGGCTGCAGCCCCAAATAATATTCCCTTACGTGCTAAGGGGTATCTAGAGAGTGGGATAGGTTTAATAACTACCCTAACCCTAACGCGTACCCTAACCCTAACCCCTACCCTAACCCTAACACGTACCCTAATCCTAACCTGTACCCTAAACCGAGCCCTAACCCTAACACTAACCCTAACCCTAACCCTAACCCATACCCTACGCCGTACCCGCACCCCTCCCCGAACCCGTACCCTAAGCCATACCCTAAACCTAACCCTAAGCCTAACCCTAACCCTAGGCTACCCTTGACTGCTTCTGCCTCCAATTGATTTCCTAAGCAGTAGTGTTTTAAGGAACAGCTTAAAAAGAGAATCCTAAAGTGATTTCTTTATAATGGGTGTGTTCCTTATCTTATCCTAGTGTCTAAACTCTTCTCCATGGCTGGACCCCCAAATAATATTCCTTTACGTGCTAAGGGGGAGCTAGAGAGTGGGATAGGTTTACTAACTACCCTAGCCCTAACGCGTAACCTAACCCTAACCCCTACCCTAACCCTAACACGTACCCTAATCCTAACCCGTACCCTAAACCGAGCCCTAACCCTAACACTAACCCAAAACCTAACCCTAACCCATACCCTACGCCGTGCACGAACCCCTCCCCAAACCCGTACCCTAAGCCGTACCCTAAGCCTAACCCTAAGCCTAACCCTAACCCTAGGCTACCCTTGACTGCTTCTGCCTCCAATAGATTTCCTAAGCACTAGTGTTTTAAGCAACAGCTTAAAAAGAGAATCCTCTTGTGATTTCTTTATAATGGGTGTGTTCCTTATCTTATCCTAGTGTCTAAATTCTTCTCCATTGCTGGATCCCCAAATAATATTCCTTTACGTGCTAAGGGGTATCTAGAGAGTGGGATAGGTTTACTAACTACCCTAACCCTAACGCGTACCCTAACCCTAACCCCTACCCTAAACCTAACACGTACCCTAATCCTAACCGTACCCTAAACCGAGCCCTAACCCTAACACTAACCCTAACCCTAACCCTAACCCATACCCTACGCCGTACCCGAAACCCTCCCCGAACCCGTACCCTAAGCCGTACCCTAAGCCTAACCCTAAGCCTAACCCTAACCCTAGGCTACCCTTGACTGCTTCTGCCTCCAATAGATTTCCTAAGCACTAGTGTTTTAAGGAACAGCTTAAAAAGAGAATCCTAATGTGATTTCTTTATAATGGGTGTGTTCCTTATCTTATCCTAGTGTCTAAACTTTTCTCCATGGCTGGACCCTCAAATAATATTCCTTTACGTGCTAAGGGGTATCTAGAGATTGGGATAGGTTTAATAACTACCCTAACCCTAACGCATACCCTAACCCTAACCCCTACCCTAACCCTAACACGTACCCTAATCCTAACCCGTACCCTAAACCGAGCCCTAACCCTAACACTAACCCTAACCCTAACCCTAACCCATACCCTACGCCGTACACGCACCCCTCCCTGAACCCGTACCCTAAGCCGTACCCTAAGCCTAACCCTAAGCCTAACCCTAACCCTAGGCTACCCTTGACTGCTTCTGCCTCCAATAGATTTCCTAAGCACTAGTGTTTTAAGGAACAGCTTAAAAAGAGAATCCTAATGTGATTTCTTTATAATGGGTGTGTTCCTTATCTTATCCTAGTGTCTAAACTCTTCTCCATGGCTGGACCCTCAAATAATATTCCTTTACGTGCTAAGGGGTATCTAGAGAGTGGGATAGGTTTAATAACTACCCTAACCCTAACGCGTACCCTAACCCTAACCCCTACCCTAACCCTAACACGTACCCTAATCCTAACCTGTACCCTAAACCGAGCCCTAACCCTAACACTAACCCTAACCCTAACCCTAACCCATACCCTACGCCGTACCCGCACCCCTCCCCGAACCCGTACCCTAAGCCGTACCCTAAGCCTAACCCTAAGCCTAACCCTAACCCTAGGCTACCCTTGACTGCTTCTGCCTCCAATAGATTTCCTAAGCACTACTGTTTTAAGGAACAGCTTAAAAAGAGAATCCTAATGTGATTTCTTTATAATGGGTGTGTTCCTTATCTTATCCTAGTGTCTAAACTCTTCTCCATGGCTGCACCCCCAAATAATATTCCCTTACGTGCTAAGGGGTATCTAGAGAGTGGGATAGGTTTAATAACTACCCTAACCCTAACGCGTACCCTAACCCTAACCCCTACCCTAACCCTAACACGTACCCTAATCCTAACCTGTACCCTAAACCGAGCCCTAACCCTAACACTAACCCTAACCCTAACCCTTACCCATACCCTACGCCGTACCCGCACCCCTCCCCGAACCCGTACCCTAAGCCATACCCTAAACCTAACCCTAACCCTAGGCTACCCTTGACTGCTTCTGCCTCCAATTGATTTCCTAAGCAGTAGTGTTTTAAGGAACAGCTTAAAAAGAGAATCCTAAAGTGATTTCTTTATAATGGGTGTGTTCCTTATCTTATCTTAGTGTCTAAACTCTTCTCCATGGCTGGACCCCCAAATAATATTCCTTTACGTGCTAAGGGGGAGCTAGAGAGTGGGATAGGTTTACTAACTACCCTAGCCCTAACGCGTAACCTAACCCTAACCCCTACCCTAACCCTAACACGTACCCTAATCCTAACCCGTACCCTAAACCGAGCCCTAACCCTAACACTAACCCAAACCCTAACCCTAACCCATACCCTACGCCGTACACGAACACCTCCCCGAACCCATACCCCAAGCCGTACCCTAAACCTAACCCTAAGCCTAACCCTAACACTAGGCTACCCTTGACTGCTTCTGCCTCCAATAGATTTCCTAAGCACTAGTGTTTTAAGGAACAGCTTAAAAAGAGAATCCTAATGTGATTTCTTTATAATGGGTGTGTTCCTTATCTTATCCTAGTGTCTAAACTCTTCTCCATGGCTGCACCCCCAAATAATATTGCCTTACGTGCTAAGGGGTATCTAGAGAGTGGGATAGGTTTAATAACTACCCTAACCCTAATGCGTACTCTAACCCTAACCCCTACCCTAACACTAACACGTACCCTAATCCTAACCCGTACCCTAAACCGAGCCCTAACCCTAACACTAACACTAACCCTAACCCTAACCCATACCCTACGCCGTACCTGAACCCCTCCCCAAACCCGTACCCTAAGCCGTACCCTAAGCCTAACCCTAAGCCTAACACTAACCCTAGGCTACCCTTGACTGCTTCTGCCTCCAATAGATTTCCTAAGCACTAGTGTTTTAAGCAACAGCTTAAAAAGAGAATCCTAATGTGATTTCTTTATAATGGGTGTGTTCCTTATCTTATCCTAGTGTCTAAATTCTTCTCCATTGCTGGAACCCCAAATAATATTCCTTTACGTGCTAAGGGGTATCTAGAGAGTGGGATAGGTTTACTAACTACCCTAACCCTAACGCGTACCCTAACCCTAACCCCTACCCTAAACCTAACACGTACCCTAATCCTAACCATACCCTAAACCGAGCCCTAACCCTAACACTAACCCTAACCCTAACCCTATCCCATACCCTACGCCGTACCCGAAACCCTCCCCGAACCCGTACCCTAAGCCGTACTCTAAGCCTAACCCTAAGCCTAACCCTAACCCTAGGCTACCCTTGACTGCTTCTGCCTCCAATAGATTTCCTAAGCACTAGTGTTTTAAGGAACAGCTTAAAAAGAGAATCCTAATGTGATTTCTTTATAATGGGTGTGTTCCTTATCTTATCCTAGTGTCTAAACTCTTCTCCATGGCTGGACCCTCAAATAATATTCCTTTACGTGCTAAGGGGTATCTAGAGAGTGAGATAGGTTTAATAACTACCCTAACCCTAACGCGTACCCTAACCCTAACCCCTACCCTAACCCTAACACGTACCCTAATCCTAACCCGTACCCTAAACCGAGCCCTAACCCTAACACTAACCCTAACCCTAACCCTAACCCATACCCTACGCCGTACCCGCACCCCTCCCCGAACCCGTAACCTAAGCCGTACCCTAAGCCTAACCCTAAGCCTAACCCTAACCCTAGGCTACCCTTGACTGCTTCTGCCTCCAATAGATTTCCTAAGCACTACTGTTTTAAGGAACAGCTTAAAAAGAGAATCCTAATGTGATTTCTTTATAATGGGTGTGTTCCTTATCTTATCCTAGTGTCTAAACTCTTCTCCATGGCTGCACCCCCAAATAATATTCCCTTACGTGCTAAGGGGTATCTAGAGAGTGGGATAGGTTTAATAACTACCCTAACCCTAACGCGTACCCTAACCCTAACCCCTACCCTAACCCTAACACGTACCCTAATCCTAACCTGTACCCTAAACCGAGCCCTAACCCTAACACTAACCCTAACCCTAACCCTAACCCATACCCTACGCCGTACCCGCACCCCTCCCCGAACCCGTACCCTAAGCCATACCCTAAACCTAACCCTAAGCCTAACCCTAACCCTAGGCTACCCTTGACTGCTTCTGCCTCCAATTGATTTCCTAAGCACTAGTGTTTTAAGGAACAGCTTAAAAAGAGAATCCTAATGTGATTTCTTTATAATGGGTGTGTTCCTTATCTTATCCTAGTGTCTAAACACTTCTCCATGGCTGGACCCCCAAATAATATTCCTTTACGTGCTAAGGGGGATCTAGAGAGTGGGATAGGTTTACTAACTACCCTAGCCCTAACGCGTAACCTAACCCTAACCACTCCCCTAACCCTAACACGTACCCTAATCCTAACCCGTACCCTAAACCGAGCCCTAACCCTAACACTAACCCAAACCCTAACCCTAACCCATACCCTACGCCGTACACGAACACCTCCCCGAACCCATACCCCAAGCCGTACCCTAACCCTAACCCTAAGCCTAACCCTTACCCTAGGCTACCCTTGACTGCTTCTGCCTCCAATAGATTTCCTAAGCACTAGTGTTTTAAGAACAGCTTAAAAAGAGAATCCTAAAGTGATTTCTTTATAATGGGTGTGTTCCTTATCTTATCCTAGTGTCTAAACTCTTCTCCATGGCTGCACCCCCAAATAATATTGCCTTACGTGCTAAGGGGTATCTAGAGAGTGGGATAGGTTTAATAACTACCCTAACCCTAATGCGTACTCTAACCCTAACCCCTACCCTAACACTAACACGTACCCTAATCCTAACCCGTACCCTAAACCGAGCCCTAACCCTAACACTAACACTAACCCTAACCCTAACCCATACCCTACGCCGTACCTGAACCCCTCCCCAAACCCGTACCCTAAGCCGTACCCTAAGCCTAACCCTAAGCCTAACACTAACCCTAGGCTACCCTTGACTGCTTCTGCCTCCAATAGATTTCCTAAGCACTAGTGTTTTAAGCAACAGCTTAAAAAGAGAATCCTAATGTGATTTCTTTATAATGGGTGTGTTCCTTATCTTATCCTAGTGTCTAAATTCTTCTCCATTGCTGGAACCCCAAATAATATTCCTTTACGTGCTAAGGGGTATCTAGAGAGTGGGATAGGTTTAATAACTACCCTAACCCTAACGCGTACCCTAACCCTAACCCCTACCCTAAACCTAACACGTACCCTAATCCTAACCATACCCTAAACCGAGCCCTAACCCTAACACTAACCCTAACCCTAACCCTATCCCATACCCTACGCCGTACCCGAAACCCTCCCCGAACCCGTACCCTAAGCCGTACTCTAAGCCTAACCCTAAGCCTAACCCTAACCCTAGGCTACCCTTGACTGCTTCTGCCTCCAATAGATTTCCTAAGCACTAGTGTTTTAAGGAACAGCTTAAAAAGAGAATCCTAATGTGATTTCTTTATAATGGGTGTGTTCCTTATCTTATCCTAGTGTCTAAACTCTTCTCCATGGCTGGACCCTCAAATAATATTCCTTTACGTGCTAAGGGGTATCTAGAGAGTGAGATAGGTTTAATAACTACCCTAACCCTAACGCGTACCCTAACCCTAACCCCTACCCTAACCCTAACACGTACCCTAATCCTAACCCGTACCCTAAACCGAGCCCTAACCCTAACACTAACCCTAACCCTAACCCTAACCCATACCCTACGCCGTACCCGCACCCCTCCCCGAACCCGTAACCTAAGCCGTACCCTAAGCCTAACCCTAAGCCTAACCCTAACCCTAGGCTACCCTTGACTGCTTCTGCCTCCAATAGATTTCCTAAGCACTACTGTTTTAAGGAACAGCTTAAAAAGAGAATCCTAATGTGATTTCTTTATAATGGGTGTGTTCCTTATCTTATCCTAGTGTCTAAACTCTTCTCCATGGCTGCACCCCCAAATAATATTCCCTTACGTGCTAAGGGGTATCTAGAGAGTGGGATAGGTTTAATAACTACCCTAACCCTAACGCGTACCCTAACCCTAACCCCTACCCTAACCCTAACACGTACCCTAATCCTAACCTGTACCCTAAACCGAGCCCTAACCCTAACACTAACCCTAACCCTAACCCTAACCCATACCCTACGCCGTACCCGCACCCCTCCCCGAACCCGTACCCTAAGCCATACCCTAAACCTAACCCTAAGCCTAACCCTAACCCTAGGCTACCCTTGACTGCTTCTGCCTCCAATTGATTTCCTAAGCACTAGTGTTTTAAGGAACAGCTTAAAAAGAGAATCCTAATGTGATTTCTTTATAATGGGTGTGTTCCTTATCTTATCCTAGTGTCTAAACACTTCTCCATGGCTGGACCCCCAAATAATATTCCTTTACGTGCTAAGGGGGATCTAGAGAGTGGGATAGGTTTACTAACTACCCTAGCCCTAACGCGTAACCTAACCCTAACCACTCCCCTAACCCTAACACGTACCCTAATCCTAACCCGTACCCTAAACCGAGCCCTAACCCTAACACTAACCCAAACCCTAACCCTAACCCATACCCTACGCCGTACACGAACACCTCCCCGAACCCATACCCCAAGCCGTACCCTAACCCTAACCCTAAGCCTAACCCTTACCCTAGGCTACCCTTGACTGCTTCTGCCTCCAATAGATTTCCTAAGCACTAGTGTTTTAAGGAACAGCTTAAAAAGAGAATCCTAATGTGATTTCTTTATAATGGGTGTGTTCCTTGTCTTATCCTAGTGTCTAAACTCTTCTCCATGGCTGGACCCTCAAATAATATTCCTTTACGTGCTAAGGGGTATCTAGAGAGTGGGATAGGTTTAATAACTACCCTAACCCTAACGCGTACCCTAACCCTAACCCCTACCCTAACCCTAACACGTACCCTAATCCTAACCCGTACCCTAAACCGAGCCCTAACCCTAACACTAACCCTAACCCTAACCCTAACCCATACCCTACGCCGTACCCGCACCCCTCCCCGAACCCGTACCCTAAGCCGTACCCTAAGCCTAACCCTAAGCCTAACCCTAACCCTAGGCTACCCTTGACTGCTTCTGCCTCCAATAGATTTCCTAAGCACTAGTGTTTTAAGGAACAGCTTAAAAAGAGAATCCTAATGTGATTTCTTTATAATGGGTGTGTTCCTTATCTTATCCTAGTGTCTAAACTCTTCTCCATGGCTGGACCCCCAAATAATATTCCTTTACGTGCTAAGGGGTATCTAGAGAGTGGGATAGGTTTAATAACTACCCTAACCCTAACGCGTACCCTAACCCTAACCCCTACCCTAACCCTAACACGTACCCTAATCCTAACCCCTACCCTAAACCGAGCCCTAACCCTAACACTAACCCTAACCCTAACCCTAACCCATACCCTACGCCGTACCCGAAACCCTCCCCGAACTCGTACCCTAAGCTGTACCCTAAGCCTAACCCTAAGCCTAACCCTAACCCTAGGCTACCCTTGACTGCTTCTGCCTCCAATAGATTTCCTAAGCACTAGTGTTTTAAGAAACAGCTTAAAAAGAGAATCCTAATGTGATTTCTTTATAATGGGTGTGTTCCTTATCTTATCCTAGTGTCTAAACTTTTCTCCATGGCTGGACCCTCAAATAATATTCCTTTACGTGATAAGGGGTATCTAGAGAGTGGGATAGGTTTAATAACTACCCTAACCCTAACGCGTACCCTAACCCTAACCCCTACCCTAAACCTAACACGTACCCTAATCCTAACCATACCCTAAACCGAGCCCTAACCCTAACACTAACCCTAACCCTAACCCTATCCCATACCCTACGCCGTACCCGAAACCCTCCCCGAACCCGTACCCTAAGCCGTACTCTAAGCCTAACCCTAAGCCTAACCCTAACCCTAGGCTACCCTTGACTGCTTCTGCCTCCAATAGATTTCCTAAGCACTAGTGTTTTAAGGAACAGCTTAAAAAGAGAATCCTAATGTGATTTCTTTATAATGGGTGTGTTCCTTATCTTATCCTAGTGTCTAAACTCTTCTCCATGGCTGGACCCTCAAATAATATTCCTTTACGTGCTAAGGGGTATCTAGAGAGTGAGATAGGTTTAATAACTACCCTAACCCTAACGCGTACCCTAACCCTAACCCCTACCCTAACCCTAACACGTACCCTAATCCTAACCCGTACCCTAAACCGAGCCCTAACCCTAACACTAACCCTAACCCTAACCCTAACCCATACCCTACGCCGTACCCGCACCCCTCCCCGAACCCGTAACCTAAGCCGTACCCTAAGCCTTACCCTAAGCCTAACCCTAACCCTAGGCTACCCTTGACTGCTTCTGCCTCCAATAGATTTCCTAAGCACTACTGTTTTAAGGAACAGCTTAAAAAGAGAATCCTAATGTGATTTCTTTATAATGGGTGTGTTCCTTATCTTATCCTAGTTTCTAAACTCTTCTCCATGGCTGCAGCCCCAAATAATATTCCCTTACGTGCTAAGGGGTATCTAGAGAGTGGGATAGGTTTAATAACTACCCTAACCCTAACGCGTACCCTAACCCTAACCCCTACCCTAACCCTAACACGTACCCTAATCCTAACCTGTACCCTAAACCGAGCCCTAACCCTAACACTAACCCTAACCCTAACCCTAACCCATACCCTACGCCGTACCCGCACCCCTCCCCGAACCCGTACCCTAAGCCATACCCTAAACCTAACCCTAAGCCTAACCCTAACCCTAGGCTACCCTTGACTGCTTCTGCCTCCAATTGATTTCCTAAGCAGTAGTGTTTTAAGGAACAGCTTAAAAAGAGAATCCTAAAGTGATTTCTTTATAATGGGTGTGTTCCTTATCTTATCCTAGTGTCTAAACTCTTCTCCATGGCTGGACCCCCAAATAATATTCCTTTACGTGCTAAGGGGGAGCTAGAGAGTGGGATAGGTTTACTAACTACCCTAGCCCTAACGCGTAACCTAACCCTAACCCCTACCCTAACCCTAACACGTACCCTAATCCTAACCCGTACCCTAAACCGAGCCCTAACCCTAACACTAACCCAAAACCTAACCCTAACCCATACCCTACGCCGTGCACGAACCCCTCCCCAAACCCGTACCCTAAGCCGTACCCTAAGCCTAACCCTAAGCCTAACACTAACCCTAGGCTACCCTTGACTGCTTCTGCCTCCAATAGATTTCCTAAGCACTAGTGTTTTAAGCAACAGCTTAAAAAGAGAATCCTCTTGTGATTTCTTTATAATGGGTGTGTTCCTTATCTTATCCTAGTGTCTAAATTCTTCTCCATTGCTGGATCCCCAAATAATATTCCTTTACGTGCTAAGGGGTATCTAGAGAGTGGGATAGGTTTACTAACTACCCTAACCCTAACGCGTACCCTAACCCTAACCCCTACCCTAAACCTAACACGTACCCTAATCCTAACCGTACCCTAAACCGAGCCCTAACCCTAACACTAACCCTAACCCTAACCCTAACCCATACCCTACGCCGTACCCGAAACCCTCCCCGAACCCGTACCCTAAGCCGTACCCTAAGCCTAACCCTAAGCCTAACCCTAACCCTAGGCTACCCTTGACTGCTTCTGCCTCCAATAGATTTCCTAAGCACTAGTGTTTTAAGCAACAGCTTAAAAAGAGAATCCTAATGTGATTTCTTTATAATGGGTGTGTTCCTTATCTTATCCTAGTGTCTAAACTTTTCTCCATGGCTGGACCCTCAAATAATATTCCTTTACGTGCTAAGGGGTATCTAGAGATTGGGATAGGTTTAATAACTACCCTAACCCTAACGCATACCCTAACCCTAACCCCTACCCTAACCCTAACACGTACCCTAATCCTAACCCGTACCCTAAACCGAGCCCTAACCCTAACACTAACCCTAACCCTAACCCTAACCCATACCCTACGCCGTACACGCACCCCTCCCTGAACCCGTACCCTAAGCCGTACCCTAAGCCTAACCCTAAGCCTAACCCTAACCCTAGGCTACCCTTGACTGCTTCTGCCTCCAATAGATTTCCTAAGCACTACTGTTTTAAGGAACAGCTTAAAAAGAGAATCCTAATGTGATTTCTTTATAATGGGTGTGTTCCTTATCTTATCCTAGTGTCTAAACTCTTCTCCATGGCTGCACCCCCAAATAATATTCCCTTACGTGCTAAGGGGTATCTAGAGAGTGGGATAGGTTTAATAACTACCCTAACCCTAACGCGTACCCTAACCCTAACCCCTACCCTAACCCTAACACGTACCCTAATCCTAACCTGTACCCTAAACCGAGCCCTAACCCTAACACTAACCCTAACCCTAACCCTTACCCATACCCTACGCCGTACCCGCACCCCTCCCCGAACCCGTACCCTAAGCCATACCCTAAACCTAACCCTAACCCTAGGCTACCCTTGACTGCTTCTGCCTCCAATTGATTTCCTAAGCAGTAGTGTTTTAAGGAACAGCTTAAAAAGAGAATCCTAAAGTGATTTCTTTATAATGGGTGTGTTCCTTATCTTATCTTAGTGTCTAAACTCTTCTCCATGGCTGGACCCCCAAATAATATTCCTTTACGTGCTAAGGGGGAGCTAGAGAGTGGGATAGGTTTACTAACTACCCTAGCCCTAACGCGTAACCTAACCCTAACCCCTACCCTAACCCTAACACGTACCCTAATCCTAACCCGTACCCTAAACCGAGCCCTAACCCTAACACTAACCCAAACCCTAACCCTAACCCATACCCTACGCCGTACACGAACACCTCCCCGAACCCATACCCCAAGCCGTACCCTAAACCTAACCCTAAGCCTAACCCTAACACTAGGCTACCCTTGACTGCTTCTGCCTCCAATAGATTTCCTAAGCACTAGTGTTTTAAGGAACAGCTTAAAAAGAGAATCCTAATGTGATTTCTTTATAATGGGTGTGTTCCTTATCTTATCCTAGTGTCTAAACTCTTCTCCATGGCTGCACCCCCAAATAATATTGCCTTACGTGCTAAGGGGTATCTAGAGAGTGGGATAGGTTTAATAACTACCCTAACCCTAATGCGTACTCTAACCCTAACCCCTACCCTAACACTAACACGTACCCTAATCCTAACCCGTACCCTAAACCGAGCCCTAACCCTAACACTAACACTAACCCTAACCCTAACCCATACCCTACGCCGTACCTGAACCCCTCCCCAAACCCGTACCCTAAGCCGTACCCTAAGCCTAACCCTAAGCCTAACACTAACCCTAGGCTACCCTTGACTGCTTCTGCCTCCAATAGATTTCCTAAGCACTAGTGTTTTAAGCAACAGCTTAAAAAGAGAATCCTAATGTGATTTCTTTATAATGGGTGTGTTCCTTATCTTATCCTAGTGTCTAAATTCTTCTCCATTGCTGGAACCCCAAATAATATTCCTTTACGTGCTAAGGGGTATCTAGAGAGTGGGATAGGTTTACTAACTACCCTAACCCTAACGCGTACCCTAACCCTAACCCCTACCCTAAACCTAACACGTACCCTAATCCTAACCATACCCTAAACCGAGCCCTAACCCTAACACTAACCCTAACCCTAACCCTATCCCATACCCTACGCCGTACCCGAAACCCTCCCCGAACCCGTACCCTAAGCCGTACTCTAAGCCTAACCCTAAGCCTAACCCTAACCCTAGGCTACCCTTGACTGCTTCTGCCTCCAATAGATTTCCTAAGCACTAGTGTTTTAAGGAACAGCTTAAAAAGAGAATCCTAATGTGATTTCTTTATAATGGGTGTGTTCCTTATCTTATCCTAGTGTCTAAACTCTTCTCCATGGCTGGACCCTCAAATAATATTCCTTTACGTGCTAAGGGGTATCTAGAGAGTGAGATAGGTTTAATAACTACCCTAACCCTAACGCGTACCCTAACCCTAACCCCTACCCTAACCCTAACACGTACCCTAATCCTAACCCGTACCCTAAACCGAGCCCTAACCCTAACACTAACCCTAACCCTAACCCTAACCCATACCCTACGCCGTACCCGCACCCCTCCCCGAACCCGTAACCTAAGCCGTACCCTAAGCCTAACCCTAAGCCTAACCCTAACCCTAGGCTACCCTTGACTGCTTCTGCCTCCAATAGATTTCCTAAGCACTACTGTTTTAAGGAACAGCTTAAAAAGAGAATCCTAATGTGATTTCTTTATAATGGGTGTGTTCCTTATCTTATCCTAGTGTCTAAACTCTTCTCCATGGCTGCACCCCCAAATAATATTCCCTTACGTGCTAAGGGGTATCTAGAGAGTGGGATAGGTTTAATAACTACCCTAACCCTAACGCGTACCCTAACCCTAACCCCTACCCTAACCCTAACACGTACCCTAATCCTAACCTGTACCCTAAACCGAGCCCTAACCCTAACACTAACCCTAACCCTAACCCTAACCCATACCCTACGCCGTACCCGCACCCCTCCCCGAACCCGTACCCTAAGCCATACCCTAAACCTAACCCTAAGCCTAACCCTAACCCTAGGCTACCCTTGACTGCTTCTGCCTCCAATTGATTTCCTAAGCACTAGTGTTTTAAGGAACAGCTTAAAAAGAGAATCCTAATGTGATTTCTTTATAATGGGTGTGTTCCTTATCTTATCCTAGTGTCTAAACACTTCTCCATGGCTGGACCCCCAAATAATATTCCTTTACGTGCTAAGGGGGATCTAGAGAGTGGGATAGGTTTACTAACTACCCTAGCCCTAACGCGTAACCTAACCCTAACCACTCCCCTAACCCTAACACGTACCCTAATCCTAACCCGTACCCTAAACCGAGCCCTAACCCTAACACTAACCCAAACCCTAACCCTAACCCATACCCTACGCCGTACACGAACACCTCCCCGAACCCATACCCCAAGCCGTACCCTAACCCTAACCCTAAGCCTAACCCTTACCCTAGGCTACCCTTGACTGCTTCTGCCTCCAATAGATTTCCTAAGCACTAGTGTTTTAAGAACAGCTTAAAAAGAGAATCCTAAAGTGATTTCTTTATAATGGGTGTGTTCCTTATCTTATCCTAGTGTCTAAACTCTTCTCCATGGCTGCACCCCCAAATAATATTCCTTTACGTGCTAAGGGGTATCTAGAGAGTGGGATAGGTTTAATAACTACCCTAACCCTAACGCGTACCCACCCTAACCCCTACCCTAACCCTAACATGTACCCTAATCCTAACCCGTACCCTAAACCGAGCCCTAACCCTAACACTAACCCTAACCCTAACCCTAACCCATACCCTACGCCGTACCCGAAACCCTCCCCGAACCCGTACCCTAAGCCATACCCTAAGCCTAACCCTAAGCCTAACCCTAACCCTAGGCTACCCTTGACTGCTTCTGCCTCCAATAGATTTCCTAAGCACTAGTGTTTTAAGCAACAGCTTAAAAAGAGAATCCTAATGTGATTTCTTTATAATGGGTGTGTTCCTTATCTTATCCTAGTGTCTAAACTCTTCTCCATGGCTGCACCCCCAAATAATATTGCCTTACGTGCTAAGGGGTATCTAGAGAGTGGGATAGGTTTAATAACTACCCTAACCTTAATGCGTACTCTAACCCTAACCCCTACCCTAACACTAACACGTACCCTAATCCTAACCCGTACCCTAAACCGAGCCCTAACCCTAACACTAACACTAACACTAACCCTAACACATACCCTACGCTGTACCCGAACCCCTCCCCAAACCCGTACCCTAAGCCATACCATAAGCCTAACCTTAAGCCTAACACTAACCCTAGGCTACCCTTGACTGCTTCTGCCTCCAATAGATTTCCTAAGCACTAGTGTTTTAAGCAACAGCTTAAAAAGAGAATCCTAATGTGATTTCTTTATAATGAGTGTGTTCCTTATCTTATCCTAGTGTCTAAATTCTTCTCCATGGCTGGAACCCCAAATAATATTCCTTTACGTGCTAAGGGGTATCTAGAGAGTGGGATAGGTTTACTAACTACCCTAACCCTAACGCGTACCCTAACCCTAACCCCTACCCTAAACCTAACACGTACCCTAATCCTAACCGTACCCTAAACCGAGCCCTAACCCTAACACTAACCCTAACCCTAACCCTAACCCATACCCTACGCCGTACCCGAAACCCTCCCCGAACCCGTACCCTAAGCCGTACCCTAAGCCTAACCCTAAGCCTAACCCTAACCCTAGGCTACCCTTGACTGCTTCTGCCTCCAATAGATTTCCTAAGCACTAGTGTTTTAAGCAACAGCTTAAAAAGAGAATCCTAATGTGATTTCTTTATAATGGGTGTGTTCCTTATCTTATCCTAGTGTCTAAACTCTTCTCCATGGCTGGACCCCCAAATAATATTCCTTTACGTGCTAAGGGGTATCTAGAGAGTGGGATAGGTTTAATAACTACCCTAACCCTAACGCGTACCCTAACCCTAACCCCTACCCTAACCCTAACACGTACCCTAATCCTAACCCGTACCCTAAACCGAGCCCTAACCCTAACACTAACCCTAACCCTAACCCATACCCTACGCCGTACCCGAAACCCTCCCCGAACCCGTACCCTAAGCCGTACCCTAAGCCTCACCCTAAGCCTAACCTTATCCTAGGCTACCCTTGACTGCTTCTGCCTCCAGTAGATTTCCTAAGCACTAGTGTTTTAAGGAACAGCTTAAAAAGAGAATCCTAATGTGATTTCTTTATAATGGGTGTGTTCCTTGTCTTATCCTAGTGTCTAAACTCTTCTCCATGGCTGGACCCTCAAATAATATTCCTTTACGTGCTAAGGGGTATCTAGAGAGTGGGATAGGTTTAATAACTACCCTAACCCTAACGCGTACCCTAACCCTAACCCCTACCCTAACCCTAACACGTACCCTAATCCTAACCCGTACCCTAAACCGAGCCCTAACCCTAACACTAACCCTAACCCTAACCCTAACCCATACCCTACGCCGTACCCGCACCCCTCCCCGAACCCGTACCCTAAGCCGTACCCTAAGCCTAACCCTAAGCCTAACCCTAACCCTAGGCTACCCTTGACTGCTTCTGCCTCCAATAGATTTCCTAAGCACTAGTGTTTTAAGGAACAGCTTAAAAAGAGAATCCTAATGTGATTTCTTTATAATGGGTGTGTTCCTTATCTTATCCTAGTGTCTAAACTCTTCTCCATGGCTGGACCCCCAAATAATATTCCTTTACGTGCTAAGGGGTATCTAGAGAGTGGGATAGGTTTAATAACTACCCTAACCCTAACGCGTACCCTAACCCTAACCCCTACCCTAACCCTAACACGTACCCTAATCCTAACCCCTACCCTAAACCGAGCCCTAACCCTAACACTAACCCTAACCCTAACCCTAACCCATACCCTACGCCGTACCCGAAACCCTCCCCGAACTCGTACCCTAAGCTGTACCCTAAGCCTAACCCTAAGCCTAACCCTAACCCTAGGCTACCCTTGACTGCTTCTGCCTCCAATAGATTTCCTAAGCACTAGTGTTTTAAGAAACAGCTTAAAAAGAGAATCCTAATGTGATTTCTTTATAATGGGTGTGTTCCTTATCTTATCCTAGTGTCTAAACTTTTCTCCATGGCTGGACCCTCAAATAATATTCCTTTACGTGCTAAGGGGTATCTAGAGAGTGGGATAGGTTTAATAACTACCCTAACCCTAACACGTACCCTAACCCTAACCCCTACCCTAACCCTAACACATACCCTAATCCTAACCCGTACCCTAAACCGAGCCCTAACCCTAACACTAACCCTAACCCTAACCCTAACCCATACCCTACGCCGTACCCGCACCCCTCCCTGAACCCGTACCCTAAGCCGTACCCTAAGCCTAACCCTAAGCCTAACCCTAACCCTAGGCTACCCTTGACTGCTTCTGCCTCCAATAGATTTCCTAAGCACTAGTGTTTTAACGAACAGCTTAAAAAGAGAATCCTAATGTGATTTCTTTATAATGGGTGTGTTCCTTATCTTATCCTAGTGTCTAAACTCTTCTCCATGGCTGCACCCCCAAATAATATTGCCTTACGTGCTAAGGGGTATCTAGAGAGTGGGATAGGTTTAATAACTACCCTAACCCTAATGCGTACTCTAACCCTAACCCCTACCCTAACACTAACACGTACCCTAATCCTAACCGTACCCTAAACCGAGCCCTAACCCTAACACTAACCCTAACCCTAACCCTAACCCATACCCTACGCCGTACCCGAAACCCTCCCCGAACCCGTACCCTAAGCCGTACCCTAAGCCTAACCCTAAGCCTAACCCTAACCCTACGCTACCCTTGACTGCTTCTGCCTCCAATAGATTTCCTAAGCACTAGTGTTTTAAGGAACAGCTTAAAAAGAGAATCCTAATGTGATTTCTTTATAATGGGTGTGTTCCTTATCTTATCCTAGTGTCTAAACTCTTCTCCATGGCTGGACCCTCAAATAATATTCCTTTACGTGCTAAGGGGTATCTAGAGAGTGGGATAGGTTTAATAACTACCCTAACCCTAACGCGTACCCTAACCCTAACCCCTACCCTAACCCTAAAACGTACCCTAATCCTAACCCGTACCCTAAACCGAGCCCTAACCCTAACACTAACCCTAACCCTAACCCATACCCTACGCCGTACCCGCACCCCTCCCCGAACCCGTAACCTAAGCCGTACCCTAAGCCTAACCCTAAGCCTAACCCTAACCCTAGGCTACGCTTGACTGCTTCTGCCTCCAATAGATTTCCTAAGCTCTACTGTTTTAAGGAACAGCTTAAAAAGAGAATCCTAATGTGATTTCTTTATAATGGGTGTGTTCCTTACCTTATCCTAGTGTCTAAACTCTTCTCCATGGCTGCACCCCCAAATAATATTCCCTTACGTGCTAAGGGGTATCTAGAGAGTGGGATAGGTTTAATAACTACCCTAACCCTAACGCGTACCCTAACCCTAACCCCTACCCTAACCCTAACACGTACCCTAATACTAACCTGTACCCTAAACCGAGCCCTAACCCTAACACTAACCCTAACCCTAACCCTAACCCATACCCTACGCCGTACCCGCACCCCTCCCCGAACCCGTACCCTAAGCCATACCCTAAACCTAACCCTAAGCCTAACCCTAACCCTAGGCTACCCTTGACTGCTTCTGCCTCCAATTGATTTCCTAAGCAGTAGTGTTTTAAGGAACAGCTTAAAAAGAGAATCCTAATGTGATTTCTTTATAATGGGTGTGTTCCTTATCTTATCCTAGTGTCTAAACACTTCTCCATGGCTGGACCCCCAAATAATATTCCTTTACGTGCTAAGGGGGATCTAGAGAGTGGGATAGGTTTACTAACTACCCTAGCCCTAACACGTAACCTAACCCTAACCCCTCCCCTAACCCTAACACGTACCCTAATCCTAACCCGTACCCTAAACCGAGCCCTAACCCTAACAGTAACCCAAACCCTAACCCTAACCCATACCCTACGCCGTACACGAACACCTCCCCGAACCCATACCCCAAGCCGTACCCTAACCCTAACCCTAAGCCTAACCCTTACCCTAGGCTACCCTTGACTGCTTCTGCCTCCAATAGATTTCCTAAGCACTAGTGTTTTAAGAACAGCTTAAAAAGAGAATCCTAAAGTGATTTCTTTATAATGGGTGTGTTCCTTATCTTATCCTAGTGTCTAAACTCTTCTCCATGGCTGCACCCCCAAATAATATTCCTTTACGTGCTAAGGGGTATCTAGAGAGTGGTATAGGTTTAATAACTACCCTAACCCTAACGCGTACCCACCCTAACCCCTACCCTAACCCTAACATGTACCCTAATCCTAACCCGTACCCTAAACCGAGCCCTAACCCTAACCCTAACCCTAACCCATACCCTACGCCGTACCCGAAACCCTCCCCGAACCCGTACCCTAAGCCATACCCTAAGCCTAACCCTAAGCCTAACCCTAACCCTAGGCTACCCTTGACTGCTTCTGCCTCCAATAGATTTCCTAAGCACTAGTGTTTTAAGCAACAGCTTAAAAAGAGAATCCTAATGTGATTTCTTTATAATGGGTGTGTTCCTTATCTTATCCTAGTGTCTAAACTCTTCTCCATGGCTGCACCCCCAAATAATATTGCCTTACGTGCTAAGGGGTATCTAGAGAGTGGGATAGGTTTAATAACTACCCTAACCCTAATGCGTACTCTAACCCTAACCCCTACCCTAACACTAACACGTACCCTAATCCTAACCCGTACCCTAAACCGAGCCCTAACCCTAACACTAACACTAACCCTAACCCTAACACATACCCTACGCTGTACCCGAACCCCTCCCCAAACCCGTACCCTAAGCCATACCATAAGCCTAACCTTAAGCCTAACACTAACCCTAGGCTACCCTTGACTGCTTCTGCCTCCAATAGATTTCCTAAGCACTAGTGTTTTAAGCAACAGCTTAAAAAGAGAATCCTAATGTGATTTCTTTATAATGAGTGTGTTCCTTATCTTATCCTAGTGTCTAAATTCTTCTCCATGGCTGGAACCCCAAATAATATTCCTTTACGTGCTAAGGGGTATCTAGAGAGTGGGATAGGTTTACTAACTACCCTAACCCTAACGCGTACCCTAACCCTAACCCCTACCCTAAACCTAACACGTACCCTAATCCTAACCGTACCCTAAACCGAGCCCTAACCCTAACACTAACCCTAACCCTAACCCTAACCCATACCCTACGCCGTACCCGAAACCCTCCCCGAACCCGTACCCTAAGCCGTACCCTAAGCCTAACCCTAAGCCTAACCCTAACCCTAGGCTACCCTTGACTGCTTCTGCCTCCAATAGATTTCCTAAGCACTACTGTTTTAAGGAACAGCTTAAAAAGAGAATCCTAATGTGATTTCTTTATAATGGGTGTGTTCCTTATCTTATCCTAGTGTCTAAACTCTTCTCCATGGCTGCACCCCCAAATAATATTCCCTTACGTGCTAAGGGGTATCTAGAGAGTGGGATAGGTTTAATAACTACCCTAACCCTAACGCGTACCCTAACCCTAACCCCTACCCTAACCCTAACACGTACCCTAATCCTAACCTGTACCCTAAACCGAGCCCTAACCCTAACACTAACCCTAAACCTAACCCTAACCCATCCCCTACGCCGTACCCGCACCCCTCCCCGAACCCGTACCCTAAGCCATATCCTAAACCTAACCCTAAGCCTAACCCTAACCCTAGGCTACCCTTGACTGCTTCTGCCTCCAATTGATTTCCTAAGCAGTAGTGTTTTAAGGAACAGCTTAAAAAGAGAATCCTAATGTGATTTCTTTATAATGGGTGTGTTCCTTATCTTATCCTAGTGTCTAAACTCTTCTCCATGGCTGGACCCCCAAATAATATTCCTTTACGTGCTAAGGGGGAGCTAGAGAGTGGGATAGGTTTACTAACTACCCTAGCCCTAACGCGTAACCTAACCCTAACCCCTACCCTAACCCTAACACGTACCCTAATCCTAACCCGTACCCTAAACCGAGCCCTAACCCTAACACTAACCCAAACCCTAACCCTAACCCATACCCTACGCCGTACACGAACACCTCCCCGAACCCATACCCCAAGCCGTACCCTAACCCTAACCCTAAGCCTAACCCTAACCCTAGGCTACCCTTGACTGCTTCTGCCTCCAATAGATTTCCTAAGCACTAGTGTTTTAAGGAACAGCTTAAAAAGAGAATCCTAAAGTGATTTCTTTATAATGGGTGTGTTCCTTATCTTATCCTAGTGTCTAAACTCTTCTCCATGGCTGGAACCCCAAATAATATTCCTTTACGTGCTGAGGGGTATCTAGAGAGTGGGATAGGTTTAATAACTACCCTAACCCTAACGCGTACCCTAACCCTAACCCCTACCCTAACCCTAACACGTACCCTAATCCTAACCCGTACCCTAAACCGAGACCTAACCGTAACACTAACCCTAACGCTAACCCTAACCCATACCCTACGCCGTACCCGAAACCCTCCCCGAACCCGTACCCTAAGCCGTACCCTAAGCCTAACCCTAAGCCTAACCCTAACCCTAGGCTACCCTTGACTGCTTCTGCCTCCAATAGATTTCCTAAGCACTAGTGTTTTAAGGAACAGCTTAAAAAGAGAATCCTAATGTGATTTCTTTATAATGTGTGTGTTCCTTATCTTATCCTAGTGTCTAAACTCTTCTCCATGGCTGGACCCTCAAATAATATTCCTTTACGTGCTAAGGGGTATCTAGAGAGTGGGATAGGTTTAATAACTACCCTAACCCTAACGCGTACCCTAACCCTAACCCCTACCCTAACCCTAACACGTACCCTAATACTAACCTGTACCCTAAACCGAGCCCTAACCCTAACACTAACCCTAACCCTAACCCTAACCCATACCCTACGCCGTACCCGCACCCCTCCCCGAACCCGTACCCTAAGCCGTACCCTAAGCCTAACCCTAAGCCTAACCCTAACCCTAGGCTACCCTTGACTGCTTCTGCCTCCAATAGATTTCCTAAGCACTAGTGTTTTAAGGAACAGCTTAAAAAGAGAATCCTAATGTGATTTCTTTATAATGGTTGTGTTCCTTATCTTATCCTAGTGTCTAAACTCTTCTCCATGGCTGGACCCCCAAATAATATTCCTTTACGTGCTAAGGGGTATCTAGAGAGTGGGATAGGTTTAATAACTACCCTAACCCTAACGCGTACCCTAACCCTAACCCCTACCCTAACCCTAACACGTACCCTAATCCTAACCCGTACCGTAAACCGAGCCCTAACCCTAACACTAACCCTAACCCTAACCCTAACCCATACCCTACGCCGTACCCGAACCCCTCCCCGAACCCATTCCCCAAGCCGTACCCTAAAGCTAACCCTAAGCCTAACCCTAACCCTAGGCTACCCTTGACTGCTTCTGCCTCCAATAGATTTCCTAAGCACTAGTGTTTTAAGGAACAGCTTAAAAAGAGAATCCTAATGCGATTTCTTTATAATGGGTGTGTTCCTTATCTTATCCTAGTGTCTAAACTCTTCTCCATGGCTGCACCCCCAAATAATATTGCCTTACGTGCTAAGGGGTATCTAGAGAGTGGGATAGGTTTAATAACTACCCCAACCCTAATGCATACTCTAACCCTAACCCCTACCCTAACACTAACACGTACCCTAATCCTAACACGTACCCTAAACCGAGCCCTAACCCTAACACTAACACTAACCCTAACCCTAACCCATACCCTACGCCGTACCTGAACCCCTCCCCAAACCCGTACCCTAAGCCATACCCTAAGCCTAACCCTAAGCCTAACACTAACCCTAGGCTACCCTTGACTGCTTCTGCCTCCAATAGATTTCCTAAGCACTAGTGTTTTAAGCAACAGCTTAAAAAGAGAATCCTAATGTGATTTCTTTATAATGGGTGTGTTCCTTATCTTATCCTAGTGTCTAAATTCTTCTCCATGGCTGGAACCCCAAATAATATTCCTTTACGTGCTAAGGGGTATCTAGAGAGTGGGATAGGTTTACTAACTACCCTAACCCTAACGCGTACCCTAACCCTAACCCCTACCCTAAACCTAACACGTACCCTAATCCTAACCGTACCCTAAACCGAGCCCTAACCCTAACACTAACCCTAACCCTAACCCTAACCCATACCCTACGCCGTACCCGAAACCCTCCCCGAACCCGTACCCTAAGCCGTACCCTAAGCCTAACCCTAAGCCTAACCCTAACCCTAGGCTACCCTTGACTGCTTCTGCCTCCAATAGATTTCCTAAGCACTAGTGTTTTAGGGAACAGCTTAAAAAGAGAATCCTAATGTGATTTCTTTATAATGGGTGTGTTCCTTATCTTATCCTAGTGTCTAAACTCTTCTCCATGGCTGGACCCTCAAATAATATTCCTTTACGTGCTAAGGGGTATCTAGAGAGTGGGATAGGTTTAATAACTACCCTAACCCTAACGCGTACCCTAACCCTAACCCCTACCCTAACCCTAACACGTACCCTAATCCTAACCCGTACCCTAAACCGAGCCCTAACCCTAACACTAACCCTAACCCTAACCCTAACCCATACCCTACGCCGTACCCGCACCCCTCCCCGAACCCGTAACCTAAGCCGTACCCTAAGCCTAACCCTAAGCCTAACCCTAACCCTAGGCTACCCTTGACTGCTTCTGCCTCCAATAGATTTCCTAAGCACTACTGTTTTAAGGAACAGCTTAAAAAGAGAATCCTAATGTGATTTCTTTATAATGGGTGTGTTCCTCATCTTATCCTAGTGTCTAAACTCTTCTCCATGGCTGCACCCCCAAATAATATTCCCTTACGTGCTAAGGGGTATCTAGAGAGTGGAATAGGTTTAATAACTACCCTAACCCTAACACGTACCCTAACCCTAACCCCTACCCTAACCCTAACACGTACCCTAATCCTAACCTGTACCCTAAACCGAGCCCTAACCCTAACACTAACCCTAACCCTAACCCTAACCCATACCCTACGCCGTACCCGCACCCCTCCCCGAACCCGTACCCTAAGCCATACCCTAAACCTAACCCTAAGCCTAACCCTAACCCTAGGCTACCCTTGACTGCTTCTGCCTCCAATTGATTTCCTAAGCACTAGTGTTTTAAGGAACAGCTTAAAAAGAGAATCCTAATGTGATTTCTTTATAATGGGTGTGTTCCTTATCTTATCCTAGTGTCTAAACTCTTCTCCATGGCTGGACCCCCAAATAATATTCCTTTACGTGCTAAGGGGGAGCTAGAGAGTGGGATAGGTTTACTAACTACCCTAGCCCTAACGCGTAACCTAACCCTAACCCCTACCCTAACCCTAACACGTACCCTAATCCTAACCCGTACCCTAAACCGAGCCCTAACCCTAACACTAACCCAAACCCTAACCCTAACCCATACCCTACGCCGTACACGAACACCTCCCCGAACCCATACCCCAAGCCGTACCCTAACCCTAACCCTAAGCCTAACCCTAACCCTAGGCTACCCTTGACTGCTTCTGCCTCCAATAGATTTCCTAAGCACTAGTGTTTTAAGGAACAGCTTAAAAAGAGAATCCTAAAGTGATTTCTTTATAATGGGTGTGTTCCTTATCTTATCCTAGTGTCTAAACTCTTCTCCATGGCTGGAACCCCAAATAATATTCCTTTACGTGCTAAGGGGTATCTAGAGAGTGGGATAGGTTTAATAACTACCCTAACCCTAATGCGTACCCTAACCCTAACCCCTACCCTAACCCTAACACGTACCCTAATCCTAACCCGTACCCTAAACCGAGCCCTAACCCTAACACTAACCCTAACCCTAAACCATACGCTACGCCATACCCGAAACCCTCCCCGAACCCGTACCCTAAGCCGTACCCTAAGCCTAACCCTAAGCCTAACCTTACCCTAGCCTACCCTTGACTGCTTCTGCCTCCAATAGATTTCCTAAGCACTAGTGTTTTAAGGAACAGCTTAAAAAGAGAATCCTAATGTGATTTCTTTATAATGGGTGTGTTCCTTATCTTATCCTAGTGTCTAAACTCTTCTCCATGGCTGCACCCCCAAATAATATTGCCTTACGTGCTAAGGGGTATCTAGAGAGTGGGATAGGTTTAATAACTACCCTAACCCTAATGCGTACTCTAACCCTAACCCCTACCCTAACACTAACACGTACCCTAATCCTAACCCGTACCCTAAACCGAGCCCTAACCCTAACACTAACCCTAACCCTAACCCTAACCCATACCCTACGCCGTACCTGAACCCCTCCCCAAACCCGTACCCTAAGCCGTACCCTAAGCCTAACCCTAAGCCTAACACTAACCCTAGGCTACCCTTGACTGCTTCTGCCTCCAATAGATTTCCTAAGCACTAGTGTTTTAAGCAACAGCTTAAAAAGAGAATCCTAATGTGATTTCTTTATAATGGGTGTGTTCCTTATCTTATCCTAGTGTCTAAATTCTTCTCCATGGCTGGAACCCCAAATAATATTCCTTTACGTGCTAAGGGGTATCTAGAGAGTGGGATAGGTTTACTAACTACCCTAACCCTAACCCCTACCCTAAACCTAACACGTACCCTAATCCTAACCGTACCCTAAACCGAGCCCTAACCCTAACACTAACCCTAACCCTAACCCTAACCCATACCCTACGCCGTACCCGAAACCCTCCCCGAACCCGTACCCTAAGCCGTACCCTAAGCCTAACCCTAAGCCTAACCCTAACCCTACGCTACCCTTGACTGCTTCTGCCTCCAATAGATTTCCTAAGCACTAGTGTTTTAAGGAACAGCTTAAAAAGAGAATCCTAATGTGATTTCTTTATAATGGGTGTGTTCCTTATCTTATCCTAGTGTCTAAACTCTTCTCCATGGCTGGACCCTCAAATAATATTCCTTTACGTGCTAAGGGGTATCTAGAGAGTGGGATAGGTTTAATAACTACCCTAACCCTAACGCGTACCCTAACCCTAACCCCTACCCTAACCCTAACACGTACCCTAATCCTAACCCGTACTCTAAACCGAGCCCTAACCCTAACACTAACCCTAACCCTAACCCTAACCCATACCGTACGCCGTACCCGCACCCCTCCCCGAACCCGTACCCTAAGCCGTACCCTAAGCCGAACCCTAAGCCTAACCCTAACCCTAGGCTACCCTTGACTGCTTCTGCCTCCAATAGATTTCCTAAGCACTAGTGTTTTAAGGAACAGCTTAAAAAGAGAATCCTAATGTGATTTCTTTATAATGGGTGTGTTCCTTATCTTATCCTAGTGCCTAAACTCTTCTCCATGGCTGGACCCCCAAATAATACTCCTTTACGTGCTAAGGGGTATCTAGAGAGTGGGATAGGTTTACTAACTACCCTAACCCTAACGCGTACCCTAACCCTAACCCCTACCCTAAACCTAACACGTACCCTAATCCTAACCGTACCCTAAACCGAGCCCTAACCCTAACACTAACCCTAACCCTAACCCTAACCCATACCCTATGTCGTACCCGAAACCCTCCCCGAACCCGTACCCTAAGCCGTACCCTAAGCCTAACCCTAAGCCTAACCCTAACCCTAGGCTACCCTTGACTGCTTCTGCCTCCAATAGATTTCCTAAGCACTAGTGTTTTAAGGAACAGCTTAAAAAGAGAATCCTAATGTGATTTCTTTATAATGGGTGTGTTCCTTATCTTATCCTAGTGTCTAAACTCTTCTCCATGGCTGGACCCTCAAATAATATTCCTTTACGTGCTAAGGGGTATCTAGAGAGTGGGATAGGTTTAATAACTACCCTAACCCTAACGCGTACCCTAACCCTAACCCCTACCCTAACCCTAACACGTACCCTAATCCTAACCCGTACCCTAAACCGAGCCCTAACCCTAACACTAACCCTAACCCTAACCCTAACCCATACCCTACGCCGTACCCGCACCCCTCCCCGAACCCGTAACCTAAGCCGTACCCTAAGCCTAACCCTAAGCCTAACCCTAACCCTAGGCTACCCTTGACTGCTTCTGCCTCCAATAGATTTCCTAAGCACTACTGTTTTAAGGAACAGCTTAAAAAGAGAATCCTAATGTGATTTCTTTATAATGGGTGTGTTCCTTATCTTATCCTAGTGTCTAAACTCTTCTCCATGGCTGCACCCCCAAATAATATTCCCTTACGTGCTAAGGGGTATCTAGAGAGTGGGATAGGTTTAATAACTACCCTAACCCTAACGCGTACCCTAACCCTAACCCCTACCCTAACCCTAACACGTACCCTAATCCTAACCTGTACCCTAAACCGAGCCCTAACCCTAACACTAACCCTAAACCTAACCCTAACCCATACCCTACGCCGTACCCGCACCCCTCCCCGAACCCGTACCCTAAGCCATATCCTAAACCTAACCCTAAGCCTAACCCTAACCCTAGGCTACCCTTGACTGCTTCTGCCTCCAATTGATTTCCTAAGCAGTAGTGTTTTAAGGAACAGCTTAAAAAGAGAATCCTAATGTGATTTCTTTATAATGGGTGTGTTCCTTATCTTATCCTAGTGTCTAAACTCTTCTCCATGGCTGGACCCCCAAATAATATTCCTTTACGTGCTAAGGGGGAGCTAGAGAGTGGGATAGGTTTACTAACTACCCTAGCCCTAACGCGTAACCTAACCCTAACCCCTACCCTAACCCTAACACGTACCCTAATCCTAACCCGTACCCTAAACCGAGCCCTAACCCTAACACTAACCCAAACCCTAACCCTAACCCATACCCTACGCCGTACACGAACACCTCCCCGAACCCATACCCCAAGCCGTACCCTAACCCTAACCCTAAGCCTAACCCTAACCCTAGGCTACCCTTGACTGCTTCTGCCTCCAATAGATTTCCTAAGCACTAGTGTTTTAAGGAACAGCTTAAAAAGAGAATCCTAAAGTGATTTCTTTATAATGGGTGTGTTCCTTATCTTATCCTAGTGTCTAAACTCTTCTCCATGGCTGGAACCCCAAATAATATTCCTTTACGTGCTGAGGGGTATCTAGAGAGTGGGATAGGTTTAATAACTACCCTAACCCTAACGCGTACCCTAACCCTAACCCCTACCCCAACCCTAACACGTACCCTAATCCTAACCCGTACCCTAAACCGAGACCTAACCGTAACACTAACCCTAACCCTAACCCTAACCCATACCCTACGCCGTACCCGAAACCCTCCCCGAACCCGTACCCTAAGCCGTACCCTAAGCCTAACCCTAAGCCTAACCCTAACCCTAGGCTACCCTTGACTGCTTCTGCCTCCAATAGATTTCCTAAGCACTACTGTTTTAAGGAACAGCTTAAAAAGAGAATCCTAATGTGATTTCTTTATAATGGGTGGGTTCCTCATCTTATCCTAGTGTCTAAACTCTTCTCCATGGCTGCACCCCCAAATAATATTCCCTTACGTGCTAAGGGGTATCTAGAGAGTGGAATAGGTTTAATAACTACCCTAACCCTAACGCGTACCCTAACCCTAACCCCTACCCTAACCCTAACACGTACCCTAATCCTAACCTGTACCCTAAACCGAGCCCTAACCCTAACACTAACCCTAACACTAACCCTAACCCATACCCTACGCCGTACCCGCACCCCTCCCCGAACCCGTACCCTAAGCCATACCCTAAACCTAACCCTAAGCCTAACCCTAACCCTAGGCTACCCTTGACTGCTTCTGCCTCCAATAGATTTCCTAAGCACTAGTGTTTTAAGGAACAGCTTAAAAAGAGAATCCTAATGTGATTTCTTTATAATGGGTGTGTTCCTTAACTTATCCTAGTGTCTAAACTCTTCTCCATGGCTGGACCCCCAAATAATATTCCTTTACGTGCTAAGGGGGAGCTAGAGAGTGGGATAGGTTTACTAACTACCCTAGCCCTAACGCGTAACCTAACCCTAACCCCTACCCTAACCCTAACACGTACCCTAATCCTAACCCGTACCCTAAACCGAGCCCTAACCCTAACACTAACCCAAACCCTAACCCTAACCCATACCCTACGCCGTACACGAACACCTCCCCGAACCCATACCCCAAGCCGTACCCTAACCCTAACCCTAAGCCTAACCCTAACCCTAGGCTACCCTTGACTGCTTCTGCCTCCAATAGATTTCCTAAGCACTAGTGTTTTAAGGAACAGCTTAAAAAGAGAATCCTAAAGTGATTTCTTTATAATGGGTGTGTTCCTTATCTTATCCTAGTGTCTAAACTCTTCTCCATGGCTGGACCCCCAAATAATATTCCTTTACGTGCTAAGGGGTATCTAGAGAGTGGGATAGGTTTAATAACTACCCTAACCCTAATGCGTACCCTAACCCTAACCCCTACCCTAACCCTAACACGTACCCTAATCCTAACCCGTACCCTAAACCGAGCTCTAACCCTAACACTAACCCTAACCCTAACCCATACGCTACGCCGTACCCGAAAACCTCCCCGAACCCGTACCCTAAGCCGTACCCTAAGCCTAACCCTAAGCCTAACCTTACCCTAGCCTACCCTTGACTGCATCTGCCTCCAATAGATTTCCTAAGCACTAGTGTTTTAAGGAACAGCTTAAAAAGAGAATCCTAATGTGATTTCTTTATAATGGGTGTGTTCCTTATCTTATCCTAGTGTCTAAACTCTTCTCCATGGCTGCACCCCCAAATAATATTGCCTTACGTGCTAAGGGGTATCTAGAGAGTGGGATAGGTTTAATAACTACCCTAACCCTAATGCGTACTCTAACCCTAACCCCTACCCTAACACTAACACGTACCCTAATCCTAACCCGTACCCTAAACCGAGCCCTAACCCTAACACTAACACTAACCCTAACCCTAACCCATACCCTACGCCGTACCTGAACCCCTCCCCAAACCCGTACCCTAAGCCGTACCCTAAGCCTAACCCTAAGCCTAACACTAACCCTAGGCTACCCTTGACTGCTTCTGCCTCCAATAGATTTCCTAAGCACTAGTGTTTTAAGCAACAGCTTAAAAAGAGAATCCTAATGTGATTTCTTTATAATGGGTGTGTTCCTTATCTTATCCTAGTGTCTAAATTCTTCTCCATGGCTGGAACCCCAAATAATATTCCTTTACGTGCTAAGGGGTATCTAGAGAGTGGGATAGGTTTACTAACTACCCTAACCCTAACGCGTACCCTAACCCTAACCCCTACCCTAAACCTAACACGTACCCTAATCCTAACCGTACCCTAAACCGAGCCCTAACCCTAACACTAACCCTAACCCTAACCCTAACCCATACCCTACGCCGTACCCGAAACCCTCCCCGAACCCGTACCCTAAGCCGTACCCTAAGCCTAACCCTAAGCCTAACCCTAACCCTACGCTACCCTTGACTGCTTCTGCCTCCAATAGATTTCCTAAGCACTAGTGTTTTAAGGAACAGCTTAAAAAGAGAATCCTAATGTGATTTCTTTATAATGGGTGTGTTCCTTATCTTATCCTAGTGTCTAAACTCTTCTCCATGGCTGGACCCTCAAATAATATTCCTTTACGTGCTAAGGGGTATCTAGAGAGTGGGATAGGTTTAATAACTACCCTAACCCTAACGCGTACCCTAACCCTAACCCCTACCCTAACCCTAACACGTACCCTAATCCTAACCCGTACTCTAAACCGAGCCCTAACCCTAACACTAACCCTAACTCTAACCCTAACCCATACCGTACGCCGTACCCGCACCCCTCCCCGAACCCGTACCCTAAGCCGTACCCTAAGTCGAACCCTAAGCCTAACCCTAACCCTAGGCTACCCTTGACTGCTTCTGCCTCCAATAGATTTCCTAAGCACTAGTGTTTTAAGGAACAGCTTAAAAAGAGAATCCTAATGTGATTTCTTTATAATGGGTGTGTTCCTTATCTTATCCTAGTGCCTAAACTCTTCTCCATGGCTGGACCCCCAAATAATACTCCTTTACGTGCTAAGGGGTATCTAGAGAGTGGGATAGGTTTACTAACTACCCTAACCCTAACGCGTACCCTAACCCTAACCCCTACCCTAAACCTAACACGTACCCTAATCCTAACCGTACCCTAAACCGAGCCCTAACCCTAACACTAACCCTAACCCTAACCCTAACCCATACCCTATGTCGTACCCGAAACCCTCCCCGAACTCGTACCCTAAGCCGTACCCTAAGCCTAACCCTAAGCCTAACCCTAACCCTAGGCTACCCTTGACTGCTTCTGCCTCCAATAGATTTCCTAAGCACTAGTGTTTTAAGGAACAGCTTAAAAAGGGAATCCTAATGTGATTTCTTTATAATGGGTGTGTTCCTTATCTTATCCTAGTGTCTAAACTCTTCTCCATGGCTGGACCCTCAAATAATATTCCTTTACGTGCTAAGGGGTATCTAGAGAGTGGGATAGGTTTAATAACTACCCTAACCCTAACGCGTACCCTAACCCTAACCCCTACCCTAACCCTAACACGTACCCTAATCCTAACCCGTACCCTAAACCGAGCCCTAACCCTAACACTAACCCTAACCCTAACCCTAACCCATACCCTACGCCGTACCCGCACCCCTCCCCGAACCCGTAACCTAAGCCGTACCCTAAGCCTAACCCTAAGCCTAACCCTAACCCTAGGCTACCCTTGACTGCTTCTGCCTCCAATAGATTTCCTAAGCACTACTGTTTTAAGGAACAGCTTAAAAAGAGAATCCTAATGTGATTTCTTTATAATGGGGGTGTTCCTTATCTTATCCTAGTGTCTAAACTCTTCTCCATGGCTGCACCCCCAAATAATATTCCCTTACGTGCTAAGGGGTATCTAGAGAGTGGGATAGGTTTAATAACTACCCTAACCCTAACGCGTACCCTAACCCTAACCCCTACCCTAACCCTAACACGTACCCTAATCCTAACCTGTACCCTAAACCGAGCCCTAACCCTAACACTAACCCTAAACCTAACCCTAACCCATACCCTACGCCGTACCCGCACCCCTCCCCGAACCCGTACCCTAAGCCATATCCTAAACCTAACCCTAAGCCTAACCCTAACCCTAGGCTACCCTTGACTGCTTCTGCCTCCAATTGATTTCCTAAGCAGTAGTGTTTTAAGGAACAGCTTAAAAAGAGAATCCTAATGTGATTTCTTTATAATGGGTGTGTTCCTTGTCTTATCCTAGTGTCTAAACTCTTCTCCATGGCTGGACCCCCAAATAATATTCCTTTACGTGCTAAGGGGGAGCTAGAGAGTGGGATAGGTTTACTAACTACCCTAGCCCTAACGCGTAACCTAACCCTAACCCCTACCCTAACCCTAACACGTACCCTAATCCTAACCCGTACCCTAAACCGAGCCCTAACCCTAACACTAACCCTAACCCTAACCCTAACCCATACCCTACGCCGTACACGAACACCTCCCCGAACCCATACCCCAAGCCGTACCCTAACCCTAACCCTAAGCCTAACCCTAACCCTAGGCTACCCTTGACTGCTTCTGCCTCCAATAGATTTCCTAAGCACTAGTGTTTTAAGGAACAGCTTAAAAAGAGAATCCTAAAGTGATTTCTTTATAATGGGTGTGTTCCTTATCTTATCCTAGTGTCTAAACTCTTCTCCATGCCTGGAACCCCAAATAATATTCCTTTACGTGCTGAGGGGTATCTAGAGAGTGGGATAGGTTTAATAACTACCCTAACCCTAATGCGTACTCTAACCCTAACCCCTACCCTAACACTAACACGTACCCTAATCCTAACCCGTACCCTAAACCGAGCCCTAACCCTAACACTAACACTAACCCTAACCCTAACCCATACCCTACGCCGTACCTGAACCCCTCCCCAAACCCGTACCCTAAGCCGTACCCTAAGCCTAACCCTAAGCCTAACACTAACCCTAGGCTACCCTTGACTGCTTCTGCCTCCAATAGATTTCCTAAGCACTAGTGTTTTAAGCAACAGCTTAAAAAGAGAATCCTAATGTGATTTCTTTATAATGGGTGTGTTCCTTATCTTATCCTAGTGTCTAAATTCTTCTCCATGGCTGGAACCCCAAATAATATTCCTTTACGTGCTAAGGGGTATCTAGAGAGTGGGATAGGTTTACTAACTACCCTAACCCTAACGCGTACCCTAACCCTAACCCCTACCCTAAACCTAACACGTACCCTAATCCTAACCGTACCCTAAACCGAGCCCTAACCCTAACACTAACCCTAACCCTAACCCTAACCCATACCCTACGCCGTACCCGAAACCCTCCCCGAACCCGTACCCTAAGCCGTACCCTAAGCCTAACCCTAAGCCTAACCCTAACCCTACGCTACCCTTGACTGCTTCTGCCTCCAATAGATTTCCTAAGCACTAGTGTTTTAAGGAACAGCTTAAAAAGAGAATCCTAATGTGATTTCTTTATAATGGGTGTGTTCCTTATCTTATCCTAGTGTCTAAACTCTTCTCCATGGCTGGACCCTCAAATAATATTCCTTTACGTGCTAAGGGGTATCTAGAGAGTGGGATAGGTTTAATAACTACCCTAACCCTAACGCGTACCCTAACCCTAACCCCTACCCTAACCCTAACACGTACCCTAATCCTAACCCGTACTCTAAACCGAGCCCTAACCCTAACACTAACCCTAACCCTAACCCTAACCCATACCGTACGCCGTACCCGCACCCCTCCCCGAACCCGTACCCTAAGCCGTACCCTAAGGCGAACCCTAAGCCTAACCCTAACCCTAGGCTACCCTTGACTGCTTCTGCCTCCAATAGATTTCCTAAGCACTAGTGTTTTAAGGAACAGCTTAAAAAGAGAATCCTAATGTGATTTCTTTATAATGGGTGTGTTCCTTATCTTATCCTAGTGCCTAAACTCTTCTCCATGGCTGGACCCCCAAATAATACTCCTTTACGTGCTAAGGGGTATCTAGAGAGTGGGATAGGTTTACTAACTACCCTAACCCTAACGCGTACCCTAACCCTAACCCCTACCCTAAACCTAACACGTACCCTAATCCTAACCGTACCCTAAACCGAGCCCTAACCCTAACACTAACCCTAACCCTAACCCTAACCCATACCCTATGTCGTACCCGAAACCCTCCCCGAACCCGTACCCTAAGCCGTACCCTAAGCCTAACCCTAAGCCTAACCCTAACCCTAGGCTACCCTTGACTGCTTCTGCCTCCAATAGATTTCCTAAGCACTAGTGTTTTAAGGAACAGCTTAAAAAGAGAATCCTAATGTGATTTCTTTATAATGGGTGTGTTCCTTATCTTATCCTAGTGTCTAAACTCTTCTCCATGGCTGGACCCTCAAATAATATTCCTTTACGTGCTAAGGGGTATCTAGAGAGTGGGATAGGTTTAATAACTACCCTAACCCTAACGCGTACCCTAACCCTAACCCCTACCCTAACCCTAACACGTACCCTAATCCTAACCCGTACCCTAAACCGAGCCCTAACCCTAACACTAACCCTAACCCTAACCCTAACCCATACCCTACGCCGTACCCGCACCCCTCCCCGAACCCGTAACCTAAGCCGTACCCTAAGCCTAACCCTAAGCCTAACCCTAACCCTAGGCTACCCTTGACTGCTTCTGCCTCCAATAGATTTCCTAAGCACTACTGTTTTAAGGAACAGCTTAAAAAGAGAATCCTAATGTGATTTCTTTATAATGGGTGTGTTCCTTATCTTATCCTAGTGTCTAAACTCTTCTCCATGGCTGCACCCCCAAATAATATTCCCTTACGTGCTAAGGGGTATCTAGAGAGTGGGATAGGTTTAATAACTACCCTAACCCTAACGCGTACCCTAACCCTAACCCCTACCCTAACCCTAACACGTACCCTAATCCTAACCTGTACCCTAAACCGAGCCCTAACCCTAACACTAACCCTAAACCTAACCCTAACCCATACCCTACGCCGTACCCGCACCCCTCCCCGAACCCGTACCCTAAGCCATATCCTAAACCTAACCCTAAGCCTAACCCTAACCCTAGGCTACCCTTGACTGCTTCTGCCTCCAATTGATTTCCTAAGCAGTAGTGTTTTAAGGAACAGCTTAAAAAGAGAATCCTAATGTGATTTCTTTATAATGGGTGTGTTCCTTGTCTTATCCTAGTGTCTAAACTCTTCTCCATGGCTGGACCCCCAAATAATATTCCTTTACGTGCTAAGGGGGAGCTAGAGAGTGGGATAGGTTTACTAACTACCCTAGCCCTAACGCGTAACCTAACCCTAACCCCTACCCTAACCCTAACACGTACCCTAATCCTAACCCGTACCCTAAACCGAGCCCTAACCCTAACACTAACCCAAACCCTAACCCTAACCCATACCCTACGCCGTACACGAACACCTCCCCGAACCCATACCCCAAGCCGTACCCTAACCCTAACCCTAAGCCTAACCCTAACCCTAGGCTACCCTTGACTGCTTCTGCCTCCAATAGATTTCCTAAGCACTAGTGTTTTAAGGAACAGCTTAAAAAGAGAATCCTAAAGTGATTTCTTTATAATGGGTGTGTTCCTTATCTTATCCTAGTGTCTAAACTCTTCTCCATGGCTGGAACCCCAAATAATATTCCTTTACGTGCTGAGGGGTATCTAGAGAGTGGGATAGGTTTAATAACTACCCTAACCCTAACGCGTACCCTAACCCTAACCCCTACCCTAACCCTAACACGTACCCTAATCCTAACCCGTACCCTAAACCGAGACCTAACCGTAACACTAACCCTAACCCTAACCCTAACCCATACCCTACGCCGTACCCGAAACCCTCCCCGAACCCGTACCCTAAGCCGTACCCTAAGCCTAACCCTAAGCCTAACCCTAACCCTAGGCTACCCTTGACTGCTTCTGCCTCCAATAGATTTCCTAAGCACTAGTGTTTTAAGGAACAGCTTAAAAAGAGAATCCTAATGTGATTTCTTTATAATGTGTGTGTTCCTTATCTTATCCTAGTGTCTAAACTCTTCTCCATGGCTGGACCCTCAAATAATATTCCTTTACGTGCTAAGGGGTATCTAGAGAGTGGGATAGGTTTAATAACTACCCTAACCCTAACGCGTACCCTAACCCTAAACCCTACCCTAACCCTAACACGTACCCTAATACTAACCTGTACCCTAAACCGAGCCCTAACCCTAACACTAACCCTAACCCTAACCCTAACCCATACCCTACGCCGTACCCGCACCCCTCCCCGAACCCGTACCCTAAGCCGTACCCTAAGCCTAACCCTAAGCCTAACCCTAACCCTAGGCTACCCTTGACTGCTTCTGCCTCCAATAGATTTCCTAAGCACTAGTGTTTTAAGGAACAGCTTAAAAAGAGAATCCTAATGTGATTTCTTTATAATGGTTGTGTTCCTTATCTTATCCTAGTGTCTAAACTCTTCTCCATGGCTGGACCCCCAAATAATATTCCTTTACGTGCTAAGGGGTATCTAGAGAGTGGGATAGGTTTAATAACTACCCTAACCCTAACGCATACCCTAACCCTAACCCCTACCCTAACCCTAACACGTACCCTAATCCTAACCCGTACCCTAAACCGAGCCCTAACCCTAACACTAACCCTAACCCTAACCCTAACCCATACCCTACGCCGTACCCGAACCCCTCCCCGAACCCATTCCCCAAGCCGTACCCTAAAGCTAACCCTAAGCCTAACCCTAACCCTAGGCTACCCTTGACTGCTTCTGCCTCCAATAGATTTCCTAAGCACTAGTGTTTTAAGGAACAGCTTAAAAAGAGAATCCTAATGTGATTTCTTTATAATGGGTGTGTTCCTTATCTTATCCTAGTGTCTAAACTCTTCTCCATGGCTGCACCCCCAAATAATATTGCCTTACGTGCTAAGGGGTATCTAGAGAGTGGGATAGGTTTAATAACTACCCTAACCCTAATGCGTACTCTAATCCTAACCCCTACCCTAACACTAACACGTACCCTAATCCTAACCCGTACCCTAAACCGAGCCCTAACCCTAACACTAACACTAACCCTAACCCTAACCCATACCCTACGCCGTACCTGAACCCCTCCCCAAACCCGTACCCTAAGCCATACCCTAAGCCTAACCCTAAGCCTAACACTAACCCTAGGCTACCCTTGACTGCTTCTGCCTCCAATAGATTTCCTAAGCACTAGTGTTTTAAGCAACAGCTTAAAAAGAGAATCCTAATGTGATTTCTTTATAATGGGTGTGTTCCTTATCTTATCCTAGTGTCTAAATTCTTCTCCATGGCTGGAACCCCAAATAATATTCCTTTACGTGCTAAGGGGTATCTAGAGAGTGGGATAGGTTTACTAACTACCCTAACCCTAACGCGTACCCTAACCCTAACCCCTACCCTAAACCTAACACGTACCCTAATCCTAACCGTACCCTAAACCGAGCCCTAACCCTAACACTAACCCTAACCCTAACCCTAACCCATACCCTACGCCGTACCCGAAACCCTCCCCGAACCCGTACCCTAAGCCGTACCCTAAGCCTAACCCTAAGCCTAACCCTAACCCTAGGCTACCCTTGACTGCTTCTGCCTCCAATAGATTTCCTAAGCACTAGTGTTTTAGGGAACAGCTTAAAAAGAGAATCCTAATGTGATTTCTTTATAATGGGTGTGTTCCTTATCTTATCCTAGTGTCTAAACTCTTCTCCATGGCTGGACCCTCAAATAATATTCCTTTACGTGCTAAGGGGTATCTAGAGAGTGGGATAGGTTTAATAACTACCCTAACCCTAACGCGTACCCTAACCCTAACCCCTACCCTAACCCTAACACGTACCCTAATCCTAACCCGTACCCTAAACCGAGCCCTAACCCTAACACTAACCCTAACCCTAACCCTAACCCATACCCTACGCCGTACCCGCACCCCTCCCCGAACCCGTAACCTAAGCCATACCCTAAGCCTAACCCTAAGCCTAACCCTAACCCTAGGCTACCCTTGACTGCTTCTGCCTCCAATAGATTTCCTAAGCACTACTGTTTTAAGGAACAGCTTAAAAAGAGAATCCTAATGTGATTTCTTTATAATGGGTGTGTTCCTCATCTTATCCTAGTGTCTAAACTCTTCTCCATGGCTGCACCCCCAAATAATATTCCCTTACGTGCTAAGGGGTATCTAGAGAGTGGAATAGGTTTAATAACTACCCTAACCCTAACGCGTACCCTAACCCTAACCCCTACCCTAACCCTAACACGTACCCTAATCCTAACCTGTACCCTAAACCGAGCCCTAACCCTAACACTAACCCTAACCCTAACCCTAACCCATACCCTACGCCGTACCCGCACCCCTCCGCGAACCCGTACCCTAAGCCATACCCTAAACCTAACCCTAAGCCTAACCCTAACCATAGGCTACCCTTGACTGCTTCTGCCTCCAATTGATTTCCTAAGCACTAGTGTTTTAAGGAACAGCTTAAAAAGAGAATCCTAATGTGATTTCTTTATAATGGGTGTGTTCCTTATCTTATCCTAGTGTCTAAACTCTTCTCCATGGCTGGACCCCCAAATAATATTCCTTTACGTGCTAAGGGGGAGCTAGAGAGTGGGATAGGTTTACTAACTACCCTAGCCCTAACGCGTAACCTAACCCTAACCCCTATCCTAACCCTAACACGTACCCTAATCCTAACCCGTACCCTAAACCGAGCCCTAACCCTAACACTAACCCAAACCCTAACCCTAACCCATACCCTACGCCGTACACGAACACCTCCCCGAACCCATACCCCAAGCCGTACCCTAACCCTAACCCTAAGCCTAACCCTAACCCTAGGCTACCCTTGACTGCTTCTGCCTCCAATAGATTTCCTAAGCACTAGTGTTTTAAGGAACAGCTTAAAAAGAGAATCCTAAAGTGATTTCTTTATAATGGGTGTGTTCCTTATCTTATCCTAGTGTCTAAACTCTTCTCCATGGCTGGACCCCCAAATAATATTCCTTTACGTGCTAAGGGGTATCTAGAGAGTGGGATAGGTTTAATAACTACCCTAACCCTAATGCGTACCCTAACCCTAACCCCTACCCTAACCCTAACACGTACCCTAATCCTAACCCGTACCCTAAACCGAGCCCTAACCCTAACACTAACCCTAACCCTAACCCATACGCTACGCTGTACCCGAAACCCTCACCGAACCCGTACCCTAAGCCGTACCCTAAGCCTAACCCTAAGCCTAACCTTACCCTAGGCTACCCTTGACTGCTTCTGCCTCCAATAGATTTCCTAAGCACTAGTGTTTTAAGGAACAGCTTAAAAAGAGAATCCTAATGTGATTTCTTTATAATGGGTGTGTTCCTTATCTTATCCTAGTGTCTAAACTCTTCTCCATGGCTGCACCCCCAAATAATATTGCCTTACGTGCTAAGGGGTATCTAGAGAGTGGGATAGGTTTAATAACTACCCTAACCCTAATGCGTACTCTAACCCTAACCCCTACCCTAACACTAACACGTACCCTAATCCTAACCCGTACCCTAAACCGAGCCCTAACCCTAACACTAACACTAACCCTAACCCTAACCCATACCCTACGCCGTACCTGAACCCCTCCCCAAACCCGTACCCTAAGCCGTACCCTAAGCCTAACCCTAAGCCTAACACTAACCCTAGGCTACCCTTGACTGCTTCTGCCTCCAATAGATTTCCTAAGCACTAGTGTTTTAAGCAACAGCTTAAAAAGAGAATCCTAATGTGATTTCTTTATAATGGGTGTGTTCCTTATCTTATCCTAGTGTCTAAATTCTTCTCCATGGCTGGAACCCCAAATAATATTCCTTTACGTGCTAAGGGGTATCTAGAGAGTGGGATAGGTTTACTAACTACCCTAACCCTAACGCGTACCCTAACCCTAACCCCTACCCTAAACCTAACACGTACCCTAATCCTAACCGTACCCTAAACCGAGCCCTAACCCTAACACTAACCCTAACCCTAACCCTAACCCATACCCTACGCCGTACCCGAAACCCTCCCCGAACCCGTACCCTAAGCCGTACCCTAAGCCTAACCCTAAGCCTAACCCTAACCCTACGCTACCCTTGACTGCTTCTGCCTCCAATAGATTTCCTAAGCACTAGTGTTTTAAGGAACAGCTTAAAAAGAGAATCCTAATGTGATTTCTTTATAATGGGTGTGTTCCTTATCTTATCCTAGTGTCTAAACTCTTCTCCATGGCTGGACCCTCAAATAATATTCCTTTACGTGCTAAGGGGTATCTAGAGAGTGGGATAGGTTTAATAACTACCCTAACCCTAACGCGTACCCTAACCCTAACCCCTACCCTAACCCTAACACGTACCCTAATCCTAACCCGTACTCTAAACCGAGCCCTAACCCTAACACTAACCCTAACCCTAACCCTAACCCATACCGTACGCCGTACCCGCACCCCTCCCCGAACCCGTACCCTAAGCCGTACCCTAAGCCGAACCCTAAGCCTAACCCTAACCCTAGGCTACCCTTGACTGCTTCTGCCTCCAATAGATTTCCTAAGCACTAGTGTTTTAAGGAACAGCTTAAAAAGAGAATCCTAATGTGATTTCTTTATAATGGGTGTGTTCCTTATCTTATCCTAGTGCCTAAACTCTTCTCCATGGCTGGACCCCCAAATAATACTCCTTTACGTGCTAAGGGGTATCTAGAGAGTGGGATAGGTTTACTAACTACCCTAACCCTAACGCGTACCCTAACCCTAACCCCTACCCTAAACCTAACACGTACCCTAATCCTAACCGTACCCTAAACCGAGCCCTAACCCTAACACTAACCCTAACCCTAACCCTAACCCATACCCTATGTCGTACCCGAAACCCTCCCCGTACCCGTACCCTAAGCCGTACCCTAAGCCTAACCCTAAGCCTAACCCTAACCCTAGGCTACCCTTGACTGCTTCTGCCTCCAATAGATTTCCTAAGCACTAGTGTTTTAAGGAACAGCTTAAAAAGAGAATCCTAATGTGATTTCTTTATAATGGGTGTGTTCCTTATCTTATCCTAGTGTCTAAACTCTTCTCCATGGCTGGACCCTCAAATAATATTCCTTTACGTGCTAAGGGGTATCTAGAGAGTGGGATAGGTTTAATAACTACCCTAACCCTAACGCGTACCCTAACCCTAACCCCTACCCTAACCCTAACACGTACCCTAATCCTAACCCGTACTCTAAACCGAGCCCTAACCCTAACACTAACCCTAACCCTAACCCTAACCCATACCGTACGCCGTACCCGCACCCCTCCCCGAACCCGTACCCTAAGCCGTACCCTAAGCCGAACCCTAAGCCTAACCCTAACCCTAGGCTACCCTTGACTGCTTCTGCCTCCAATAGATTTCCTAAGCACTAGTGTTTTAAGGAACAGCTTAAAAAGAGAATCCTAATGTGATTTCTTTATAATGGGTGTGTTCCTTATCTTATCCTAGTGCCTAAACTCTTCTCCATGGCTGGACCCCCAAATAATACTCCTTTACGTGCTAAGGGGTATCTAGAGAGTGGGATAGGTTTACTAACTACCCTAACCCTAACGCGTACCCTAACCCTAACACCTATCCTAAACCTAACACGTACCCTAATCCTAACCGTACCCTAAACCGAGCCCTAACCCTAACACTAACCCTAACCCTAACCCTAACCCATACCCTATGTCGTACCCGAAACCCTCCCCGAACCCGTACCCTAAGCCGTACCCTAAGCCTAACCCTAAGCCTAACCCTAACCCTAGGCTACCCTTGACTGCTTCTGCCTCCAATAGATTTCCTAAGCACTAGTGTTTTAAGGAACAGCTTAAAAAGAGAATCCTAATGTGATTTCTTTATAATGGGTGTGTTCCTTATCTTATCCTAGTGTCTAAACTCTTCTCCATGGCTGGACCCTCAAATAATATTCCTTTACGTGCTAAGGGGTATCTAGAGAGTGGGATAGGTTTAATAACTACCCTAACCCTAACGCGTACCCTAACCCTAACCCCTACCCTAACCCTAACACGTACCCTAATCCTAACCCGTACCCTAAACCGAGCCCTAACCCTAACACTAACCCTAACCCTAACCCTAACCCATACCCTACGCCGTACCCGCACCCCTCCCCGAACCCGTAACCTAAGCCGTACCCTAAGCCTAACCCTAAGCCTAACCCTAACCCTAGGCTACCCTTGACTGCTTCTGCCTCCAATAGATTTCCTAAGCACTACTGTTTTAAGGAACAGCTTAAAAAGCGAATCCTAATGTGATTTCTTTATAATGGGTGTGTTCCTTATCTTATCCTAGTGTCTAAACTCTTCTCCATGGCTGCACCCCCAAATAATATTCCCTTACGTGCTAAGGGGTATCTAGAGAGTGGGATAGGTTTAATAACTACCCTAACCCTAACGCGTACCCTAACCCTAACCCCTACCCTAACCCTAACACATACCCTAATCCTAACCTGTACCCTAAACCGAGCCCTAACCCTAACACTAACCCTAAACCTAACCCTAACCCATACCCTACGCCGTACCCGCACCCCTCCCCGAACCCGTACCCTAAGCCATATCCTAAACCTAACCCTAAGCCTAACCCTAACCCTAGGCTACCCTTGACTGCTTCTGCCTCCAATTGATTTCCTAAGCAGTAGTGTTTTAAGGAACAGCTTAAAAAGAGAATCCTAATGTGATTTCTTTATAATGGGTGTGTTCCTTATCTTATCCTAGTGTCTAAACTCTTCTCCATGGCTGGACCCCCAAATAATATTCCTTTACGTGCTAAGGGGGAGCTAGAGAGTGGGATAGGTTTACTAACTACCCTAGCCCTAACGCGTAACCTAAACCTAACCCCTACCCTAACCCTAACACGTACCCTAATCCTAACCCGTACCCTAAACCGAGCCCTAACCCTAACACTAACCCAAACCCTAACCCTAACCCATATCCTACGCCGTACACGAACACCTCCCCGAACCCATACCCCAAGCCGTACCCTAACCCTAACCCTAAGCCTAACCCTAACCCTAGGCTACCCTTGACTGCTTCTGTCTCCAATAGATTTCCTAAGCACTAGTGTTTTAAGGAACAGCTTAAAAAGAGAATCCTAAAGTGATTTCTTTATAATGGGTGTGTTCCTTATCTTATCCTAGTGTCTAAACTCTTCTCCATGGCTGGAACCCCAAAAAATATTCCTTTACGTGCTGAGGGGTATCTAGAGAGTGGGATAGGTTTAATAACTACCCTAACCCTAACGCGTACCCTAACCCTAACCCCTACCCTAACCCTAACACGTACCCTAATCCTAACCCGTACCCTAAACCGAGACCTAACCGTAACACTAACCCTAACCCTAACCCTAACCCATACCCTACGCCGTACCCGAAACCCTCCCCGAACCCGTACCCTAAGCCGTACCCTAAGCCTAACCCTAAGCCTAACCCTAACCCTAGGCTACCCTTGACTGCTTCTGCCTCCAATAGATTTCCTAAGCACTAGTGTTTTAAGGAACAGCTTAAAAAGAGAATCCTAATGTGATTTCTTTATAATGGGTGTGTTCCTTATCTTATCCTAGTGTCTAAACTCTTCTCCATGGCTGGACCCTCAAATAATATTCCTTTACGTGCTAAAGGGTATCTAGAGAGTGGGATAGGTTTAATAACTACCCTAACCCTAACGCGTACCCTAACCCTAACCCCTACCCTAACCCTAACACGTACCCTAATACTAACCTGTACCCTAAACCGAGCCCTAACCCTAACACTAACCCTAACCCTAACCCTAACCCATACCCTACGCCGTACCCGCACCCCTCCCCGAACCCGTACCCTAAGCCGTACCCTAAGCCTAACCCTAAGCCTAACCCTAACCCTAGGCTACCCTTGACTGCTTCTGCCTCCAATAGATTTCCTAAGCACTAGTGTTTTAAGGAACAGCTTAAAAAGAGAATCCTAATGTGATTTCTTTATAATGGTTGTGTTCCTTATCTTATCCTAGTGTCTAAACTCTTCTCCATGGCTGGACCCCCAAATAATATTCCTTTACGTGCTAAGGGGTATCTAGAGAGTGGGATAGGTTTAATAACTACCCTAACCCTAACGCATACCCTAACCCTAACCCCTACCCTAACCCTAACACGTACCCTAATCCTAACCCGTACCCTAAACCGAGCCCTAACCCTAACACTAACCCTAACCCTAACCCTAACCCATACCCTACGCCGTACCCGAACCCTTCCCCGAACCCATTCCCCAAGCCGTACCCTAAAGCTAACCCTAAGCCTAACCCTAACCCTAGGCTACCCTTGACTGCTTCTGCCTCCAATAGATTTCCTAAGCACTAGTGTTTTAAGGAACAGCTTAAAAAGAGAATCCTAATGTGATTTCTTTATAATGGGTGTGTTCCTTATCTTATCCTAGTGTCTAAACTCTTCTCCATGGCTGCACCCCCAAATAATATTGCCTTACGTGCTAAGGGGTATCTAGAGAGTGGGATAGGTTTAATAACTACCCTAACCCTAATGCGTACTCTAACCCTAACCCCTACCCTAACACTAACACGTACCCTAATCCTAACCCGTACCCTAAACCGAGCCCTAACCCTAACACTAACACTAACCCTAACCCTAACCCATACCCTACGCCGTACCTGAACCCCTCCCCAAACCCGTACCCTAAGCCGTACCCTAAGCCTAACCCTAAGCCTAACACTAACCCTAGGCTACCCTTGACTGCTTCTGCCTCCAATAGATTTCCTAAGCACTAGTGTTTTAAGCAACAGCTTAAAAAGAGAATCCTAATGTGATTTCTTTATAATGGGTGTGTTCCTTATCTTATCCTAGTGTCTAAATTCTTCTCCATGGCTGGAACCCCAAATAATATTCCTTTACGTGCTAAGGGGTATCTAGAGAGTGGGATAGGTTTACTAACTACCCTAACCCTAACGCGTACCCTAACCCTAACCCCTACCCTAAACCTAACACGTACCCTAATCCTAACCGTACCCTAAACCGAGCCCTAACCCTAACACTAACCCTAACCCTAACCCTAACCCATACCCTACGCCGTACCCGAAACCCTCCCCGAACCCGTACCCTAAGCCGTACCCTAAGCCTAACCCTAAGCCTAACCCTAACCCTAGGCTACCCATGACTGCTTCTGCCTCCAATAGATTTCCTAAGCACTAGTGTTTTAGGGAACAGCTTAAAAAGAGAATCCTAATGTGATTTCTTTATAATGGGTGTGTTCCTTATCTTATCCTAGTGTCTAAACTCTTCTCCATGGCTGGACCCTCAAATAATATTCCTTTACGTGCTAAGGGGTATCTAGAGAGTGGGATAGGTTTAATAACTACGCTAACCCTAACGCGTACCCTAACCCTAACCCCTACCCTAACCCTAACACGTACCCTAATCCTAACCCGTACCCTAAACCGAGCCCTAACCCTAACACTAACCCTAACCCTAACCCTAACCCATACCCTACGCCGTACCCGCACCCCTCCCCGAACCCGTAACCTAAGCCGTACCCTAAGCCTAACCCTAAGCCTAACCCTAACCCTAGGCTACCCTTGACTGCTTCTGCCTCCAATAGATTTCCTAAGCACTACTGTTTTAAGGAACAGCTTAAAAAGAGAATCCTAATGTGATTTCTTTATAATGGGTGTGTTCCTCATCTTATCCTAGTGTCTAAACTCTTCTCCATGGCTGCACCCCCAAATAATATTCCCTTTCGTGCTAAGGGGTATCTAGAGAGTGGAATAGGTTTAATAACTACCCTAACCCTAACGCGTACCCTAACCCTAACCCCTACCCTAACCCTAACACGTACCCTAATCCTAACCTGTACCCTAAACCGAGCCCTAACCCTAACACTAACCCTAACCCTAACCCTAACCCATACCCTACGCCGTACCCGCACCCCTCCCCGAACCCGTACCCTAAGCCATACCCTAAACCTAACCCTAAGCCTAACCCTAACCCTAGGCTACCCTTGACTGCTTCTGCCTCCAATTGATTTCCTAAGCACTAGTGTTTTAAGGAACAGCTTAAAAAGAGAATCCTAATGTGATTTCTTTATAATGGGTGTGTTCCTTATCTTATCCTAGTGTCTAAACTCTTCTCCATGGCTGGACCCCCAAATAATATTCCTTTACGTGCTAAGGGGGAGCTAGAGAGTGGGATAGGTTTACTAACTACCCTAGCCCTAACGCGTAACCTAAACCTAACCCCTACCCTAACCCTAACACGTACCCTAATCCTAACCCGTACCCTAAACCGAGCCCTAACCCTAACACTAACCCAAACCCTAACCCTAACCCATACCCTACGCCGTACACGAACACCTCCCCGAACCCATACCCCAAGCCGTACCCTAACCCTAACCCTAAGCCTAACCCTAACCCTAGGCTACCCTTGACTGCTTCTGCCTCCAATAGATTTCCTAAGCACTAGTGTTTTAAGGAACAGCTTAAAAAGAGAATCCTAAAGTGATTTCTTTATAATGGGTGTGTTCCTTATCTTATCCTAGTGTCTAAACTCTTCTCCATGGCTGGACCCCCAAATAATATTCCTTTACGTGCTAAGGGGTATCTAGAGAGTGGGATAGGTTTAATAACTACCCTAACCCTAATGCGTACCCTAACCCTAACCCCTACCCTAACCCTAACACGTACCCTAATCCTAACCCGTACCCTAAACCGAGCCCTAACCCTAACACTAACCCTAACCCTAACCCATACGCTACGCCGTACCCGAAACCCTCCCCGAACCCGTACCCTAAGCCGTACCCTAAGCCTAACCCTAAGCCTAACCTTACCCTAGGCTACCCTTGACTGCTTCTGCCTCCAATAGATTTCCTAAGCACTAGTGTTTTAAGGAACAGCTTAAAAAGAGAATCCTAATGTGATTTCTTTATAATGGGTGTGTTCCTTATCTTATCCTAGTGTCTAAACTCTTCTCCATGGCTGCACCCCCAAATAATATTGCCTTACGTGCTAAGGGGTATCTAGAGAGTGGGATAGGTTTAATAACTACCCTAACCCTAATGCGTACTCTAACCCTAACCCCTACCCTAACACTAACACGTACCCTAATCCTAACCCGTACCCTAAACCGAGCCCTAACCCTAACACTAACACTAACCCTAACCCTAACCCATACCCTACGCCGTACCTGAACCCCTCCCCAAACCCGTACCCTAAGCCGTACCCTGAGCCTAACCCTAAGCCTAACACTAACCCTAGGCTACCCTTGACTGCTTCTGCCTCCAATAGATTTCCTAAGCACTAGTGTTTTAAGCAACAGCTTAAAAAGAGAATCCTAATGTGATTTCTTTATAATGGGTGTGTTCCTTATCTTATCCTAGTGTCTAAATTCTTCTCCATGGCTGGAACCCCAAATAATATTCCTTTACGTGCTCAGGGGTATCTAGAGAGTGGGATAGGTTTACTAACTACCCTAACCCTAACGCGTACGCTAACCCTAACCCCTACCCTAAACCTAACACGTACCCTAATCCTAACCGTACCCTAAACCGAGCCCTAACCCTAACACTAACCCTAACCCTAACCCTAACCCTAACCCTAACCCATACCCTACGCCGTACCCGAAACCCTCCCCGAACCCGTACCCTAAGCCGTACCCTAAGCCTAACCCTAAGCGTAACCCTAACCCTACGCTACCCTTGACTGCTTCTGCCTCCAATAGATTTCCTAAGCACTAGTGTTTTAAGGAACAGCTTAAAAAGAGAATCCTAATGTGATTTCTTTATAATGGGTGTGTTCCTTATCTTATCCTAGTGTCTAAACTCTTCTCCATGGCTGGACCCCCAAATAATATTCCTTTACGTGCTAAGGGGGAGCTAGAGAGTGGGATAGGTTTACTAACTACCCTAGCCCTAACGCGTAACCTAACCCTAACCCCTACCCTAACCCTAACACGTACCCTAATCCTAACCCGTACCCTAAACCGAGCCCTAACCCTAACACTAACCCTAACCCTAACCCTAACCCATACCCTACGCCGTACACGAACACCTCCCCGAACCCATACCCCAAGCCGTACCCTAACCCTAACCCTAAGCCTAACCCTAACCCTAGGCTACCCTTGACTGCTTCTGCCTCCAATAGATTTCCTAAGCACTAGTGTTTTAAGGAACAGCTTAAAAAGAGAATCCTAAAGTGATTTCTTTATAATGGGTGTGTTCCTTATCTTATCCTAGTGTCTAAACTCTTCTCCATGGCTGGAACCCCAAATAATATTCCTTTACGTGCTGAGGGGTATCTAGAGAGTGGGATAGGTTTAATAACTACCCTAACCCTAATGCGTACTCTAACCCTAACCCCTACCCTAACACTAACACGTACCCTAATCCTAACCCGTACCCTAAACCGAGCCCTAACCCTAACACTAACACTAACCCTAACCCTAACCCATACCCTACGCCGTACCTGAACCCCTCCCCAAACCCGTACCCTAAGCCGTACCCTAAGCCTAACCCTAAGCCTAACACTAACCCTAGGCTACCCTTGACTGCTTCTGCCTCCAATAGATTTCCTAAGCACTAGTGTTTTAAGCAACAGCTTAAAAAGAGAATCCTAATGTGATTTCTTTATAATGGGTGTGTTCCTTATCTTATCCTAGTGTCTAAATTCTTCTCCATGGCTGGAACCCCAAATAATATTCCTTTACGTGCTAAGGGGTATCTAGAGAGTGGGATAGGTTTACTAACTACCCTAACCCTAACGCGTACCCTAACCCTAACCCCTACCCTAAACCTAACACGTACCCTAATCCTAACCGTACCCTAAACCGAGCCCTAACCCTAACACTAACCCTAACCCTAACCCTAACCCATACCCTACGCCGTACCCGAAACCCTCCCCGAACCCGTACCCTAAGCCGTACCCTAAGCCTAACCCTAAGCCTAACCCTAACCCTACGCTACCCTTGACTGCTTCTGCCTCCAATAGATTTCCTAAGCACTAGTGTTTTAAGGAACAGCTTAAAAAGAGAATCCTAATGTGATTTCTTTATAATGGGTGTGTTCCTTATCTTATCCTAGTGTCTAAACTCTTCTCCATGGCTGGACCCTCAAATAATATTCCTTTACGTGCTAAGGGGTATCTAGAGAGTGGGATAGGTTTAATAACTACCCTAACCCTAACGCGTACCCTAACCCTAACCCCTACCCTAACCCTAACACGTACCCTAATCCTAACCCGTACTCTAAACCGAGCCCTAACCCTAACACTAACCCTAACCCTAACCCTAACCCATACCGTACGCCGTACCCGCACCCCTCCCCGAACCCGTACCCTAAGCCGTACCCTAAGGCGAACCCTAAGCCTAACCCTAACCCTAGGCTACCCTTGACTGCTTCTGCCTCCAATAGATTTCCTAAGCACTAGTGTTTTAAGGAACAGCTTAAAAAGAGAATCCTAATGTGATTTCTTTATAATGGGTGTGTTCCTTATCTTATCCTAGTGCCTAAACTCTTCTCCATGGCTGGACCCCCAAATAATACTCCTTTACGTGCTAAGGGGTATCTAGAGAGTGGGATAGGTTTACTAACTACCCTAACCCTAACGCGTACCCTAACCCTAACCCCTACCCTAAACCTAACACGTACCCTAATCCTAACCGTACCCTAAACCGAGCCCTAACCCTAACACTAACCCTAACCCTAACCCTAACCCATACCCTATGTCGTACCCGAAACCCTCCCCGAACCCGTACCCTAAGCCGTACCCTAAGCCTAACCCTAAGCCTAACCCTAACCCTAGGCTACCCTTGACTGCTTCTGCCTCCAATAGATTTCCTAAGCACTAGTGTTTTAAGGAACAGCTTAAAAAGAGAATCCTAATGTGATTTCTTTATAATGGGTGTGTTCCTTATCTTATCCTAGTGTCTAAACTCTTCTCCATGGCTGGACCCTCAAATAATATTCCTTTACGTGCTAAGGGGTATCTAGAGAGTGGGATAGGTTTAATAACTACCCTAACCCTAACGCGTACCCTAACCCTAACCCCTACCCTAACCCTAACACGTACCCTAATCCTAACCCGTACCCTAAACCGAGCCCTAACCCTAACACTAACCCTAACCCTAACCCTAACCCATACCCTACGCCGTACCCGCACCCCTCCCCGAACCCGTAACCTAAGCCGTACCCTAAGCCTAACCCTAAGCCTAACCCTAACCCTAGGCTACCCTTGACTGCTTCTGCCTCCAATAGATTTCCTAAGCACTACTGTTTTAAGGAACAGCTTAAAAAGAGAATCCTAATGTGATTTCTTTATAATGGGTGTGTTCCTTATCTTATCCTAGTGTCTAAACTCTTCTCCATGGCTGCACCCCCAAATAATATTCCCTTACGTGCTAAGGGGTATCTAGAGAGTGGGATAGGTTTAATAACTACCCTAACCCTAACGCGTACCCTAACCCTAACCCCTACCCTAACCCTAACACGTACCCTAATCCTAACCTGTACCCTAAACCGAGCCCTAACCCTAACACTAACCCTAAACCTAACCCTAACCCATACCCTACGCCGTACCCGCACCCCTCCCCGAACCCGTACCCTAAGCCATATCCTAAACCTAACCCTAAGCCTAACCCTAACCCTAGGCTACCCTTGACTGCTTCTGCCTCCAATTGATTTCCTAAGCAGTAGTGTTTTAAGGAACAGCTTAAAAAGAGAATCCTAATGTGATTTCTTTATAATGGGTGTGTTCCTTGTCTTATCCTAGTGTCTAAACTCTTCTCCATGGCTGGACCCCCAAATAATATTCCTTTACGTGCTAAGGGGGAGCTAGAGAGTGGGATAGGTTTACTAACTACCCTAGCCCTAACGCGTAACCTAACCCTAACCCCTACCCTAACCCTAACACGTACCCTAATCCTAACCCGTACCCTAAACCGAGCCCTAACCCTAACACTAACCCAAACCCTAACCCTAACCCATACCCTACGCCGTACACGAACACCTCCCCGAACCCATACCCCAAGCCGTACCCTAACCCTAACCCTAAGCCTAACCCTAACCCTAGGCTACCCTTGACTGCTTCTGCCTCCAATAGATTTCCTAAGCACTAGTGTTTTAAGGAACAGCTTAAAAAGAGAATCCTAAAGTGATTTCTTTATAATGGGTGTGTTCCTTATCTTATCCTAGTGTCTAAACTCTTCTCCATGGCTGGAACCCCAAATAATATTCCTTTACGTGCTGAGGGGTATCTAGAGAGTGGGATAGGTTTAATAACTACCCTAACCCTAACGCGTACCCTAACCCTAACCCCTACCCTAACCCTAACACGTACCCTAATCCTAACCCGTACCCTAAACCGAGACCTAACCGTAACACTAACCCTAACCCTAACCCTAACCCATACCCTACGCCGTACCCGAAACCCTCCCCGAACCCGTACCCTAAGCCGTACCCTAAGCCTAACCCTAAGCCTAACCCTAACCCTAGGCTACCCTTGACTGCTTCTGCCTCCAATAGATTTCCTAAGCACTAGTGTTTTAAGGAACAGCTTAAAAAGAGAATCCTAATGTGATTTCTTTATAATGTGTGTGTTCCTTATCTTATCCTAGTGTCTAAACTCTTCTCCATGGCTGGACCCTCAAATAATATTCCTTTACGTGCTAAGGGGTATCTAGAGAGTGGGATAGGTTTAATAACTACCCTAACCCTAACGCGTACCCTAACCCTAAACCCTACCCTAACCCTAACACGTACCCTAATACTAACCTGTACCCTAAACCGAGCCCTAACCCTAACACTAACCCTAACCCTAACCCTAACCCATACCCTACGCCGTACCCGCACCCCTCCCCGAACCCGTACCCTAAGCCGTACCCTAAGCCTAACCCTAAGCCTAACCCTAACCCTAGGCTACCCTTGACTGCTTCTGCCTCCAATAGATTTCCTAAGCACTAGTGTTTTAAGGAACAGCTTAAAAAGAGAATCCTAATGTGATTTCTTTATAATGGTTGTGTTCCTTATCTTATCCTAGTGTCTAAACTCTTCTCCATGGCTGGACCCCCAAATAATATTCCTTTACGTGCTAAGGGGTATCTAGAGAGTGGGATAGGTTTAATAACTACCCTAACCCTAACGCATACCCTAACCCTAACCCCTACCCTAACCCTAACACGTACCCTAATCCTAACCCGTACCCTAAACCGAGCCCTAACCCTAACACTAACCCTAACCCTAACCCTAACCCATACCCTACGCCGTACCCGAACCCCTCCCCGAACCCATTCCCCAAGCCGTACCCTAAAGCTAACCCTAAGCCTAACCCTAACCCTAGGCTACCCTTGACTGCTTCTGCCTCCAATAGATTTCCTAAGCACTAGTGTTTTAAGGAACAGCTTAAAAAGAGAATCCTAATGTGATTTCTTTATAATGGGTGTGTTCCTTATCTTATCCTAGTGTCTAAACTCTTCTCCATGGCTGCACCCCCAAATAATATTGCCTTACGTGCTAAGGGGTATCTAGAGAGTGGGATAGGTTTAATAACTACCCTAACCCTAATGCGTACTCTAATCCTAACCCCTACCCTAACACTAACACGTACCCTAATCCTAACCCGTACCCTAAACCGAGCCCTAACCCTAACACTAACACTAACCCTAACCCTAACCCATACCCTACGCCGTACCTGAACCCCTCCCCAAACCCGTACCCTAAGCCATACCCTAAGCCTAACCCTAAGCCTAACACTAACCCTAGGCTACCCTTGACTGCTTCTGCCTCCAATAGATTTCCTAAGCACTAGTGTTTTAAGCAACAGCTTAAAAAGAGAATCCTAATGTGATTTCTTTATAATGGGTGTGTTCCTTATCTTATCCTAGTGTCTAAATTCTTCTCCATGGCTGGAACCCCAAATAATATTCCTTTACGTGCTAAGGGGTATCTAGAGAGTGGGATAGGTTTACTAACTACCCTAACCCTAACGCGTACCCTAACCCTAACCCCTACCCTAAACCTAACACGTACCCTAATCCTAACCGTACCCTAAACCGAGCCCTAACCCTAACACTAACCCTAACCCTAACCCTAACCCATACCCTACGCCGTACCCGAAACCCTCCCCGAACCCGTACCCTAAGCCGTACCCTAAGCCTAACCCTAAGCCTAACCCTAACCCTAGGCTACCCTTGACTGCTTCTGCCTCCAATAGATTTCCTAAGCACTAGTGTTTTAGGGAACAGCTTAAAAAGAGAATCCTAATGTGATTTCTTTATAATGGGTGTGTTCCTTATCTTATCCTAGTGTCTAAACTCTTCTCCATGGCTGGACCCCCAAATAATATTCCTTTACGTGCTAAGGGGGAGCTAGAGAGTGGGATAGGTTTACTAACTACCCTAGCCCTAACGCGTAACCTAACCCTAACCCCTACCCTAACCCTAACACGTACCCTAATCCTAACCCGTACCCTAAACCGAGCCCTAACCCTAACACTAACCCTAACCCTAACCCTAACCCATACCCTACGCCGTACACGAACACCTCCCCGAACCCATACCCCAAGCCGTACCCTAACCCTAACCCTAAGCCTAACCCTAACCCTAGGCTACCCTTGACTGCTTCTGCCTCCAATAGATTTCCTAAGCACTAGTGTTTTAAGGAACAGCTTAAAAAGAGAATCCTAAAGTGATTTCTTTATAATGGGTGTGTTCCTTATCTTATCCTAGTGTCTAAACTCTTCTCCATGGCTGGAACCCCAAATAATATTCCTTTACGTGCTGAGGGGTATCTAGAGAGTGGGATAGGTTTAATAACTACCCTAACCCTAATGCGTACTCTAACCCTAACCCCTACCCTAACACTAACACGTACCCTAATCCTAACCCGTACCCTAAACCGAGCCCTAACCCTAACACTAACACTAACCCTAACCCTAACCCATACCCTACGCCGTACCTGAACCCCTCCCCAAACCCGTACCCTAAGCCGTACCCTAAGCCTAACCCTAAGCCTAACACTAACCCTAGGCTACCCTTGACTGCTTCTGCCTCCAATAGATTTCCTAAGCACTAGTGTTTTAAGCAACAGCTTAAAAAGAGAATCCTAATGTGATTTCTTTATAATGGGTGTGTTCCTTATCTTATCCTAGTGTCTAAATTCTTCTCCATGGCTGGAACCCCAAATAATATTCCTTTACGTGCTAAGGGGTATCTAGAGAGTGGGATAGGTTTACTAACTACCCTAACCCTAACGCGTACCCTAACCCTAACCCCTACCCTAAACCTAACACGTACCCTAATCCTAACCGTACCCTAAACCGAGCCCTAACCCTAACACTAACCCTAACCCTAACCCTAACCCATACCCTACGCCGTACCCGAAACCCTCCCCGAACCCGTACCCTAAGCCGTACCCTAAGCCTAACCCTAAGCCTAACCCTAACCCTACGCTACCCTTGACTGCTTCTGCCTCCAATAGATTTCCTAAGCACTAGTGTTTTAAGGAACAGCTTAAAAAGAGAATCCTAATGTGATTTCTTTATAATGGGTGTGTTCCTTATCTTATCCTAGTGTCTAAACTCTTCTCCATGGCTGGACCCTCAAATAATATTCCTTTACGTGCTAAGGGGTATCTAGAGAGTGGGATAGGTTTAATAACTACCCTAACCCTAACGCGTACCCTAACCCTAACCCCTACCCTAACCCTAACACGTACCCTAATCCTAACCCGTACTCTAAACCGAGCCCTAACCCTAACACTAACCCTAACCCTAACCCTAACCCATACCGTACGCCGTACCCGCACCCCTCCCCGAACCCGTACCCTAAGCCGTACCCTAAGGCGAACCCTAAGCCTAACCCTAACCCTAGGCTACCCTTGACTGCTTCTGCCTCCAATAGATTTCCTAAGCACTAGTGTTTTAAGGAACAGCTTAAAAAGAGAATCCTAATGTGATTTCTTTATAATGGGTGTGTTCCTTATCTTATCCTAGTGCCTAAACTCTTCTCCATGGCTGGACCCCCAAATAATACTCCTTTACGTGCTAAGGGGTATCTAGAGAGTGGGATAGGTTTACTAACTACCCTAACCCTAACGCGTACCCTAACCCTAACCCCTACCCTAAACCTAACACGTACCCTAATCCTAACCGTACCCTAAACCGAGCCCTAACCCTAACACTAACCCTAACCCTAACCCTAACCCATACCCTATGTCGTACCCGAAACCCTCCCCGAACCCGTACCCTAAGCCGTACCCTAAGCCTAACCCTAAGCCTAACCCTAACCCTAGGCTACCCTTGACTGCTTCTGCCTCCAATAGATTTCCTAAGCACTAGTGTTTTAAGGAACAGCTTAAAAAGAGAATCCTAATGTGATTTCTTTATAATGGGTGTGTTCCTTATCTTATCCTAGTGTCTAAACTCTTCTCCATGGCTGGACCCTCAAATAATATTCCTTTACGTGCTAAGGGGTATCTAGAGAGTGGGATAGGTTTAATAACTACCCTAACCCTAACGCGTACCCTAACCCTAACCCCTACCCTAACCCTAACACGTACCCTAATCCTAACCCGTACCCTAAACCGAGCCCTAACCCTAACACTAACCCTAACCCTAACCCTAACCCATACCCTACGCCGTACCCGCACCCCTCCCCGAACCCGTAACCTAAGCCGTACCCTAAGCCTAACCCTAAGCCTAACCCTAACCCTAGGCTACCCTTGACTGCTTCTGCCTCCAATAGATTTCCTAAGCACTACTGTTTTAAGGAACAGCTTAAAAAGAGAATCCTAATGTGATTTCTTTATAATGGGTGTGTTCCTTATCTTATCCTAGTGTCTAAACTCTTCTCCATGGCTGCACCCCCAAATAATATTCCCTTACGTGCTAAGGGGTATCTAGAGAGTGGGATAGGTTTAATAACTACCCTAACCCTAACGCGTACCCTAACCCTAACCCCTACCCTAACCCTAACACGTACCCTAATCCTAACCTGTACCCTAAACCGAGCCCTAACCCTAACACTAACCCTAAACCTAACCCTAACCCATACCCTACGCCGTACCCGCACCCCTCCCCGAACCCGTACCCTAAGCCATATCCTAAACCTAACCCTAAGCCTAACCCTAACCCTAGGCTACCCTTGACTGCTTCTGCCTCCAATTGATTTCCTAAGCAGTAGTGTTTTAAGGAACAGCTTAAAAAGAGAATCCTAATGTGATTTCTTTATAATGGGTGTGTTCCTTGTCTTATCCTAGTGTCTAAACTCTTCTCCATGGCTGGACCCCCAAATAATATTCCTTTACGTGCTAAGGGGGAGCTAGAGAGTGGGATAGGTTTACTAACTACCCTAGCCCTAACGCGTAACCTAACCCTAACCCCTACCCTAACCCTAACACGTACCCTAATCCTAACCCGTACCCTAAACCGAGCCCTAACCCTAACACTAACCCAAACCCTAACCCTAACCCATACCCTACGCCGTACACGAACACCTCCCCGAACCCATACCCCAAGCCGTACCCTAACCCTAACCCTAAGCCTAACCCTAACCCTAGGCTACCCTTGACTGCTTCTGCCTCCAATAGATTTCCTAAGCACTAGTGTTTTAAGGAACAGCTTAAAAAGAGAATCCTAAAGTGATTTCTTTATAATGGGTGTGTTCCTTATCTTATCCTAGTGTCTAAACTCTTCTCCATGGCTGGAACCCCAAATAATATTCCTTTACGTGCTGAGGGGTATCTAGAGAGTGGGATAGGTTTAATAACTACCCTAACCCTAACGCGTACCCTAACCCTAACCCCTACCCTAACCCTAACACGTACCCTAATCCTAACCCGTACCCTAAACCGAGACCTAACCGTAACACTAACCCTAACCCTAACCCTAACCCATACCCTACGCCGTACCCGAAACCCTCCCCGAACCCGTACCCTAAGCCGTACCCTAAGCCTAACCCTAAGCCTAACCCTAACCCTAGGCTACCCTTGACTGCTTCTGCCTCCAATAGATTTCCTAAGCACTAGTGTTTTAAGGAACAGCTTAAAAAGAGAATCCTAATGTGATTTCTTTATAATGTGTGTGTTCCTTATCTTATCCTAGTGTCTAAACTCTTCTCCATGGCTGGACCCTCAAATAATATTCCTTTACGTGCTAAGGGGTATCTAGAGAGTGGGATAGGTTTAATAACTACCCTAACCCTAACGCGTACCCTAACCCTAAACCCTACCCTAACCCTAACACGTACCCTAATACTAACCTGTACCCTAAACCGAGCCCTAACCCTAACACTAACCCTAACCCTAACCCTAACCCATACCCTACGCCGTACCCGCACCCCTCCCCGAACCCGTACCCTAAGCCGTACCCTAAGCCTAACCCTAAGCCTAACCCTAACCCTAGGCTACCCTTGACTGCTTCTGCCTCCAATAGATTTCCTAAGCACTAGTGTTTTAAGGAACAGCTTAAAAAGAGAATCCTAATGTGATTTCTTTATAATGGTTGTGTTCCTTATCTTATCCTAGTGTCTAAACTCTTCTCCATGGCTGGACCCCCAAATAATATTCCTTTACGTGCTAAGGGGTATCTAGAGAGTGGGATAGGTTTAATAACTACCCTAACCCTAACGCATACCCTAACCCTAACCCCTACCCTAACCCTAACACGTACCCTAATCCTAACCCGTACCCTAAACCGAGCCCTAACCCTAACACTAACCCTAACCCTAACCCTAACCCATACCCTACGCCGTACCCGAACCCCTCCCCGAACCCATTCCCCAAGCCGTACCCTAAAGCTAACCCTAAGCCTAACCCTAACCCTAGGCTACCCTTGACTGCTTCTGCCTCCAATAGATTTCCTAAGCACTAGTGTTTTAAGGAACAGCTTAAAAAGAGAATCCTAATGTGATTTCTTTATAATGGGTGTGTTCCTTATCTTATCCTAGTGTCTAAACTCTTCTCCATGGCTGCACCCCCAAATAATATTGCCTTACGTGCTAAGGGGTATCTAGAGAGTGGGATAGGTTTAATAACTACCCTAACCCTAATGCGTACTCTAATCCTAACCCCTACCCTAACACTAACACGTACCCTAATCCTAACCCGTACCCTAAACCGAGCCCTAACCCTAACACTAACACTAACCCTAACCCTAACCCATACCCTACGCCGTACCTGAACCCCTCCCCAAACCCGTACCCTAAGCCATACCCTAAGCCTAACCCTAAGCCTAACACTAACCCTAGGCTACCCTTGACTGCTTCTGCCTCCAATAGATTTCCTAAGCACTAGTGTTTTAAGCAACAGCTTAAAAAGAGAATCCTAATGTGATTTCTTTATAATGGGTGTGTTCCTTATCTTATCCTAGTGTCTAAATTCTTCTCCATGGCTGGAACCCCAAATAATATTCCTTTACGTGCTAAGGGGTATCTAGAGAGTGGGATAGGTTTACTAACTACCCTAACCCTAACGCGTACCCTAACCCTAACCCCTACCCTAAACCTAACACGTACCCTAATCCTAACCGTACCCTAAACCGAGCCCTAACCCTAACACTAACCCTAACCCTAACCCTAACCCATACCCTACGCCGTACCCGAAACCCTCCCCGAACCCGTACCCTAAGCCGTACCCTAAGCCTAACCCTAAGCCTAACCCTAACCCTAGGCTACCCTTGACTGCTTCTGCCTCCAATAGATTTCCTAAGCACTAGTGTTTTAGGGAACAGCTTAAAAAGAGAATCCTAATGTGATTTCTTTATAATGGGTGTGTTCCTTATCTTATCCTAGTGTCTAAACTCTTCTCCATGGCTGGACCCTCAAATAATATTCCTTTACGTGCTAAGGGGTATCTAGAGAGTGGGATAGGTTTAATAACTACCCTAACCCTAACGCGTACCCTAACCCTAACCCCTACCCTAACCCTAACACGTACCCTAATCCTAACCCGTACCCTAAACCGAGCCCTAACCCTAACACTAACCCTAACCCTAACCCTAACCCATACCCTACGCCGTACCCGCACCCCTCCCCGAACCCGTAACCTAAGCCATACCCTAAGCCTAACCCTAAGCCTAACCCTAACCCTAGGCTACCCTTGACTGCTTCTGCCTCCAATAGATTTCCTAAGCACTACTGTTTTAAGGAACAGCTTAAAAAGAGAATCCTAATGTGATTTCTTTATAATGGGTGTGTTCCTCATCTTATCCTAGTGTCTAAACTCTTCTCCATGGCTGCACCCCCAAATAATATTCCCTTACGTGCTAAGGGGTATCTAGAGAGTGGAATAGGTTTAATAACTACCCTAACCCTAACGCGTACCCTAACCCTAACCCCTACCCTAACCCTAACACGTACCCTAATCCTAACCTGTACCCTAAACCGAGCCCTAACCCTAACACTAACCCTAACCCTAACCCTAACCCATACCCTACGCCGTACCCGCACCCCTCCGCGAACCCGTACCCTAAGCCATACCCTAAACCTAACCCTAAGCCTAACCCTAACCATAGGCTACCCTTGACTGCTTCTGCCTCCAATTGATTTCCTAAGCACTAGTGTTTTAAGGAACAGCTTAAAAAGAGAATCCTAATGTGATTTCTTTATAATGGGTGTGTTCCTTATCTTATCCTAGTGTCTAAACTCTTCTCCATGGCTGGACCCCCAAATAATATTCCTTTACGTGCTAAGGGGGAGCTAGAGAGTGGGATAGGTTTACTAACTACCCTAGCCCTAACGCGTAACCTAACCCTAACCCCTACCCTAACCCTAACACGTACCCTAATCCTAACCCGTACCCTAAACCGAGCCCTAACCCTAACACTAACCCAAACCCTAACCCTAACCCATACCCTACGCCGTACACGAACACCTCCCCGAACCCATACCCCAAGCCGTACCCTAACCCTAACCCTAAGCCTAACCCTAACCCTAGGCTACCCTTGACTGCTTCTGCCTCCAATAGATTTCCTAAGCACTAGTGTTTTAAGGAACAGCTTAAAAAGAGAATCCTAAAGTGATTTCTTTATAATGGGTGTGTTCCTTATCTTATCCTAGTGTCTAAACTCTTCTCCATGGCTGGACCCCCAAATAATATTCCTTTACGTGCTAAGGGGTATCTAGAGAGTGGGATAGGTTTAATAACTACCCTAACCCTAATGCGTACCCTAACCCTAACCCCTACCCTAACCCTAACACGTACCCTAATCCTAACCCGTACCCTAAACCGAGCCCTAACCCTAACACTAACCCTAACCCTAACCCATACGCTACGCTGTACCCGAAACCCTCCCCGAACCCGTACCCTAAGCCGTACCCTAAGCCTAACCCTAAGCCTAACCTTACCCTAGGCTACCCTTGACTGCTTCTGCCTCCAATAGATTTCCTAAGCACTAGTGTTTTAAGGAACAGCTTAAAAAGAGAATCCTAATGTGATTTCTTTATAATGGGTGTGTTCCTTATCTTATCCTAGTGTCTAAACTCTTCTCCATGGCTGCACCCCCAAATAATATTGCCTTACGTGCTAAGGGGTATCTAGAGAGTGGGATAGGTTTAATAACTACCCTAACCCTAATGCGTACTCTAACCCTAACCCCTACCCTAACACTAACACGTACCCTAATCCTAACCCGTACCCTAAACCGAGCCCTAACCCTAACACTAACACTAACCCTAACCCTAACCCATACCCTACGCCGTACCTGAACCCCTCCCCAAACCCGTACCCTAAGCCGTACCCTAAGCCTAACCCTAAGCCTAACACTAACCCTAGGCTACCCTTGACTGCTTCTGCCTCCAATAGATTTCCTAAGCACTAGTGTTTTAAGCAACAGCTTAAAAAGAGAATCCTAATGTGATTTCTTTATAATGGGTGTGTTCCTTATCTTATCCTAGTGTCTAAATTCTTCTCCATGGCTGGAACCCCAAATAATATTCCTTTACGTGCTAAGGGGTATCTAGAGAGTGGGATAGGTTTACTAACTACCCTAACCCTAACGCGTACCCTAACCCTAACCCCTACCCTAAACCTAACACGTACCCTAATCCTAACCGTACCCTAAACCGAGCCCTAACCCTAACACTAACCCTAACCCTAACCCTAACCCATACCCTACGCCGTACCCGAAACCCTCCCCGAACCCGTACCCTAAGCCGTACCCTAAGCCTAACCCTAAGCCTAACCCTAACCCTACGCTACCCTTGACTGCTTCTGCCTCCAATAGATTTCCTAAGCACTAGTGTTTTAAGGAACAGCTTAAAAAGAGAATCCTAATGTGATTTCTTTATAATGGGTGTGTTCCTTATCTTATCCTAGTGTCTAAACTCTTCTCCATGGCTGGACCCTCAAATAATATTCCTTTACGTGCTAAGGGGTATCTAGAGAGTGGGATAGGTTTAATAACTACCCTAACCCTAACGCGTACCCTAACCCTAACCCCTACCCTAACCCTAACACGTACCCTAATCCTAACCCGTACTCTAAACCGAGCCCTAACCCTAACACTAACCCTAACCCTAACCCTAACCCATACCGTACGCCGTACCCGCACCCCTCCCCGAACCCGTACCCTAAGCCGTACCCTAAGCCGAACCCTAAGCCTAACCCTAACCCTAGGCTACCCTTGACTGCTTCTGCCTCCAATAGATTTCCTAAGCACTAGTGTTTTAAGGAACAGCTTAAAAAGAGAATCCTAATGTGATTTCTTTATAATGGGTGTGTTCCTTATCTTATCCTAGTGCCTAAACTCTTCTCCATGGCTGGACCCCCAAATAATACTCCTTTACGTGCTAAGGGGTATCTAGAGAGTGGGATATGTTTACTAACTACCCTAACCCTAACGCGTACCCTAACCCTAACCCCTACCCTAAACCTAACACGTACCCTAATCCTAACCGTACCCTAAACCGAGCCCTAACCCTAACACTAACCCTAACCCTAACCCTAACCCATACCCTATGTCGTACCCGAAACCCTCCCCGTACCCGTACCCTAAGCCGTACCCTAAGCCTAACCCTAAGCCTAACCCTAACCCTAGGCTACCCTTGACTGCTTCTGCCTCCAATAGATTTCCTAAGCACTAGTGTTTTAAGGAACAGCTTAAAAAGAGAATCCTAATGTGATTTCTTTATAATGGGTGTGTTCCTTATCTTATCCTAGTGTCTAAACTCTTCTCCATGGCTGGACCCTCAAATAATATTCCTTTACGTGCTAAGGGGTATCTAGAGAGTGGGATAGGTTTAATAACTACCCTAACCCTAACGCGTACCCTAACCCTAACCCCTACCCTAACCCTAACACGTACCCTAATCCTAACCCGTACTCTAAACCGAGCCCTAACCCTAACACTAACCCTAACCCTAACCCTAACCCATACCGTACGCCGTACCCGCACCCCTCCCCGAACCCGTACCCTAAGCCGTACCCTAAGCCGAACCCTAAGCCTAACCCTAACCCTAGGCTACCCTTGACTGCTTCTGCCTCCAATAGATTTCCTAAGCACTAGTGTTTTAAGGAACAGCTTAAAAAGAGAATCCTAATGTGATTTCTTTATAATGGGTGTGTTCCTTATCTTATCCTAGTGCCTAAACTCTTCTCCATGGCTGGACCCCCAAATAATACTCCTTTACGTGCTAAGGGGTATCTAGAGAGTGGGATAGGTTTACTAACTACCCTAACCCTAACGCGTACCCTAACCCTAACCCCTACCCTAAACCTAACACGTACCCTAATCCTAACCGTACCCTAAACCGAGCCCTAACCCTAACACTAACCCTAACCCTAACCCTAACCCATACCCTATGTCGTACCCGAAACCCTCCCCGAACCCGTACCCTAAGCCGTACCCTAAGCCTAACCCTAAGCCTAACCCTAACCCTAGGCTACCCTTGACTGCTTCTGCCTCCAATAGATTTCCTAAGCACTAGTGTTTTAAGGAACAGCTTAAAAAGAGAATCCTAATGTGATTTCTTTATAATGGGTGTGTTCCTTATCTTATCCTAGTGTCTAAACTCTTCTCCATGGCTGGACCCTCAAATAATATTCCTTTACGTGCTAAGGGGTATCTAGAGAGTGGGATAGGTTTAATAACTACCCTAACCCTAACGCGTACCCTAACCCTAACCCCTACCCTAACCCTAACACGTACCCTAATCCTAACCCGTACCCTAAACCGAGCCCTAACCCTAACACTAACCCTAACCCTAACCCTAACCCATACCCTACGCCGTACCCGCACCCCTCCCCGAACCCGTAACCTAAGCCGTACCCTAAGCCTAACCCTAAGCCTAACCCTAACCCTAGGCTACCCTTGACTGCTTCTGCCTCCAATAGATTTCCTAAGCACTACTGTTTTAAGGAACAGCTTAAAAAGAGAATCCTAATGTGATTTCTTTATAATGGGTGTGTTCCTTATCTTATCCTAGTGTCTAAACTCTTCTCCATGGCTGCACCCCCAAATAATATTCCCTTACGTGCTAAGGGGTATCTAGAGAGTGGGATAGGTTTAATAACTACCCTAACCCTAACGCGTACCCTAACCCTAACCCCTACCCTAACCCTAACACGTACCCTAATCCTAACCTGTACCCTAAACCGAGCCCTAACCCTAACACTAACCCTAAACCTAACCCTAACCCATACCCTACGCCGTACCCGCACCCCTCCCCGAACCCGTACCCTAAGCCATATCCTAAACCTAACCCTAAGCCTAACCCTAACCCTAGGCTACCCTTGACTGCTTCTGCCTCCAATTGATTTCCTAAGCAGTAGTGTTTTAAGGAACAGCTTAAAAAGAGAATCCTAATGTGATTTCTTTATAATGGGTGTGTTCCTTGTCTTATCCTAGTGTCTAAACTCTTCTCCATGGCTGGACCCCCAAATAATATTCCTTTACGTGCTAAGGGGGAGCTAGAGAGTGGGATAGGTTTACTAACTACCCTAGCCCTAACGCGTAACCTAACCCTAACCCCTACCCTAACCCTAACACGTACCCTAATCCTAACCCGTACCCTAAACCGAGCCCTAACCCTAACACTAACCCAAACCCTAACCCTAACCCATACCCTACGCCGTACACGAACACCTCCCCGAACCCATACCCCAAGCCGTACCCTAACCCTAACCCTAAGCCTAACCCTAACCCTAGGCTACCCTTGACTGCTTCTGCCTCCAATAGATTTCCTAAGCACTAGTGTTTTAAGGAACAGCTTAAAAAGAGAATCCTAAAGTGATTTCTTTATAATGGGTGTGTTCCTTATCTTATCCTAGTGTCTAAACTCTTCTCCATGGCTGGAACCCCAAATAATATTCCTTTACGTGCTGAGGGGTATCTAGAGAGTGGGATAGGTTTAATAACTACCCTAACCCTAACGCGTACCCTAACCCTAACCCCTACCCTAACCCTAACACGTACCCTAATCCTAACCCGTACCCTAAACCGAGACCTAACCGTAACACTAACCCTAACCCTAACCCTAACCCATACCCTACGCCGTACCCGAAACCCTCCCCGAACCCGTACCCTAAGCCGTACCCTAAGCCTAACCCTAAGCCTAACCCTAACCCTAGGCTACCCTTGACTGCTTCTGCCTCCAATAGATTTCCTAAGCACTAGTGTTTTAAGGAACAGCTTAAAAAGAGAATCCTAATGTGATTTCTTTATAATGTGTGTGTTCCTTATCTTATCCTAGTGTCTAAACTCTTCTCCATGGCTGGACCCTCAAATAATATTCCTTTACGTGCTAAGGGGTATCTAGAGAGTGGGATAGGTTTAATAACTACCCTAACCCTAACGCGTACCCTAACCCTAAACCCTACCCTAACCCTAACACGTACCCTAATACTAACCTGTACCCTAAACCGAGCCCTAACCCTAACACTAACCCTAACCCTAACCCTAACCCATACCCTACGCCGTACCCGCACCCCTCCCCGAACCCGTACCCTAAGCCGTACCCTAAGCCTAACCCTAAGCCTAACCCTAACCCTAGGCTACCCTTGACTGCTTCTGCCTCCAATAGATTTCCTAAGCACTAGTGTTTTAAGGAACAGCTTAAAAAGAGAATCCTAATGTGATTTCTTTATAATGGTTGTGTTCCTTATCTTATCCTAGTGTCTAAACTCTTCTCCATGGCTGGACCCCCAAATAATATTCCTTTACGTGCTAAGGGGTATCTAGAGAGTGGGATAGGTTTAATAACTACCCTAACCCTAACGCATACCCTAACCCTAACCCCTACCCTAACCCTAACACGTACCCTAATCCTAACCCGTACCCTAAACCGAGCCCTAACCCTAACACTAACCCTAACCCTAACCCTAACCCATACCCTACGCCGTACCCGAACCCCTCCCCGAACCCATTCCCCAAGCCGTACCCTAAAGCTAACCCTAAGCCTAACCCTAACCCTAGGCTACCCTTGACTGCTTCTGCCTCCAATAGATTTCCTAAGCACTAGTGTTTTAAGGAACAGCTTAAAAAGAGAATCCTAATGTGATTTCTTTATAATGGGTGTGTTCCTTATCTTATCCTAGTGTCTAAACTCTTCTCCATGGCTGCACCCCCAAATAATATTGCCTTACGTGCTAAGGGGTATCTAGAGAGTGGGATAGGTTTAATAACTACCCTAACCCTAATGCGTACTCTAATCCTAACCCCTACCCTAACACTAACACGTACCCTAATCCTAACCCGTACCCTAAACCGAGCCCTAACCCTAACACTAACACTAACCCTAACCCTAACCCATACCCTACGCCGTACCTGAACCCCTCCCCAAACCCGTACCCTAAGCCATACCCTAAGCCTAACCCTAAGCCTAACACTAACCCTAGGCTACCCTTGACTGCTTCTGCCTCCAATAGATTTCCTAAGCACTAGTGTTTTAAGCAACAGCTTAAAAAGAGAATCCTAATGTGATTTCTTTATAATGGGTGTGTTCCTTATCTTATCCTAGTGTCTAAATTCTTCTCCATGGCTGGAACCCCAAATAATATTCCTTTACGTGCTAAGGGGTATCTAGAGAGTGGGATAGGTTTACTAACTACCCTAACCCTAACGCGTACCCTAACCCTAACCCCTACCCTAAACCTAACACGTACCCTAATCCTAACCGTACCCTAAACCGAGCCCTAACCCTAACACTAACCCTAACCCTAACCCTAACCCATACCCTACGCCGTACCCGAAACCCTCCCCGAACCCGTACCCTAAGCCGTACCCTAAGCCTAACCCTAAGCCTAACCCTAACCCTAGGCTACCCTTGACTGCTTCTGCCTCCAATAGATTTCCTAAGCACTAGTGTTTTAGGGAACAGCTTAAAAAGAGAATCCTAATGTGATTTCTTTATAATGGGTGTGTTCCTTATCTTATCCTAGTGTCTAAACTCTTCTCCATGGCTGGACCCTCAAATAATATTCCTTTACGTGCTAAGGGGTATCTAGAGAGTGGGATAGGTTTAATAACTACCCTAACCCTAACGCGTACCCTAACCCTAACCCCTACCCTAACCCTAACACGTACCCTAATCCTAACCCGTACCCTAAACCGAGCCCTAACCCTAACACTAACCCTAACCCTAACCCTAACCCATACCCTACGCCGTACCCGCACCCCTCCCCGAACCCGTAACCTAAGCCATACCCTAAGCCTAACCCTAAGCCTAACCCTAACCCTAGGCTACCCTTGACTGCTTCTGCCTCCAATAGATTTCCTAAGCACTACTGTTTTAAGGAACAGCTTAAAAAGAGAATCCTAATGTGATTTCTTTATAATGGGTGTGTTCCTCATCTTATCCTAGTGTCTAAACTCTTCTCCATGGCTGCACCCCCAAATAATATTCCCTTACGTGCTAAGGGGTATCTAGAGAGTGGAATAGGTTTAATAACTACCCTAACCCTAACGCGTACCCTAACCCTAACCCCTACCCTAACCCTAACACGTACCCTAATCCTAACCTGTACCCTAAACCGAGCCCTAACCCTAACACTAACCCTAACCCTAACCCTAACCCATACCCTACGCCGTACCCGCACCCCTCCGCGAACCCGTACCCTAAGCCATACCCTAAACCTAACCCTAAGCCTAACCCTAACCATAGGCTACCCTTGACTGCTTCTGCCTCCAATTGATTTCCTAAGCACTAGTGTTTTAAGGAACAGCTTAAAAAGAGAATCCTAATGTGATTTCTTTATAATGGGTGTGTTCCTTATCTTATCCTAGTGTCTAAACTCTTCTCCATGGCTGGACCCCCAAATAATATTCCTTTACGTGCTAAGGGGGAGCTAGAGAGTGGGATAGGTTTACTAACTACCCTAGCCCTAACGCGTAACCTAACCCTAACCCCTACCCTAACCCTAACACGTACCCTAATCCTAACCCGTACCCTAAACCGAGCCCTAACCCTAACACTAACCCAAACCCTAACCCTAACCCATACCCTACGCCGTACACGAACACCTCCCCGAACCCATACCCCAAGCCGTACCCTAACCCTAACCCTAAGCCTAACCCTAACCCTAGGCTACCCTTGACTGCTTCTGCCTCCAATAGATTTCCTAAGCACTAGTGTTTTAAGGAACAGCTTAAAAAGAGAATCCTAAAGTGATTTCTTTATAATGGGTGTGTTCCTTATCTTATCCTAGTGTCTAAACTCTTCTCCATGGCTGGACCCCCAAATAATATTCCTTTACGTGCTAAGGGGTATCTAGAGAGTGGGATAGGTTTAATAACTACCCTAACCCTAATGCGTACCCTAACCCTAACCCCTACCCTAACCCTAACACGTACCCTAATCCTAACCCGTACCCTAAACCGAGCCCTAACCCTAACACTAACCCTAACCCTAACCCATACGCTACGCTGTACCCGAAACCCTCCCCGAACCCGTACCCTAAGCCGTACCCTAAGCCTAACCCTAAGCCTAACCTTACCCTAGGCTACCCTTGACTGCTTCTGCCTCCAATAGATTTCCTAAGCACTAGTGTTTTAAGGAACAGCTTAAAAAGAGAATCCTAATGTGATTTCTTTATAATGGGTGTGTTCCTTATCTTATCCTAGTGTCTAAACTCTTCTCCATGGCTGCACCCCCAAATAATATTGCCTTACGTGCTAAGGGGTATCTAGAGAGTGGGATAGGTTTAATAACTACCCTAACCCTAATGCGTACTCTAACCCTAACCCCTACCCTAACACTAACACGTACCCTAATCCTAACCCGTACCCTAAACCGAGCCCTAACCCTAACACTAACACTAACCCTAACCCTAACCCATACCCTACGCCGTACCTGAACCCCTCCCCAAACCCGTACCCTAAGCCGTACCCTAAGCCTAACCCTAAGCCTAACACTAACCCTAGGCTACCCTTGACTGCTTCTGCCTCCAATAGATTTCCTAAGCACTAGTGTTTTAAGCAACAGCTTAAAAAGAGAATCCTAATGTGATTTCTTTATAATGGGTGTGTTCCTTATCTTATCCTAGTGTCTAAATTCTTCTCCATGGCTGGAACCCCAAATAATATTCCTTTACGTGCTAAGGGGTATCTAGAGAGTGGGATAGGTTTACTAACTACCCTAACCCTAACGCGTACCCTAACCCTAACCCCTACCCTAAACCTAACACGTACCCTAATCCTAACCGTACCCTAAACCGAGCCCTAACCCTAACACTAACCCTAACCCTAACCCTAACCCATACCCTACGCCGTACCCGAAACCCTCCCCGAACCCGTACCCTAAGCCGTACCCTAAGCCTAACCCTAAGCCTAACCCTAACCCTACGCTACCCTTGACTGCTTCTGCCTCCAATAGATTTCCTAAGCACTAGTGTTTTAAGGAACAGCTTAAAAAGAGAATCCTAATGTGATTTCTTTATAATGGGTGTGTTCCTTATCTTATCCTAGTGTCTAAACTCTTCTCCATGGCTGGACCCTCAAATAATATTCCTTTACGTGCTAAGGGGTATCTAGAGAGTGGGATAGGTTTAATAACTACCCTAACCCTAACGCGTACCCTAACCCTAACCCCTACCCTAACCCTAACACGTACCCTAATCCTAACCCGTACTCTAAACCGAGCCCTAACCCTAACACTAACCCTAACCCTAACCCTAACCCATACCGTACGCCGTACCCGCACCCCTCCCCGAACCCGTACCCTAAGCCGTACCCTAAGCCGAACCCTAAGCCTAACCCTAACCCTAGGCTACCCTTGACTGCTTCTGCCTCCAATAGATTTCCTAAGCACTAGTGTTTTAAGGAACAGCTTAAAAAGAGAATCCTAATGTGATTTCTTTATAATGGGTGTGTTCCTTATCTTATCCTAGTGCCTAAACTCTTCTCCATGGCTGGACCCCCAAATAATACTCCTTTACGTGCTAAGGGGTATCTAGAGAGTGGGATATGTTTACTAACTACCCTAACCCTAACGCGTACCCTAACCCTAACCCCTACCCTAAACCTAACACGTACCCTAATCCTAACCGTACCCTAAACCGAGCCCTAACCCTAACACTAACCCTAACCCTAACCCTAACCCATACCCTATGTCGTACCCGAAACCCTCCCCGTACCCGTACCCTAAGCCGTACCCTAAGCCTAACCCTAAGCCTAACCCTAACCCTAGGCTACCCTTGACTGCTTCTGCCTCCAATAGATTTCCTAAGCACTAGTGTTTTAAGGAACAGCTTAAAAAGAGAATCCTAATGTGATTTCTTTATAATGGGTGTGTTCCTTATCTTATCCTAGTGTCTAAACTCTTCTCCATGGCTGGACCCTCAAATAATATTCCTTTACGTGCTAAGGGGTATCTAGAGAGTGGGATAGGTTTAATAACTACCCTAACCCTAACGCGTACCCTAACCCTAACCCCTACCCTAACCCTAACACGTACCCTAATCCTAACCCGTACTCTAAACCGAGCCCTAACCCTAACACTAACCCTAACCCTAACCCTAACCCATACCGTACGCCGTACCCGCACCCCTCCCCGAACCCGTACCCTAAGCCGTACCCTAAGCCGAACCCTAAGCCTAACCCTAACCCTAGGCTACCCTTGACTGCTTCTGCCTCCAATAGATTTCCTAAGCACTAGTGTTTTAAGGAACAGCTTAAAAAGAGAATCCTAATGTGATTTCTTTATAATGGGTGTGTTCCTTATCTTATCCTAGTGCCTAAACTCTTCTCCATGGCTGGACCCCCAAATAATACTCCTTTACGTGCTAAGGGGTATCTAGAGAGTGGGATAGGTTTACTAACTACCCTAACCCTAACGCGTACCCTAACCCTAACCCCTATCCTAAACCTAACACGTACCCTAATCCTAACCGTACCCTAAACCGAGCCCTAACCCTAACACTAACCCTAACCCTAACCCTAACCCATACCCTATGTCGTACCCGAAACCCTCCCCGAACCCGTACCCTAAGCCGTACCCTAAGCCTAACCCTAAGCCTAACCCTAACCCTAGGCTACCCTTGACTGCTTCTGCCTCCAATAGATTTCCTAAGCACTAGTGTTTTAAGGAACAGCTTAAAAAGAGAATCCTAATGTGATTTCTTTATAATGGGTGTGTTCCTTATCTTATCCTAGTGTCTAAACTCTTCTCCATGGCTGGACCCTCAAATAATATTCCTTTACGTGCTAAGGGGTATCTAGAGAGTGGGATAGGTTTAATAACTACCCTAACCCTAACGCGTACCCTAACCCTAACCCCTACCCTAACCCTAACACGTACCCTAATCCTAACCCGTACCCTAAACCGAGCCCTAACCCTAACACTAACCCTAACCCTAACCCTAACCCATACCCTACGCCGTACCCGCACCCCTCCCCGAACCCGTAACCTAAGCCGTACCCTAAGCCTAACCCTAAGCCTAACCCTAACCCTAGGCTACCCTTGACTGCTTCTGCCTCCAATAGATTTCCTAAGCACTACTGTTTTAAGGAACAGCTTAAAAAGCGAATCCTAATGTGATTTCTTTATAATGGGTGTGTTCCTTATCTTATCCTAGTGTCTAAACTCTTCTCCATGGCTGCACCCTCAAATAATATTCCCTTACGTGCTAAGGGGTATCTAGAGAGTGGGATAGGTTTAATAACTACCCTAACCCTAACGCGTACCCTAACCCTAACCCCTACCCTAACCCTAACACATACCCTAATCCTAACCTGTACCCTAAACCGAGCCCTAACCCTAACACTAAACCTAAACCTAACCCTAACCCATACCCTACGCCGTACCCGCACCCCTCCCCGAACCCGTACCCTAAGCCATATCCTAAACCTAACCCTAAGCCTAACCCTAACCCTAGGCTACCCTTGACTGCTTCTGCCTCCAATTGATTTCCTAAGCAGTAGTGTTTTAAGGAACAGCTTAAAAAGAGAATCCTAATGTGATTTCTTTATAATGGGTGTGTTCCTTATCTTATCCTAGTGTCTAAACTCTTCTCCATGGCTGGACCCCCAAATAATATTCCTTTACGTGCTAAGGGGGAGCTAGAGAGTGGGATAGGTTTACTAACTACCCTAGCCCTAACGCGTAACCTAAACCTAACCCCTACCCTAACCCTAACACGTACCCTAATCCTAACCCGTACCCTAAACCGAGCCCTAACCCTAACACTAACCCTAACCCTAACCCTAACCCATATCCTACGCCGTACACGAACACCTCCCCGAACCCATACCCCAAGCCGTACCCTAACCCTAACCCTAAGCCTAACCCTAACCCTAGGCTACCCTTGACTGCTTCTGTCTCCAATAGATTTCCTAAGCACTAGTGTTTTAAGGAACAGCTTAAAAAGAGAATCCTAAAGTGATTTCTTTATAATGGGTGTGTTCCTTATCTTATCCTAGTGTCTAAACTCTTCTCCATGGCTGGAACCCCAAAAAATATTCCTTTACGTGCTGAGGGGTATCTAGAGAGTGGGATAGGTTTAATAACTACCCTAACCCTAACGCGTACCCTAACCCTAACCCCTACCCTAACCCTAACACGTACCCTAATCCTAACCCGTACCCTAAACCGAGACCTAACCGTAACACTAACCCTAACCCTAACCCTAACCCATACCCTACGCCGTACCCGAAACCCTCCCCGAACCCGTACCCTAAGCCGTACCCTAAGCCTAACCCTAAGCCTAACCCTAACCCTAGGCTACCCTTGACTGCTTCTGCCTCTAATAGATTTCCTAAGCACTAGTGTTTTAAGGAACAGCTTAAAAAGAGAATCCTAATGTGATTTCTTTATAATGGGTGTGTTCCTTATCTTATCCTAGTGTCTAAACTCTTCTCCATGGCTGGACCCTCAAATAATATTCCTTTACGTGCTAAAGGGTATCTAGAGAGTGGGATAGGTTTAATAACTACCCTAACCCTAACGCGTACCCTAACCCTAACCCCTACCCTAACCCTAACACGTACCCTAATACTAACCTGTACCCTAAACCGAGCCCTAACCCTAACACTAACCCTAACCCTAACCCTAACCCATACCCTACGCCGTACCCGCACCCCTCCCCGAACCCGTACCCTAAGCCGTACCCTAAGCCTAACCCTAAGCCTAACCCTAACCCTAGGCTACCCTTGACTGCTTCTGCCTCCAATAGATTTCCTAAGCACTAGTGTTTTAAGGAACAGCTTAAAAAGAGAATCCTAATGTGATTTCTTTATAATGGTTGTGTTCCTTATCTTATCCTAGTGTCTAAACTCTTCTCCATGGCTGGACCCCCAAATAATATTCCTTTACGTGCTAAGGGGTATCTAGAGAGTGGGATAGGTTTAATAACTACCCTAACCCTAACGCATACCCTAACCCTAACCCCTACCCTAACCCTAACACGTACCCTAATCCTAACCCGTACCCTAAACCGAGCCCTAACCCTAACACTAACCCTAACCCTAACCCTAACCCATACCCTACGCCGTACCCGAACCCTTCCCCGAACCCATTCCCCAAGCCGTACCCTAAAGCTAACCCTAAGCCTAACCCTAACCCTAGGCTACCCTTGACTGCTTCTGCCTCCAATAGATTTCCTAAGCACTAGTGTTTTAAGGAACAGCTTAAAAAGAGAATCCTAATGTGATTTCTTTATAATGGGTGTGTTCCTTATCTTATCCTAGTGTCTAAACTCTTCTCCATGGCTGCACCCCCAAATAATATTGCCTTACGTGCTAAGGGGTATCTAGAGAGTGGGATAGGTTTAATAACTACCCTAACCCTAATGCGTACTCTAACCCTAACCCCTACCCTAACACTAACACGTACCCTAATCCTAACCCGTACCCTAAACCGAGCCCTAACCCTAACACTAACACTAACCCTAACCCTAACCCATACCCTACGCCGTACCTGAACCCCTCCCCAAACCCGTACCCTAAGCCGTACCCTAAGCCTAACCCTAAGCCTAACACTAACCCTAGGCTACCCTTGACTGCTTCTGCCTCCAATAGATTTCCTAAGCACTAGTGTTTTAAGCAACAGCTTAAAAAGAGAATCCTAATGTGATTTCTTTATAATGGGTGTGTTCCTTATCTTATCCTAGTGTCTAAATTCTTCTCCATGGCTGGAACCCCAAATAATATTCCTTTACGTGCTAAGGGGTATCTAGAGAGTGGGATAGGTTTACTAACTACCCTAACCCTAACGCGTACCCTAACCCTAACCCCTACCCTAAACCTAACACGTACCCTAATCCTAACCGTACCCTAAACCGAGCCCTAACCCTAACACTAACCCTAACCCTAACCCTAACCCATACCCTACGCCGTACCCGAAACCCTCCCCGAACCCGTACCCTAAGCCGTACCCTAAGCCTAACCCTAAGCCTAACCCTAACCCTAGGCTACCCATGACTGCTTCTGCCTCCAATAGATTTCCTAAGCACTAGTGTTTTAGGGAACAGCTTAAAAAGAGAATCCTAATGTGATTTCTTTATAATGGGTGTGTTCCTTATCTTATCCTAGTGTCTAAACTCTTCTCCATGGCTGGACCCTCAAATAATATTCCTTTACGTGCTAAGGGGTATCTAGAGAGTGGGATAGGTTTAATAACTACGCTAACCCTAACGCGTACCCTAACCCTAACCCCTACCCTAACCCTAACACGTACCCTAATCCTAACCCGTACCCTAAACCGAGCCCTAACCCTAACACTAACCCTAACCCTAACCCTAACCCATACCCTACGCCGTACCCGCACCCCTCCCCGAACCCGTAACCTAAGCCGTACCCTAAGCCTAACCCTAAGCCTAACCCTAACCCTAGGCTACCCTTGACTGCTTCTGCCTCCAATAGATTTCCTAAGCACTACTGTTTTAAGGAACAGCTTAAAAAGAGAATCCTAATGTGATTTCTTTATAATGGGTGTGTTCCTCATCTTATCCTAGTGTCTAAACTCTTCTCCATGGCTGCACCCCCAAATAATATTCCCTTTCGTGCTAAGGGGTATCTAGAGAGTGGAATAGGTTTAATAACTACCCTAACCCTAACGCGTACCCTAACCCTAACCCCTACCCTAACCCTAACACGTACCCTAATCCTAACCTGTACCCTAAACCGAGCCCTAACCCTAACACTAACCCTAACCCTAACCCTAACCCATACCCTACGCCGTACCCGCACCCCTCCCCGAACCCGTACCCTAAGCCATACCCTAAACCTAACCCTAAGCCTAACCCTAACCCTAGGCTACCCTTGACTGCTTCTGCCTCCAATTGATTTCCTAAGCACTAGTGTTTTAAGGAACAGCTTAAAAAGAGAATCCTAATGTGATTTCTTTATAATGGGTGTGTTCCTTATCTTATCCTAGTGTCTAAACTCTTCTCCATGGCTGGACCCCCAAATAATATTCCTTTACGTGCTAAGGGGGAGCTAGAGAGTGGGATAGGTTTACTAACTACCCTAGCCCTAACGCGTAACCTAAACCTAACCCCTACCCTAACCCTAACACGTACCCTAATCCTAACCCGTACCCTAAACCGAGCCCTAACCCTAACACTAACCCAAACCCTAACCCTAACCCATACCCTACGCCGTACACGAACACCTCCCCGAACCCATACCCCAAGCCGTACCCTAACCCTAACCCTAAGCCTAACCCTAACCCTAGGCTACCCTTGACTGCTTCTGCCTCCAATAGATTTCCTAAGCACTAGTGTTTTAAGGAACAGCTTAAAAAGAGAATCCTAAAGTGATTTCTTTATAATGGGTGTGTTCCTTATCTTATCCTAGTGTCTAAACTCTTCTCCATGGCTGGACCCCCAAATAATATTCCTTTACGTGCTAAGGGGTATCTAGAGAGTGGGATAGGTTTAATAACTACCCTAACCCTAATGCGTACCCTAACCCTAACCCCTACCCTAACCCTAACACGTACCCTAATCCTAACCCGTACCCTAAACCGAGCCCTAACCCTAACACTAACCCTAACCCTAACCCATACGCTACGCCGTACCCGAAACCCTCCCCGAACCCGTACCCTAAGCCGTACCCTAAGCCTAACCCTAAGCCTAACCTTACCCTAGGCTACCCTTGACTGCTTCTGCCTCCAATAGATTTCCTAAGCACTAGTGTTTTAAGGAACAGCTTAAAAAGAGAATCCTAATGTGATTTCTTTATAATGGGTGTGTTCCTTATCTTATCCTAGTGTCTAAACTCTTCTCCATGGCTGCACCCCCAAATAATATTGCCTTACGTGCTAAGGGGTATCTAGAGAGTGGGATAGGTTTAATAACTACCCTAACCCTAATGCGTACTCTAACCCTAACCCCTACCCTAACACTAACACGTACCCTAATCCTAACCCGTACCCTAAACCGAGCCCTAACCCTAACACTAACACTAACCCTAACCCTAACCCATACCCTACGCCGTACCTGAACCCCTCCCCAAACCCGTACCCTAAGCCGTACCCTGAGCCTAACCCTAAGCCTAACACTAACCCTAGGCTACCCTTGACTGCTTCTGCCTCCAATAGATTTCCTAAGCACTAGTGTTTTAAGCAACAGCTTAAAAAGAGAATCCTAATGTGATTTCTTTATAATGGGTGTGTTCCTTATCTTATCCTAGTGTCTAAATTCTTCTCCATGGCTGGAACCCCAAATAATATTCCTTTACGTGCTCAGGGGTATCTAGAGAGTGGGATAGGTTTACTAACTACCCTAACCCTAACGCGTACGCTAACCCTAACCCCTACCCTAAACCTAACACGTACCCTAATCCTAACCGTACCCTAAACCGAGCCCTAACCCTAACACTAACCCTAACCCTAACCCTAACCCTAACCCTAACCCATACCCTACGCCGTACCCGAAACCCTCCCCGAACCCGTACCCTAAGCCGTACCCTAAGCCTAACCCTAAGCGTAACCCTAACCCTACGCTACCCTTGACTGCTTCTGCCTCCAATAGATTTCCTAAGCACTAGTGTTTTAAGGAACAGCTTAAAAAGAGAATCCTAATGTGATTTCTTTATAATGGGTGTGTTCCTTATCTTATCCTAGTGTCTAAACTCTTCTCCATGGCTGGACCCTCAAATAATATTCCTTTACGTGCTAAGGGGTATCTAGAGAGTGGGATAGGTTTAATAACTACCCTAACCCTAACGCGTACCCTAACCCTAACCCCTACCCTAACCCTAACACGTACCCTAATCCTAACCCGTACTCTAAACCGAGCCCTAACCCTAACACTAACCCTAACCCTAACCCTAACCCATACCGTACGCCGTACCCGCACCCCTCCCCGAACCCGTACCCTAAGCCGTACCCTAAGCCGAACCCTAAGCCTAACCCTAACCCTAGGCTACCCTTGACTGCTTCTGCCTCAAATAGATTTCCTAAGCACTAGTGTTTTAAGGAACAGCTTAAAAAGAGAATCCTAATGTGATTTCTTTATAATGGGTGTGTTCCTTATCTTATCCTAGTGTCTAAACTCTTCTCCATGGCTGGACCCTCAAATAATATTCCTTTACGTGCTAAGGGGTATCTAGAGAGTGGGATAGGTTTACTAACTACCCTAACCCTAACGCGTACCCTAACCCTAACCCCTACCCTAAACCTAACACGTACCCTAATCCTAACCGTACCCTAAACCGAGCCCTAACCCTAACACTAACCCTAACCCTAACCCTAACCCATACCCTATGTCGTACCCGAAACCCTCCCCGAACCCGTACCCTAAGCCGTACCCTAAGCCTAACCCTAAGCCTAACCCTAACCCTAGGCTACCCTTGACTGCTTCTGCCTCCAATAGATTTCCTAAGCACTAGTGTTTTAAGGAACAGCTTAAAAAGAGAATCCTAATGTGATTTCTTTATAATGGGTGTGTTCCTTATCTTATCCTACTGTCTAAACTCTTCTCCATGGCTGGACCCTCAAATAATATTCCTTTACGTGCTAAGGGGTATCTAGAGAGTGGGATAGGTTTAATAACTACCCTAACCCTAACGCGTACCCTAACCCTAACCCCTACCCTAACCCTAACACGTACCCTAATCCTAACCCGTACCCTAAACCGAGCCCTAACCCTAACACTAACCCTAACCCTAACCCTAACCCATACCCTACGCCGTACCCGCACCCCTCCCCGAACCCGTAACCTAAGCCGTACCCTAAGCCTAACCCTAAGCCTAACCCTAACCCTAGGCTACCCTTGACTGCTTCTGCCTCCAATAGATTTCCTAAGCACTACTGTTTTAAGGAACAGCTTAAAAATAGAATCCTAATGTGATTTCTTTATAATGGGTGTGTTCCTTATCTTATCCTAGTGTCTAAACTCTTCTCCATGGCTGCACCCCCAAATAATATTCCCTTACGTGCTAAGGGGTATCTAGAGAGTGGGATAGGTTTAATAACTACCCTAACCCTAACGCGTACCCTAACCCTAACCCCTACCCTAACCCTAACACATACCCTAATCCTAACCTGTACCCTAAACCGAGCCCTAACCCTAACACTAACCCTAAACCTAACCCTAACCCATACCCTATGCCGTACCCGCACCCCTCCCCGAACCCGTACCCTAAGCCATATCCTAAACCTAACCCTAAGCCTAACCCTAACCCTAGGCTACCCTTGACTGCTTCTGCCTCCAATTGATTTCCTAAGCAGTAGTGTTTTAAGGAACAGCTTAAAAAGAGAATCCTAATGTGATTTCTTTATAATGGGTGTGTTCCTTATCTTATCCTAGTGTCTAAACTCTTCTCCATGGCTGGACCCCCAAATAATATTCCTTTACGTGCTAAGGGGGAGCTAGAGAGTGGGATAGGTTTACTAACTACCCTAGCCCTAACGCGTAACCTAACCCTAACCCCTACCCTAACCCTAACACGTACCCTAATCCTAACCCGTACCCTAAACCGAGCCCTAACCCTAACACTAACCCAAACCCTAACCCTAACCCATACCCTACGCCGTACACGAACACCTCCCCGAACCCATACCCCAAGCCGTACCCTAACCCTAACCCTAAGCCTAACCCTAACCCTAGGCTACCCTTGACTGCTTCTGCCTCCAATAGATTTCCTAAGCACTAGTGTTTTAAGGAACAGCTTAAAAAGAGAATCCTAAAGTGATTTCTTTATAATGGGTGAGTTCCTTATCTTATCGTAGTGTCTAAACTCTTCTCCATGGCTGGAACCCCAAAAAATATTCCTTTACGTGCTGAGGGGTATCTAGAGAGTGGGATAGGTTTAATAACTACCCTAACCCTAACGCGTACCCTAACCCTAACCCCTACCCTAACCCTAACACGTACCCTAATCCTAACCCGTACCCTAAACCGAGACCTAACCGTAACACTAACCCTAACCCTAACCCTAACCCATACCCTACGCCGTACCCGAAACCCTCCCCGAACCCGTACCCTAAGCCGTACCCTAAGCCTAACCCTAAGCCTAACCCTAACCCTAGGCTACCCTTGACTGCTTCTGCCTCCAATAGATTTCCTAAGCACTAGTGTTTTAAGGAACAGCTTAAAAAGAGAATCCTAATGTGATTTCTTTATAATGGGTGTGTTCCTTATCTTATCCTAGTGTCTAAACTCTTCTCCATGGCTGGACCCTCAAATAATATTCCTTTACGTGCTAAGGGGTATCTAGAGAGTGGGATAGGTTTAATAACTACCCTAACCCTAACGCGTACCCTAACCCTAACCCCTACCCTAACCCTAACACGTACCCTAATACTAACCTGTACCCTAAACCGAGCCCTAACCCTAACACTAACCCTAACCCTAACCCTAACCCATACCCTACGCCGTACCCGCACCCCTCCCCGAACCCGTACCCTAAGCCGTACCCTAAGCCTAACCCTAAGCCTAACCCTAACCCTAGGCTACCCTTGACTGCTTCTGCCTCCAATAGATTTCCTAAGCACTAGTGTTTTAAGGAACAGCTTAAAAAGAGAATCCTAATGTGATTTCTTTATAATGGTTGTGTTCCTTATCTTATCCTAGTGTCTAAACTCTTCTCCATGGCTGGACCCCCAAATAATATTCCTTTACGTGCTAAGGGGTATCTAGAGAGTGGGATAGGTTTAATAACTACCCTAACCCTAACGCATACCCTAACCCTAACCCCTACCCTAACCCTAACACGTACCCTAATCCTAACCCGTACCCTAAACCGAGCCCTAACCCTAACACTAACCCTAACCCTAACCCTAACCCATACCCTACGCCGTACCCGAACCCCTCCCCGAACCCATTCCCCAAGCCGTACCCTAAAGCTAACCCTAAGCCTAACCCTAACCCTAGGCTACCCTTGACTGCTTCTGCCTCCAATAGATTTCCTAAGCACTAGTGTTTTAAGGAACAGCTTAAAAAGAGAATCCTAATGTGATTTCTTTATAATGGGTGTGTTCCTTATCTTATCTTAGTGTCTAAACTCTTCTCCATGGCTGCACCCCCAAATAATATTGCCTTACGTGCTAAGGGGTATCTAGAGAGTGGGATAGGTTTAATAACTACCCTAACCCTAATGCGTACTCTAACCCTAACCCCTACCCTAACACTAACACGTACCCTAATCCTAACCCGTACCCTAAACCGAGCCCTAACCCTAACACTAACACTAACCCTAACCCTAACCCATACCCTACGCCGTACCTGAACCCCTCCCCAAACCCGTACCCTAAGCCATACCCTAAGCCTAACCCTAAGCCTAACACTAACCCTAGGCTACCCTTGACTGCTTCTGCCTCCAATAGATTTCCTAAGCACTAGTGTTTTAAGCAACAGCTTAAAAAGAGAATCCTAATGTGATTTCTTTATAATGGGTGTGTTCCTTATCTTATCCTAGTGTCTAAATTCTTCTCCATGGCTGGAACCCCAAATAATATTCCTTTACGTGCTAAGGGGTATCTAGAGAGTGGGATAGGTTTACTAACTACCCTAACCCTAACGCGTACCCTAACCCTAACCCCTACCCTAAACCTAACACGTACCCTAATCCTAACCGTACCCTAAACCGAGCCCTAACCCTAACACTAACCCTAACCCTAACCCTAACCCATACCCTACGCCGTACCCGAAACCCTCCCCGAACCCGTACCCTAAGCCGTACCCTAAGCCTAACCCTAAGCCTAACCCTAACCCTAGGCTACCCTTGACTGCTTCTGCCTCCAATAGATTTCCTAAGCACTAGTGTTTTAGGGAACAGCTTAAAAAGAGAATCCTAATGTGATTTCTTTATAATGGGTGTGTTCCTTATCTTATCCTAGTGTCTAAACTCTTCTCCATGGCTGGACCCTCAAATAATATTCCTTTACGTGCTAAGGGGTATCTAGAGAGTGGGATAGGTTTAATAACTACGCTAACCCTAACGCGTACCCTAACCCTAACCCCTACCCTAACCCTAACACGTACCCTAATCCTAACCCGTACCCTAAACCGAGCCCTAACCCTAACACTAACCCTAACCCTAACCCTAACCCATACCCTACGCCGTACCCGCACCCCTCCCCGAACCCGTAACCTAAGCCGTACCCTAAGCCTAACCCTAAGCCTAACCCTAACCCTAGGCTACCCTTGACTGCTTCTGCCTCCAATAGATTTCCTAAGCACTACTGTTTTAAGGAACAGCTTAAAAAGAGAATCCTAATGTGATTTCTTTATAATGGGTGTGTTCCTCATCTTATCCTAGTGTCTAAACTCTTCTCCATGGCTGCACCCCCAAATAATATTCCCTTTCGTGCTAAGGGGTATCTAGAGAGTGGAATAGGTTTAATAACTACCCTAACCCTAACGCGTACCCTAACCCTAACCCCTACCCTAACCCTAACACGTACCCTAATCCTAACCTGTACCCTAAACCGAGCCCTAACCCTAACACTAACCCTAACCCTAACCCTAACCCATACCCTACGCCGTACCCGCACCCCTCCCCGAACCCGTACCCTAAGCCATACCCTAAACCTAACCCTAAGCGTAACCCTAACCCTAGGCTACCCTTGACTGCTTCTGCCTCCAATTGATTTCCTAAGCACTAGTGTTTTAAGGAACAGCTTAAAAAGAGAATCCTAATGTGATTTCTTTATAATGGGTGTGTTCCTTATCTTATCCTAGTGTCTAAACTCTTCTCCATGGCTGGACCCCCAAATAATATTCCTTTACGTGCTAAGGGGGAGCTAGAGAGTGGGATAGGTTTACTAACTACCCTAGCCCTAACGCGTAACCTAACCCTAACCCCTACCCTAACCCTAACACGTACCCTAATCCTAACCCGTACCCTAAACCGAGCCCTAACCCTAACACTAACCCAAACCCTAACCCTAACCCATACCCTACGCCGTACACGAACACCTCCCCGAACCCATACCCCAAGCCGTACCCTAACCCTAACCCTAAGCCTAACCCTAACCCTAGGCTACCCTTGACTGCTTCTGCCTCCAATAGATTTCCTAAGCACTAGTGTTTTAAGGAACAGCTTAAAAAGAGAATCCTAATGTGATTTCTTTATAATGGGTGTGTTCCTTATCTTATCCTAGTGTCTAAACTCTTCTCCATGGCTGCACCCGCAAATAAAATTGCCTTACGTGCTAAGGGGTATCTAGAGAGTGGGATAGGTTTACTAACTACCCTAACCCTAACGCGTACCCTAACCCTAACCCCTACCCTAACCCTAACACATACCCTAATCCTAACCCGTACCCTAAACCGAAACCTAACCCTAACACTAACCCTAACCCTAACCCTAACCCATACCCTACGCCGTACCTGAAACCCTCCCCGAACCCGTACCCTAAGCCGTACCCTAAGCCTAACCCTAAGCCTAACCCTAACCCTACGCTACCCTTGACTGCTTCTGCCTCCAATAGATTTCCTAAGCACTAGTGTTTTAAGCAACAGCGTAAAAAGAGAATCCTAATGTGATTTCTTTATAATGGGTGTGTTCCTTATCTTATCCTAGTGTCTAAATTCTTCTCCATTGCTGGAACCCCAAATAATATTCCTTTACGTGCTAAGGGGTATCTAGAGAGTGGGATAGGTTTACTAACTACCCTAACCCTAACGTGTACCCTAACCCTAACCCCTACCCTAAACCTAACACGTACCCTAATCCTAACCGTACCCTAAACCGAGCCCTAACCCTAACACTAACCCTAACCCTAACCCTAACCCATACCCTACGCCGTACCCGAAACCCTCCCCGAACCCGTACCCTAAGCCGTACCCTAAGCCTAACCCTAAGCCTAACCCTAACCCTAGGCTACCCTTGACTGCTTCTGCCTCCAATAGATTTCCTAAGCACTAGTGTTTTAAGGAACAGCTTAAAAAGAGAATCCTAATGTGATTTCTTTATAATGGGTGTGTTCCTTATCTTATCCTAGTGTCTAAACTCTTCTCCATGGCTACACCCCCAAATAATATTGCCTTACGTGCTAAGGGGTATCTAGAGAGTGGGATAGGTTTAATAACTACCCTAACCCTAATGCGTACTCTAACCCTAACCCCTACCCTAACACTAACACGTACCCTAATCCTAACCCGTACCCTAAACCGAGCCCTAACCCTAACACTAACATTAACCCTAACCCTAACCCATACCCTACGCCGTACCTGAACCCCTCCCCAAACCCGTACCCTAAGCCGTACCCTAAGCCTAACCCTAAGCCGAACACTAACCCTAGGCTACCCTTGACTGCTTCTGCCTCCAATAGATTTCCTAAGCACTAGTGTTTTAAGCAACAGCTTAAAAAGAGAATCCTAATGTGATTTCTTTATAATGGGTGTGTTCCTTATCTTATCCTAGTGTCTAAATTCTTCTCCATGGCTGGAACCCCAAATAATATTCCTTTATGTGCTCAGGGGTATCTAGAGAGTGGGATAGGTTTACTAACTACCCTAACCCTAACGCGTACGCTAACCCTAACCCCTACCCTAAACCTAACACGTACCCTAATCCTAACCGTACCCTAAACCGAGCCCTAACCCTAACACTAACCCTAACCCTAAACCTAACCCATACCCTACGCCGTACCCGAAACCCTCCCCGAACCCGTACCCTAAGCCGTACCCTAAGCCTAACCCTAAGCCTAACCCTAACCCTACGTTACCCTTGACTGCTTCTGCCTCCAATAGATTTCCTAAGCACTAGTGTTTTAAGGAACAGCTTAAAAAGAGAATCCTAATGTGATTTCTTTATAATGGGTGTGTTCCTTATCTTATCCTAGTGTCTAAACTCTTCTCCATGGCTGGACCCTCAAATAATATTCCTTTACGTGCTAAGGGGTATCTAGAGAGTGGGATAGGTTTAATAACTACCCTAACCCTAACGCGTACCCTAACCCTAACGCGTACCCTAACCCTAACCCCTACCCTAACCCTAACACGTACCCTAATCCTAACCCGTACTCTAAACCGAGCCCTAACCCTAACACTAACCCTAACCCTAATCCTAACCCATACCGTACGCCGTACCCGCACCCCTCCCCGAACCCGTACCCTAAGCCGTACCCTAAGCCGAACCCTAAGCCTAACCCTAACCCTAGGCTACCCTTGACTGCTTCTGCCTCCAATAGATTTCCTAAGCACTAGTGTTTTAAGGAACAGCTTAAAAAGAGAATCCTAATGTGATTTCTTTATAATGGGTGTGTTCCTTATCTTATCCTAGTGCGTAAACTCTTCTCCATGGCTTGACCCTCAAATAATACTCCTTTACGTGCTAAGGGGTATCTAGAGAGTGGGATAGGTTTACTAACTACCCTAACCCTAACGCGTACCCTAACCCTAACCCCTACCCTAAACCTAACACGTACCCTAATCCTAACCGTACCCTAAACCGAGCCCTAACCCTAACACTAACCCTAACCCTAACCCTAACCCATACCCTATGTCGTACCCGAAACCCTCCCCGAACCCGTACCCTAAGCCGTACCCTAAGCCTAACCCTAAGCCTAACCCTAACCCTAGGCTACCCTTGACTGCTTCTGCCTCCAATAGATTTCCTAAGCACTAGTGTTTTAAGGAACAGCTTAAAAAGAGAATCCTAATGTGATTTCTTTATAATGGGTGTGTTCCTTATCTTATCCTAGTGTCTAAACTCTTCTCCATGGCTGGACCCTCAAATAATATTCCTTTACGTGCTAAGGGGTATCTAGAGAGTGGGATAGGTTTAATAACTACCCTAACCCTAACGCGTACCCTAACCCTAACCCCTACCCTAACCCTAACACGTACCCTAATCCTAACCCGTACCCTAAACCGAGCCCTAACCCTAACACTAAGCCTAACCCTAACCCTAACCCATACCCTACGCCGTACCCGCACCCCTCCCCGAACCCGTAACCTAAGCCGTACCCTAAGCCTAACCCTAAGCCTAACCCTAACCCTAGGCTACCCTTGACTGCTTCTGCCTCCAATAGATTTCCTAAGCACTACTGTTTTAAGGAACAGCTTAAAAAGAGAATCCTAATGTGATTTCTTTATAATGGGTGTGTTCCTTATCTTATCCTAGTGTCTAAACTCTTCTCCATGGCTGCACCCCCAAATAATATTCCCTTACGTGCTAAGGGGTATCTAGAGAGTGGGATAGGTTTAATAACTACCCTAACCCTAACGCGTACCCTAACCCTAACCCCTACCCTAACCCTAACACGTACCCTAATCCTAACCTGTACCCTAAACCGAGCCCTAACCCTAACACTAACCCTAAACCTAACCCTAACCCATACCCTACGCCGTACCCGCACCCCTCCCCGAACCCGTACCCTAAGCCATATCCTAAACCTAACCCTAAGCCTAACCCTAACCCTAGGCTACCCTTGACTGCTTCTGCCTCCAATTGATTTCCTAAGCAGTAGTGTTTTAAGGAACAGCTTAAAAAGAGAATCCTAATGTGATTTCTTTATAATGGGTGTGTTCCTTATCTTATCCTAGTGTCTAAACTCTTCTCCATGGCTGGACCCCCAAATAATATTCCTTTACGTGCTAAGGGGGAGCTAGAGAGTGGGATAGTTTTACTAACTACCCTAGCCCTAACGCGTAACCTAACCCTAACCCCTACCCTAACCCTAACACGTACCCTAATCCTAACCCGTACCCTAAACCGAGCCCTAACCCTAACACTAACCCAAACCCTAACCCTAACCCATACCCTACGCCGTACACGAACACCTCCCCGAACCCATACCCCAAGCCGTACCCTAACCCTAACCCTAAGCCTAACTCTAACCCTAGGCTACCCTTGACTGCTTCTGCCTCCAATAGATTTCCTAAGCACTAGTGTTTTAAGGAACAGCTTAAAAAGAGAATCCTAAAGTGATTTCTTTATAATGGGTGTGTTCCTTATCTTATCCTAGTGTCTAAACTCTTCTCCATGGCTGGAACCCCAAATAATATTCCTTTACGTGCTGAGGGGTATCTAGAGAGTGGGATAGGTTTAATAACTACCCTAACCCTAACGCGTACCCTAACCCTAACCCCTACCCTAACCCTAACACGTACCCTAATCCTAACCCGTACCCTAAACCGAGACCTAACCGTAACACTAACCCTAACGCTAACCCTAACCCATACCCTACGCCGTACCCGAAACCCTCCCCGAACCCGTACCCTAAGCCGTACCCTAAGCCTAACCCTAAGCCTAACCCTAACCCTAGGCTACCCTTGACTGCTTCTGCCTCCAATAGATTTCCTAAGCACTAGTGTTTTAAGGAACAGCTTAAAAAGAGAATCCTAATGTGATTTCTTTATAATGTGTGTGTTCCTTATCTTATCCTAGTGTCTAAACTCTTCTCCATGGCTGGACCCTCAAATAATATTCCTTTACGTGCTAAGGGGTATCTAGAGAGTGGGATAGGTTTAATAACTACCCTAACCCTAACGCGTACCCTAACCCTAACCCCTACCCTAACCCTAACACGTACCCTAATACTAACCTGTACCGTAAACCGAGCCCTAACTCTAACACTAACCCTAACCCTAACCCTAACCCATACCCTACGCCGTACCCGCACCCCTCCCCGAACCCGTACCCTAAGCCGTACCCTAAGCCTAACCCTAAGCCTAACCCTAACCCTAGGCTACCCTTGACTGCTTCTGCCTCCAATTGATTTCCTAAGCACTAGTGTTTTAAGGAACAGCTTAAAAAGAGAATCCTAATGTGATTTCTTTATAATGGGTGTGTTCCTTATCTTATCCTAGTGTCTAAACTCTTCTCCATGGCTGGACCCCCAAATAATATTCCTTTACGTGCTAAGGGGGAGCTAGAGAGTGGGATAGGTTTACTAACTACCCTAGCCCTAACGCGTAACCTAACCCTAACCCCTACCCTAACCCTAACACGTACCCTAATCCTAACCCGTACCCTAAACCGAGCCCTAACCCTAACACTAACCCAAACCCTAACCCTAACCCATACCCTACGCCGTACACGAACACCTCCCCGAACCCATACCCCAAGCCGTACCCTAAACCTAACCCTAAGCCTAACCCTAACCCTAGGCTACCCTTGACTGCTTCTGCCTCCAATAGATTTCCTAAGCACTAGTGTTTTAAGGAACAGCTTAAAAAGAGAATCCTAATGTGATTTCTTTATAATGGGTGTGTTCCTTATCTTATCCTAGTGTCTAAACTCTTCTCCATGGCTGCACCCGCAAATAAAATTGCCTTACGTGCTAAGGGGTATCTAGAGAGTGGGATAGGTTTACTAACTACCCTAACCCTAACGCGTACCCTAACCCTAACCCCTACCCTAACCCTAACACATACCCTAATCCTAACCCGTACCCTAAACCGAAACCTAACCCTAACACTAACCCTAACCCTAACCCTAACCCATACCCTACGCCGTACCTGAAACCCTCCCCGAACCCGTACCCTAAGCCGTACCCTAAGCCTAACCCTAAGCCTAACCCTAACCCTACGCTACCCTTGACTGCTTCTGCCTCCAATAGATTTCCTAAGCACTAGTGTTTTAAGCAACAGCGTAAAAAGAGAATCCTAATGTGATTTCTTTATAATGGGTGTGTTCCTTATCTTATCCTAGTGTCTAAATTCTTCTCCATTGCTGGAACCCCAAATAATATTCCTTTACGTGCTAAGGGGTATCTAGAGAGTGGGATAGGTTTACTAACTACCCTAACCCTAACGTGTACCCTAACCCTAACCCCTACCCTAAACCTAACACGTACCCTAATCCTAACCGTACCCTAAACCGAGCCCTAACCCTAACACTAACCCTAACCCTAACCCTAACCCATACCCTACGCCGTACCCGAAACCCTCCCCGAACCCGTACCCTAAGCCGTACCCTAAGCCTAACCCTAAGCCTAACCCTAACCCTAGGCTACCCTTGACTGCTTCTGCCTCCAATAGATTTCCTAAGCACTAGTGTTTTAAGGAACAGCTTAAAAAGAGAATCCTAATGTGATTTCTTTATAATGGGTGTGTTCCTTATCTTATCCTAGTGTCTAAACTCTTCTCCATGGCTACACCCCCAAATAATATTGCCTTACGTGCTAAGGGGTATCTAGAGAGTGGGATAGGTTTAATAACTACCCTAACCCTAATGCGTACTCTAACCCTAACCCCTACCCTAACACTAACACGTACCCTAATCCTAACCCGTACCCTAAACCGAGCCCTAACCCTAACACTAACATTAACCCTAACCCTAACCCATACCCTACGCCGTACCTGAACCCCTCCCCAAACCCGTACCCTAAGCCGTACCCTAAGCCTAACCCTAAGCCGAACACTAACCCTAGGCTACCCTTGACTGCTTCTGCCTCCAATAGATTTCCTAAGCACTAGTGTTTTAAGCAACAGCTTAAAAAGAGAATCCTAATGTGATTTCTTTATAATGGGTGTGTTCCTTATCTTATCCTAGTGTCTAAATTCTTCTCCATGGCTGGAACCCCAAATAATATTCCTTTATGTGCTCAGGGGTATCTAGAGAGTGGGATAGGTTTACTAACTACCCTAACCCTAACGCGTACGCTAACCCTAACCCCTACCCTAAACCTAACACGTACCCTAATCCTAACCGTACCCTAAACCGAGCCCTAACCCTAACACTAACCCTAACCCTAAACCTAACCCATACCCTACGCCGTACCCGAAACCCTCCCCGAACCCGTACCCTAAGCCGTACCCTAAGCCTAACCCTAAGCCTAACCCTAACCCTACGTTACCCTTGACTGCTTCTGCCTCCAATAGATTTCCTAAGCACTAGTGTTTTAAGGAACAGCTTAAAAAGAGAATCCTAATGTGATTTCTTTATAATGGGTGTGTTCCTTATCTTATCCTAGTGTCTAAACTCTTCTCCATGGCTGGACCCTCAAATAATATTCCTTTACGTGCTAAGGGGTATCTAGAGAGTGGGATAGGTTTAATAACTACCCTAACCCTAACGCGTACCCTAACCCTAACGCGTACCCTAACCCTAACCCCTACCCTAACCCTAACACGTACCCTAATCCTAACCCGTACTCTAAACCGAGCCCTAACCCTAACACTAACCCTAACCCTAATCCTAACCCATACCGTACGCCGTACCCGCACCCCTCCCCGAACCCGTACCCTAAGCCGTACCCTAAGCCGAACCCTAAGCCTAACCCTAACCCTAGGCTACCCTTGACTGCTTCTGCCTCCAATAGATTTCCTAAGCACTAGTGTTTTAAGGAACAGCTTAAAAAGAGAATCCTAATGTGATTTCTTTATAATGGGTGTGTTCCTTATCTTATCCTAGTGCGTAAACTCTTCTCCATGGCTTGACCCTCAAATAATACTCCTTTACGTGCTAAGGGGTATCTAGAGAGTGGGATAGGTTTACTAACTACCCTAACCCTAACGCGTACCCTAACCCTAACCCCTACCCTAAACCTAACACGTACCCTAATCCTAACCGTACCCTAAACCGAGCCCTAACCCTAACACTAACCCTAACCCTAACCCTAACCCATACCCTATGTCGTACCCGAAACCCTCCCCGAACCCGTACCCTAAGCCGTACCCTAAGCCTAACCCTAAGCCTAACCCTAACCCTAGGCTACCCTTGACTGCTTCTGCCTCCAATAGATTTCCTAAGCACTAGTGTTTTAAGGAACAGCTTAAAAAGAGAATCCTAATGTGATTTCTTTATAATGGGTGTGTTCCTTATCTTATCCTAGTGTCTAAACTCTTCTCCATGGCTGGACCCTCAAATAATATTCCTTTACGTGCTAAGGGGTATCTAGAGAGTGGGATAGGTTTAATAACTACCCTAACCCTAACGCGTACCCTAACCCTAACCCCTACCCTAACCCTAACACGTACCCTAATCCTAACCCGTACCCTAAACCGAGCCCTAACCCTAACACTAAGCCTAACCCTAACCCTAACCCATACCCTACGCCGTACCCGCACCCCTCCCCGAACCCGTAACCTAAGCCGTACCCTAAGCCTAACCCTAAGCCTAACCCTAACCCTAGGCTACCCTTGACTGCTTCTGCCTCCAATAGATTTCCTAAGCACTACTGTTTTAAGGAACAGCTTAAAAAGAGAATCCTAATGTGATTTCTTTATAATGGGTGTGTTCCTTATCTTATCCTAGTGTCTAAACTCTTCTCCATGGCTGCACCCCCAAATAATATTCCCTTACGTGCTAAGGGGTATCTAGAGAGTGGGATAGGTTTAATAACTACCCTAACCCTAACGCGTACCCTAACCCTAACCCCTACCCTAACCCTAACACGTACCCTAATCCTAACCTGTACCCTAAACCGAGCCCTAACCCTAACACTAACCCTAAACCTAACCCTAACCCATACCCTACGCCGTACCCGCACCCCTCCCCGAACCCGTACCCTAAGCCATATCCTAAACCTAACCCTAAGCCTAACCCTAACCCTAGGCTACCCTTGACTGCTTCTGCCTCCAATTGATTTCCTAAGCAGTAGTGTTTTAAGGAACAGCTTAAAAAGAGAATCCTAATGTGATTTCTTTATAATGGGTGTGTTCCTTATCTTATCCTAGTGTCTAAACTCTTCTCCATGGCTGGACCCCCAAATAATATTCCTTTACGTGCTAAGGGGGAGCTAGAGAGTGGGATAGTTTTACTAACTACCCTAGCCCTAACGCGTAACCTAACCCTAACCCCTACCCTAACCCTAACACGTACCCTAATCCTAACCCGTACCCTAAACCGAGCCCTAACCCTAACACTAACCCAAACCCTAACCCTAACCCATACCCTACGCCGTACACGAACACCTCCCCGAACCCATACCCCAAGCCGTACCCTAACCCTAACCCTAAGCCTAACTCTAACCCTAGGCTACCCTTGACTGCTTCTGCCTCCAATAGATTTCCTAAGCACTAGTGTTTTAAGGAACAGCTTAAAAAGAGAATCCTAAAGTGATTTCTTTATAATGGGTGTGTTCCTTATCTTATCCTAGTGTCTAAACTCTTCTCCATGGCTGGAACCCCAAATAATATTCCTTTACGTGCTGAGGGGTATCTAGAGAGTGGGATAGGTTTAATAACTACCCTAACCCTAACGCGTACCCTAACCCTAACCCCTACCCTAACCCTAACACGTACCCTAATCCTAACCCGTACCCTAAACCGAGACCTAACCGTAACACTAACCCTAACGCTAACCCTAACCCATACCCTACGCCGTACCCGAAACCCTCCCCGAACCCGTACCCTAAGCCGTACCCTAAGCCTAACCCTAAGCCTAACCCTAACCCTAGGCTACCCTTGACTGCTTCTGCCTCCAATAGATTTCCTAAGCACTAGTGTTTTAAGGAACAGCTTAAAAAGAGAATCCTAATGTGATTTCTTTATAATGTGTGTGTTCCTTATCTTATCCTAGTGTCTAAACTCTTCTCCATGGCTGGACCCTCAAATAATATTCCTTTACGTGCTAAGGGGTATCTAGAGAGTGGGATAGGTTTAATAACTACCCTAACCCTAACGCGTACCCTAACCCTAACCCCTACCCTAACCCTAACACGTACCCTAATACTAACCTGTACCCTAAACCGAGCCCTAACTCTAACACTAACCCTAACCCTAACCCTAACCCATACCCTACGCCGTACCCGCACCCCTCCCCGAACCCGTACCCTAAGCCGTACCCTAAGCCTAACCCTAAGCCTAACCCTAACCCTAGGCTACCCTTGACTGCTTCTGCCTCCAATTGATTTCCTAAGCACTAGTGTTTTAAGGAACAGCTTAAAAAGAGAATCCTAATGTGATTTCTTTATAATGGGTGTGTTCCTTATCTTATCCTAGTGTCTAAACTCTTCTCCATGGCTGGACCCCCAAATAATATTCCTTTACGTGCTAAGGGGGAGCTAGAGAGTGGGATAGGTTTACTAACTACCCTAGCCCTAACGCGTAACCTAACCCTAACCCCTACCCTAACCCTAACACGTACCCTAATCCTAACCCGTACCCTAAACCGAGCCCTAACCCTAACACTAACCCAAACCCTAACCCTAACCCATACCCTACGCCGTACACGAACACCTCCCCGAACCCATACCCCAAGCCGTACCCTAAACCTAACCCTAAGCCTAACCCTAACCCTAGGCTACCCTTGACTGCTTCTGCCTCCAATAGATTTCCTAAGCACTAGTGTTTTAAGGAACAGCTTAAAAAGAGAATCCTAAAGTGATTTCTTTATAATGGGTGTGTTCCTTATCTTATCCTAGTGTCTAAACTCTTCTCCATGGCTGGACCCCCAAATAATATTCCTTTACGTGCTAAGGGGTATCTAGAGAGTGGGATAGGTTTAATAACTACCCTAACCCTAACGCGTACCCTAACCCTAACCCCTACCCTAACCCTAACACGTACCCTAATCCTAACCCGTACCCTAAACCGAGCCCTAACCCTAACACTAACCCTAACCCTAACCCTAACCCATACCCTACGCCGTACCCGAACCCCTCCCCGAACCCATTCCCCAAGCCGTACCCTAAAGCTAACCCTAAGCCTAACCCTAACCCTAGGCTACCCTTGACTGCTTCTGCCTCCAATAGATTTCCTAAGCACTAGTGTTTTAAGGAACAGCTTAAAAAGAGAATCCTAATGTGATTTCTTTATAATGGGTGTGTTCCTTATCTTATCTTAGTGTCTAAACTCTTCTCCATGGCTGCACCCCCAAATAATATTGCCTTACGTGCTAAGGGGTATCTAGAGAGTGGGATAGGTTTAATAACTACCCTAACCCTAATGCGTACTCTAACCCTAACCCCTACCCTAACACTAACACGTACCCTAATCCTAACCCGTACCCTAAACCGAGCCCTAACCCTAACACTAACACTAACCCTAACCCTAACCCATACCCTACGCCGTACCTGAACCCCTCCCCAAACCCGTACCCTAAGCCATACCCTAAGCCTAACCCTAAGCCTAACACTAACCCTAGGCTACCCTTGACTGCTTCTGCCTCCAATAGATTTCCTAAGCACTAGTGTTTTAAGCAACAGCTTAAAAAGAGAATCCTAATGTGATTTCTTTATAATGGGTGTGTTCCTTATCTTATCCTAGTGTCTAAATTCTTCTCCATGGCTGGAACCCCAAATAATATTCCTTTACGTGCTAAGGGGTATCTAGAGAGTGGGATAGGTTTACTAACTACCCTAACCCTAACGCGTACCCTAACCCTAACCCCTACCCTAAACCTAACACGTACCCTAATCCTAACCGTACCCTAAACCGAGCCCTAACCCTAACACTAACCCTAACCCTAACCCTAACCCATACCCTACGCCGTACCCGAAACCCTCCCCGAACCCGTACCCTAAGCCGTACCCTAAGCCTAACCCTAAGCCTAACCCTAACCCTAGGCTACCCTTGACTGCTTCTGCCTCCAATAGATTTCCTAAGCACTAGTGTTTTAGGGAACAGCTTAAAAAGAGAATCCTAATGTGATTTCTTTATAATGGGTGTGTTCCTTATCTTATCCTAGTGTCTAAACTCTTCTCCATGGCTGGACCCTCAAATAATATTCCTTTACGTGCTAAGGGGTATCTAGAGAGTGGAATAGGTTTAATAACTACGCTAACCCTAACGCGTACCCTAACCCTAACCCCTACCCTAACCCTAACACGTACCCTAATCCTAACCCGTACCCTAAACCGAGCCCTAACCCTAACACTAACCCTAACCCTAACCCTAACCCATACCCTACGCCGTACCCGCACCCCTCCCCGAACCCGTAACCTAAGCCGTACCCTAAGCCTAACCCTAAGCCTAACCCTAACCCTAGGCTACCCTTGACTGCTTCTGCCTCCAATAGATTTCCTAAGCACTACTGTTTTAAGGAACAGCTTAAAAAGAGAATCCTAATGTGATTTCTTTATAATGGGTGTGTTCCTCATCTTATCCTAGTGTCTAAACTCTTCTCCATGGCTGCACCCCCAAATAATATTCCCTTTCGTGCTAAGGGGTATCTAGAGAGTGGAATAGGTTTAATAACTACCCTAACCCTAACGCGTACCCTAACCCTAACCCCTACCCTAACCCTAACACGTACCCTAATCCTAACCTGTACCCTAAACCGAGCCCTAACCCTAACACTAACCCTAACCCTAACCCTAACCCATACCCTACGCCGTACCCGCACCCCTCCCCGAACCCGTACCCTAAGCCATACCCTAAACCTAACCCTAAGCGTAACCCTAACCCTAGGCTACCCTTGACTGCTTCTGCCTCCAATTGATTTCCTAAGCACTAGTGTTTTAAGGAACAGCTTAAAAAGAGAATCCTAATGTGATTTCTTTATAATGGGTGTGTTCCTTATCTTATCCTAGTGTCTAAACTCTTCTCCATGGCTGGACCCCCAAATAATATTCCTTTACGTGCTAAGGGGGAGCTAGAGAGTGGGATAGGTTTACTAACTACCCTAGCCCTAACGCGTAACCTAACCCTAACCCCTACCCTAACCCTAACACGTACCCTAATCCTAACCCGTACCCTAAACCGAGCCCTAACCCTAACACTAACCCAAACCCTAACCCTAACCCATACCCTACGCCGTACACGAACACCTCCCCGAACCCATACCCCAAGCCGTACCCTAACCCTAACCCTAAGCCTAACCCTAACCCTAGGCTACCCTTGACTGCTTCTGCCTCCAATAGATTTCCTAAGCACTAGTGTTTTAAGGAACAGCTTAAAAAGAGAATCCTAATGTGATTTCTTTATAATGGGTGTGTTCCTTATCTTATCCTAGTGTCTAAACTCTTCTCCATGGCTGCACCCGCAAATAAAATTGCCTTACGTGCTAAGGGGTATCTAGAGAGTGGGATAGGTTTACTAACTACCCTAACCCTAACGCGTACCCTAACCCTAACCCCTACCCTAACCCTAACACATACCCTAATCCTAACCCGTACCCTAAACCGAAACCTAACCCTAACACTAACCCTAACCCTAACCCTAACCCATACCCTACGCCGTACCTGAAACCCTCCCCGAACCCGTACCCTAAGCCGTACCCTAAGCCTAACCCTAAGCCTAACCCTAACCCTACGCTACCCTTGACTGCTTCTGCCTCCAATAGATTTCCTAAGCACTAGTGTTTTAAGCAACAGCGTAAAAAGAGAATCCTAATGTGATTTCTTTATAATGGGTGTGTTCCTTATCTTATCCTAGTGTCTAAATTCTTCTCCATTGCTGGAACCCCAAATAATATTCCTTTACGTGCTAAGGGGTATCTAGAGAGTGGGATAGGTTTACTAACTACCCTAACCCTAACGTGTACCCTAACCCTAACCCCTACCCTAAACCTAACACGTACCCTAATCCTAACCGTACCCTAAACCGAGCCCTAACCCTAACACTAACCCTAACCCTAACCCTAACCCATACCCTACGCCGTACCCGAAACCCTCCCCGAACCCGTACCCTAAGCCGTACCCTAAGCCTAACCCTAAGCCTAACCCTAACCCTAGGCTACCCTTGACTGCTTCTGCCTCCAATAGATTTCCTAAGCACTAGTGTTTTAAGGAACAGCTTAAAAAGAGAATCCTAATGTGATTTCTTTATAATGGGTGTGTTCCTTATCTTATCCTAGTGTCTAAACTCTTCTCCATGGCTACACCCCCAAATAATATTGCCTTACGTGCTAAGGGGTATCTAGAGAGTGGGATAGGTTTAATAACTACCCTAACCCTAATGCGTACTCTAACCCTAACCCCTACCCTAACACTAACACGTACCCTAATCCTAACCCGTACCCTAAACCGAGCCCTAACCCTAACACTAACATTAACCCTAACCCTAACCCATACCCTACGCCGTACCTGAACCCCTCCCCAAACCCGTACCCTAAGCCGTACCCTAAGCCTAACCCTAAGCCTAACCCTAACCCTAGGCTACCCTTGACTGCTTCTGCCTCCAATAGATTTCCTAAGCACTACTGTTTTAAGGAACAGCTTAAAAAGAGAATCCTAATGTGATTTCTTTATAATGGGTGTGTTCCTTATCTTATCCTAGTGTCTAAACTCTTCTCCATGGCTGGACCCCCAAATAATATTCCTTTACGTGCTAAGGGGTATCTAGAGAGTGGGATAGGTTTAACAACTACCCTAACCCTAACGCGTACCCTAAACCTAACCCCTACCCTAACCCTAACACGTACCCTAATCCTAACCCGTACCCTAAACCGAGCCCTAACCCTAACACTAACCCTAACCCTAACCCTAACCCATACCGTAGGCCGTACCCGCACCCCTCCCCGAACCCGTACCCTAAGCCGTACCCTAAGCCGAACCCTAAGCCTAACCCTAAACCTAGGCTACCCTTGACTGCTTCTGCCTCCAATTGATTTCCTAAGCACTAGTGTTTTAAGGAACAGCTTAAAAAGAGAATCCTAATGTGATTTCTTTATAATGGGTGTGTTCCTTATCTTATCCTAGTGTCTAATCTCTTCTCCATGGCTGCACCCCCAAATAATATTGCCTTACGTGCTAAGGGGTATCTAGAGAGTGGGATAGGTTTAATAACTACCCTAAACCTAATGCGTACTCTAACCCTAACCCCTACCCTAACACTAACACGTACCCTAATCCTAACCCGTACCCTAAACCGAGCCCTAACCCTAACACTAACACTAACCCTAACCCTAACCCATACCCTAGGCCGTACCTGAACCCCTCCCCAAACCCGTACCCTAAGCCGTACCCTAAGCCTAACCCTAAGCCTAACACTAACCCTAGGCTACCCTTGACTGCTTCTGCCTCCAATAGATTTCCTAAGCACTAGTGTTTTAAGCAACAGCTTAAAAAGAGAATCCTAATGTGATTTCTTTATAATGGGTGTGTTCCTTATCTTATCCTAGTGTCTAAATTCTTCTCCATGGCTGGAACCCCAAATAATATTCCTTTACGTGTTAAGGGGTATCTAGAGAGTGGGATAGGTTTACTAACTACCCTAACCCTAACGCGTACCCTAACCCTAACCCCTACCCTAAACCTAACACGTACCCTAATCCTAACCGTACCCTAAACCGAGCCCTAACCCTAACACTAACCCTAACCCTAACCCTAACCCATACCCTACGCCGTACCCGAAACCCTCCCCGAACCCGTACCCTAAGCCTTACCCTAAGCCTAACCCTAAGCCTAACCCTAACCCTAGGCTACCCTTGACTGCTTCTGCCTCCAATAGATTTCCTAAGCACTAGTGTTTTAACGAACAGCTTAAAAAGAGAATCCTAAAGTGATTTCTTTATAATGGGTGTGTTCCTTTTCTTATCCTAGTGTCTAAACTCTTCTCCATGGCTGGACCCCCAAATAATATTCCTTTATGTGCTAAGGGGTATCTAGAGAGTGGGATAGGTTTAATAACTACCCTAACCCTAACGCGTACCCTAACCCTAACCCCTACCCTAACCCTAACACTAACCCTAACCCTAACCCATACCCTACGCCGTACCCGAAACCCTCCCCGAACCCGTACCCTAAGCCCTACCCTAAGCCTCACCCTAAGCCTAACCTTATCCTAGGCTACCCTTGACTGCTTCTGCCTCCAATAGATTTCCTAAGCACTAGTGTTTTAAGGAACAGCTTAAAAAGAGAATCCTAATGTGATTTCTTTATAATGGGTGTGTTCCTTATCTTATCCTAGTGTCTAAACTCTTCTCCATGGCTGGACCCTCAAATAATATTCCTTTACGTGCTAAGGGGTATCTAGAGAGTGGGATAGGTTTAATAACTACCCTAACCCTAACGCGTACCCTAACCCTAACCCCTACCCTAAACCTAACACGTACCCTAATCCTAACCTGTACCCTAAACCGAGCCCTAACCCTAACACTAACCCTAACCCTAACCCTAACCCATACCCTACGCCGTACCCGAAACCCTCCCCGAACCCGTACCCTAAGCCATACCCTAAGCCTAACCCTAAGCCAACACTAACCCTAGGCTACCCTTGACTGCTTCTGCCTCCAATAGATTTCCTAAGCACTAGTGTTTTAAGCAACAGCTTAAAAAGAGAATCCTAATGTGATTTCTTTATAATGGGTGTGTTCCTTATCTTATCCTAGTGTCTAAACTCTTCTCCATGGCTGGACCCCCAAATAATATTCCTTTATGTGCTAAGGTGTATCTAGAGAGTGGGATAGGTTTACTAACGACCCTAAACCTAATGCGTACCCTAACCCTAACCCCTACCCTAAACCTACCACGTACCCTAATCCTAACCGTACCCTAAACCGAGCCCTAACCCTAACACAAACCCTAACCCTAACCCTAACCCATACCCTACGCCGTACCCGAAACCCTCCCCGAACCCGTACCCTAAGCCGTACCCTAAGCCTAACCCTAAGCCTAACCCTAACCCTAGGCTACCCTTGACTGCTTCTGCCTCTAATAGATTTCCTAAGCACTAGTGTTTTAAGGAAGAGCTGAAAAAGAGAATCCTAATGTGATTTCTTTATAATGGGTGTGTTCCTTATCTTATCCTAGTGTCTAAACTCTTCTCCATCGCTGGACCCCCAAATAATATTCCTTTACGTGCTAAGGGGTATCTAGAGAGTGGGATAGGTTTAACAACTACCCTAACCCTAACGCGTACCCTAAACCTAACCCCTACCCTAACCCTAACACGTACCCTAATCCTAACCCGTACCCTAAACCGAGCCCTAACCCTAACACTAACCCTAACCCTAACCCTAACCCATACCGTACGCAGTACCCGCACCCCTCCCCGAACCCGTACCCTAAGCCGTACCCTAAGCCGAACCCTAAGCCTAAACCTAACCCTAGGCTACCCTTGACTGCTTCTGCCTCCAATTGATTTCCTAACCACTAGTGTTTTAAGGAACAGCTTAAAAAGAGAATCCTAATGTGATTTCTTTATAATGGGTGTGTTCCTTATCTTATCCTAGTGTCTAAACTCTTCTCCATGGCTGCACCCCCAAATAATATTGCCTTACGTGCTAAGGGGGAGCTAGAGAGTGGGATAGGTTTAATAACTACCCTAAACCTAATGCGTACTCTAACCCTAACCCCTACCCTAACACTAACACGTACCCTAATCCTAACCCGTACCCTAAACCGAGCCCTAACCCTAACACTAACACTAACCCTAACCCTAACCCATACCCTACGCCGTACCTGAACCCCTCCCCAAACCCGTACCCTAAGCCGTACCCTAAGCCTAACCCTAAGCCTAACACTAACCCTAGGCTACCCTTGACTGCTTCTGCCTCCAATAGATTTCCTAAGCACTAGTGTTTTAAGCAACAGCTTAAAAAGAGAATCCTAATGTGATTTCTTTATAATGGGTGTGTTCCTTATCTTATCCTAGTGTCTAAATTCTTCTCCATGGCTGGAACCCCAAATAATATTCCTTTACGTGCTAAGGGGTATCTAGAGAGTGGGATAGGTTTACTAACTACCCTAACCCTAACGCGTACCCTAACCCTAACCCCTACCCTAAACCTAACACGTACCCTAATCCTAACCGTACCCTAAACCGAGCCCTAACCCTAACACTAACCCTAACCCTAACCCTAACCCATACCCTACGCCGTACCCGAAACCCTCCCCGAACCCGTACCCTAAGCCGTACCCTAAGCCTAACCCTAAGCCTAACCCTAACCCTAGGCTACCCTTGACTGCTTCTGCCTCCAATAGATTTCCTAAGCACTAGTGTTTTAACGAACAGCTTAAAAAGAGAATCCTAATGTGATTTCTTTATAATGGGTGTGTTCCTTATCTTATCCTAGTGTCTAAACTCTTCTCCATGGCTGGACCCTCAAATAATATTCCTTTACGTGCTAAGGGGTATCTAGAGAGTGGGATAGGTTTAATAACTACCTAACCCTAACGCGTACCGTAACCCTAACCCCTACCCTAACCCTAACACGTACCCTAATCCTAACCCGTACCCTAAACCGAGCCCTAACCCTAACACTAACCCTAACCCTAACCCTAACCCATACCCTACGCCGTACCCGAAACCCTCCCCGAACCCGAACCCTAAGCCGTACCCTAAGCCTAACCCTAAGCCTAACCCTAACCCTAGGCTACCCTTGACTGCTTCTGCCTCCAATAGATTTCCTAAGCACTAGTGTTTTAAGGAACAGCTTAAAAAGAGAATCCTAATGTGATTTCTTTATAATGGGTGTGTTCCTTATCTTATCCTAGTGTCTAAACTCTTCTCCATGGCTGGACCCCCAAATAATATTCCTTTACGTGCTAAGGGGTATCTAGAGAGTGGGATAGGTTTAATAACTACCCTAACCCTAACCCCTACCGTAACCCTAACACGTACCCTAATCCTAACCCGTACCCTAAACCGAGCCCTAACCCTAACACTAACCCTAACCCTAACCCTAACCCAAACCCTACGCTGTACCCGAACCCCTCCCCGAACCCATTCCACAAGCCGTACCCTAAACCTAACCCTAAGCCTAACCCTAACCCTAGGCTACCCTTGACTGCTTCTGCCTCCAATAGATTTCCTAAGCACTAGTATTTTAAGGAACAGCTTAAAAAGAGAATCCTAATGTGATTTCTTTATAATGGGTGTGTTCCTTATCTTATCCTAGTGTCTAAACTCTTCTCCATGGCTGCACCCCCAAATAATATTGCCTTACGTGCTAAGGGGTATCTAGAGAGTGGGATAGGTTTAATAACTACCCTAAACCTAATGCGTACTCTAACCCTAACCCCTACCCTAACACTAACACGTACCCTAATCCTAACCCGTACCCTAAACCGAGCCCTAACCCTAACACTAACACTAACCCTAACCCTAACCCATACCCTACGCCGTACCTGAACCCCTCCCCAAACCCGTACCCTAAGCCGTACCCTAAGCCTAACCCTAAGCCTAACACTAACCCTAGGCTACCCTTGACTGCTTCTGCCTCCAATAGATTTCCTAAGCACTAGTGTTTTAAGCAACAGCTTAAAAAGAGAATCCTAATGTGATTTCTTTATAATGGGTGTGTTCCTTATCTTATCCTAGTGTCTAAATTCTTCTCCATGGCTGGAACCCCAAATAATATTCCTTTACGTGCTAAGGGGTATCTAGAGAGTGGGATAGGTTTACTAACTACCCTAACCCTAACGCGTACCCTAACCCTAACCCCTACCCTAAACCTAACACGTACCCTAATCCTAACCGTACCCTAAACCGAGCCCTAACCCTAACACTAACCCTAACCCTAACCCTAACCCATACCCTACGCCGTACCCGAAACCCTCCCCGAACCCGTACCCTAAGCCGTACCCTAAGCCTAACCCTAAGCCTAACCCTAACCCTAGGCTACCCTTGACTGCTTCTGCCTCCAATAGATTTCCTAAGCACTAGTGTTTTAACGAACAGCTTAAAAAGAGAATCCTAATGTGATTTCTTTATAATGGGTGTGTTCCTTATCTTATCCTAGTGTCTAAACTCTTCTCCATGGCTGGACCCTCAAATAATATTCCTTTACGTGCTAAGGGGTATCTAGAGAGTGGGATAGGTTTAATAACTACCTAACCCTAACGCGTACCGTAACCCTAACCCCTACCCTAACCCTAACACGTACCCTAATCCTAACCCGTACCCTAAACCGAGCCCTAACCCTAACACTAACCCTAACCCTAACCCTAACCCATACCCTACGCCGTACCCAAAACCCTCCCCGAACCCGTACCCTAAGCCGTACCCTAAGCCTAACCCTAAGCCTAACCCTAACCCTAGGCTACCCTTGACTGCTTCTGCCTCCAATAGATTTCCTAAGCACTAGTGTTTTAAGGAACAGCTTAAAAAGAGAATCCTAATGTGATTTCTTTATAATGGGTGTGTTCCTTATCTTATCCTAGTGTCTAAACTCTTCTCCATGGCTGGACCCCCAAATAATATTACTTTACGTGCTAAGGGGTATCTAGAGAGTGGGATAGGTTTAATAACTACCCTAACCCTAACCCCTACCGTAACCCTAACACGTACCCTAATCCTAACCCGTACCCTAAACCGAGCCCTAACCCTAACACTAACCCTAACCCTAACCCTAACCCAAACCCTACGCTGTACCCGAACCCCTCCCAGAACCCATTCCCCAAGCCGTACCCTAAACCTAACCCTAAGCCTAACCCTAACCCTAGGCTACCCTTGACTGCTTCTGCCTCCAATAGATTTCCTAAGCACTAGTGTTTTAAGGAACAGCTTAAAAAGAGAATCCTAATGTGATTTCTTTATAATGGGTGTGTTCCTTATCTTATCCTAGTGTCTAAACTCTTCTCCATGGCTGCACCCCCAAATAATATTGCCTTACGTGCTAAGGGGTATCTAGAGAGTGGGATAGGTTTAATAACTACCCTAACCCTAATGCGTACTCTAACCCTAACCCCTAACCTAACACTAACACGTACCCTAATCCTAACCCGTACCCTAAACCGAGCCCTATCCCTAACACTAACCCAAACCCTAACCCTAACCCATACCCTACGCCGTACACGAACACCTCCCCGAACCCATACCCCAAGCCGTACCCTAACCCTAACCCTAAGCCTAACCCTAACCCTAGGCTACCCTTGACTGCTTCTGCCTCCAATAGATTTCCTAAGCACTACTGTTTTAAGGAACAGCTTAAAAAGAGAATCCTAAAGTGATTTCTTTATAATGGGTGTGTTCCTTATCTTATCCTAGTGTCTAAACTCTTCTCCATGGCTGGACCCCCAAATAATATTCCTTTACGTGCTAAGGGGTATCTAGAGAGTGGGATAGGTTTAATAACTACCCTAACCCTAACGCGTACCCTAACCCTAACCCCTACCCTAACCCTAACACGTACCCTAATCCTAACCCGTACCCTAAACCGAGCCCTAACCCTAACACTAACCCTAACCCTAACCCTAACCCATACCCTACGCCGTACCCGAAACCCTCCCCGAACTCGTACCCTAAGCCGTACCCTAAGCCTAACCCTAAGCCTAACCCTAACCCTAGGCTACCCTTGACTGCTTCTGCCTCCAATAGATTTCCTAAGCACTAGTGTTTTAACGAACAGCTTAAAAAGAGAATCCTAATGTGATTTCTTTATAATGGGTGTGTTCCTTATCTTATCCTAGTGTCTAAACTCTTCTCCATGGCTGCACCCCCAAATAATATTCCTTTACGTGCTAAGGGGTATCTAGAGAGCGGGATAGGTTTAATAACTACCCTAACCCTAACGCGTACCCTAACCCTAACCCCTACCCTAACCCTAACACGTACCCTAATCCTAACCCGTACCCTAAACCGAGCCCTAACCCTAACACTAACCCTAACCCTAACCCTAACCCATACCCTACGCCGTACCCGAAACCCTCCCCGAACTCGTACCCTAAGCCGTACCCTAAGCCTAACCCTAAGCCTAACCCTAACCCTCGGCTACCCTTGACTGCTTCTGCCTCCAATAGATTTCCTAAGCACTAGTGTTTTAACGAACAGCTTAAAAAGAGAATCCTAATGTGATTTCTTTATAATGGGTGTGTTCCTTATCTTATCCTAGTGTCTAAACTCTTCTCCATGGCTGGACCCCCAAATAATATTCCTTTACGTGCTAAGGGGTATCTAGAGAGTGGGATAGGTTTAATAACTACCCTAACCCTAAGGCGTACCCTAACCCTAACCCCTACCCTAACCCTAACACGTACCCTAATCCTAACCCGTACCCTAAACCGAGCCCTAACCCTAACACTAACCCTAAACCTAACCCTAACCCATACCCTACGCCGTACCCGAAACCCTCCCCGAACTCGTACCCTAAGCCGTACCCTAAGCCTAACCCTAAGCCTAACCCTAACCCTAGGCTACCCTTGACTGCTTCTGCCTCCAATAGATTTCCTAAGCACTAGTGTTTTAACGAACAGCTTAAAAAGAGAATCCTAAAGTGATTTCTTTATAATGGGTGTGTTCCTTATCTTATCCTAGTGTCTAAACTCTTCTCCATGGCTGGACCCCCAAATAATATTCCTTTACGTGCTAAGGGGTATCTAGAGAGTGGGATAGGTTTAATAACTACCCTAACCCTAACGCGTACCCTAACCCTAACCCCTACCCTAACCCTAACACGTACCCTAATCCTAACCCATACCCTAAACCGAGCCCTAACCCTAACACTAACCCTAACCCTAACCCTAACCCATACCCTACGCCGTACCCGAAACCCTCCCCGAACTCGTACCCTAAGCCGTACCCTAAGCCTAACCCTAAGCCTAACCCTAACCCTAGGCTACCCTTGACTGCTTCTGCCTCCAATAGATTTCCTAAGCACTAGTGTTTTAACGAACAGCTTAAAAAGAGAATCCTAATGTGATTTCTTTATAATGGGTGTGTTCCTTATCTTATCCTAGTGTCTAAACTCTTCTCCATGGCTGGACCCTCAAATAATATTCCTTTACGTGCTAAGGGGTATCTAGAGAGTGGGATAGGTTTAATAACTACCCTAACCCTAACGCGTACCCTAACCCTAACCCCTACCCTAACCCTAACACGTACCCTAATCCTAACCCGTACCCTAAACCGAGCCCTAACCCTAACCCTAACCCTAACCCTAACCCTAACCCATACCCTACGCCGTACCCGCACCCCTCCCCGAACCCGTACCCTAAGCCGTACCCTAAGCCTAACCCTAAGCCTAACCCTAACCCTAGGCTACCCTTGACTGCTTCTGCCTCCAATAGATTTCCTAAGCACTAGTGTTTTAAGGAACAGCTTAAAAAGAGAATCCTAATGTGATTTCTTTATAATGGGTGTGTTCCTCATCTTATCCTAGTGTCTAAACTCTTCTCCATGGCTGGACCCCCAAATAATATTCCTTTACGTGCTAAGGGGTATCTAGAGAGTGGGATAGGTTTAATAACTACCCTAACCCTAACCCCTACCCTAACCCTAACACGTACCCTAATCCTAACCCGTACCCTAAACCGAGCCCTAACCCTAACACTAACCCTAACCCTAACCCTAACCCAAACCCTACGCTGTACCCGAACCCCTCCCCGAACCCATTCCCCAAGCCGTACCCTAAACCTAACCCTAAGCCTAACCCTAACCCTAGGCTACCCTTGACTGCTTCTGCCTCCAATAGATTTCCTAAGCACTAGTGTTTTAAGGAACAGATTAAAAAGAGAATCCTAATGTGATTTCTTTATAATGGGTGTGTTCCTTATCTTATCCTAGTGTCTAAACTCTTCTCCATGGCTGCACCCCCAAATAATATTGCCTTACGTGCTAAGGGGTATCTAGAGAGTGGGATAGGTTTAATAACTACCCTAACCCTAATGCGTACTCTAACCCTAACCCCTAACCTAACACTAACACGTACCCTAATCCTAACCCGTACCCTAAACCGAGCCCTAACCCTAACACTAACACTAACCCTAACCCTAACCCATACCCTACGCCGTACCTGAACCCCTCCCCAAACCCGTACCGTAAGCCGTACCCTAAGCCTAACCCTAAGCCTAACACTAACCCTAGGCTACCCTTGACTGCTTCTGCCTCCAATAGATTTCCTAAGCACTAGTGTTTTAAGGAAGAGCTTAAAAAGAGAATCCTAATGTGATTTCTTTATAATGGGTGTGTTCCTTATCTTATCCTAGTGTCTAAATTCTTCTCCATGGCTGGAACCCCAAATAATATTCCTTTACGTGCTAAGGGGTATCTAGAGAGTGGGATAGGTTTACTAAGTACCCTAACCCTAACGCGTACCCTAACCCTAACCCCTACCCTAAACCTAACACGTACCCTAATCCTAAACGTACCCTAAACCGAGCCCTAACCCTAACACTAACCCTAACCCTAACCCTAACCCATACCCTACGCCGTACCCGCACCCCTCCCCGAACCTGTAACCTAAGCCGTACCCTAAGCCTAACCCTAAGCCTAACCCTAACCCTAGGCTACCCTTGACTGCTTTTGCCTCCAATAGATTTCCTAAGCACTACTGTTTTAAGGAACAGCTTAAAAAGAGAATCCTAATGTGATTTCTTTATAATGGGTGTGTTCCTTATCTTATCCTAGTGTCTAAACTCTTCTCCATGGCTGCACCCCCAAATAATATTCCCTTACGTGCTAAGGGGTATCTAGAGAGTGGGATAGGTTTCATAACTACCCTAACCCTAACGCGTACCCTAACCCTAACCCCTACCCTAAACCTAACACGTACCCTAATCCTAACCTGTACCCTAAACCGAGGCCTAACCCTAACACTAACCCTAACCCTAACCCTAACCCATAACCTACGCCATACCCGCACACCTCCCCGAACCCGTACCCTAAGCCATACCCTAAACCTAACCCTAAGCCTAACCCTAACCCTAGGCTACCCTTGACTGCTTCTGCCTCCAATTGATTTCCTAAGCAGTAGTGTTTTAAGGAACAGCTTAAAAAGAGAATCCTAAAGTGATTTCTTTATAATGGGTGTGTTCCTTATCTTATCCTAGTGTCTAAACTCTTCTCCATGGCTGGACCCCCAAATAATATTCCTTTACGTGCTAAGGGGGAGCTAGAGAGTGGGATAGGTTTACTAACTACCCTAGCCCTAACGCGTAACCTAACCCTAACCCCTACCCTAACCCTAACACGTACCCTAATCCTAACCCGTACCCTAAACCGAGCCCTATCCCTAACACTAACCCAAACCCTAACCCTAACCCATACCCTACGCCGTACTCGAACACCTCCCCGAACCCATACCCCAAGCCGTACCCTAACCCTAACCCTAAGCCTAACCCTAACCCTAGGCTACCCTTGACTGCTTCTGCCTCCAATAGATTTCCTAAGCACTACTGTTTTAAGGAACAGCTTAAAAAGAGAATCCTAAAGTGATTTCTTTATAATGGGTGTGTTCCTTATCTTATCCTAGTGTCTAAACTCTTCTCCATGGCTGGACCCCCAAATAATATTCCTTTACGTGCTAAGGGGTATCTAGAGAGTGGGATAGGTTTAATAACTACCCTAACCCTAACGCGTACCCTAACCCTAACCCCTACCCTAACCCTAACACGTACCCTAATCCTAACCCGTACCCTAAACCGAGCCCTAACCCTAACACTAACCCTAACCCTAACCCTAACCCATACCCTACACCGTACCCGAAACCCTCCCCGAACTCGTACCCTAAGCCGTACCCTAAGCCTAACCCTAAGCCTAACCCTAACCCTAGGCTACCCTTGACTGCTTCTGCCTCCAATAGATTTCCTAAGCACTAGTGTTTTAAGGAACAGCTTAAAAAGAGAATCCTAATGTGATTTCTTTATAATGGGTGTGTTCCTTATCTTATCCTAGTGTCTAAACTTTTCTCCATGGCTGGACCCTCAAATAATATTCCTTTACGTGCTAAGGGGTATCTAGAGATTGGGATAGGTTTAATAACTACCCTAACCCTAACGCGTACCCTAACCCTAACCCCTACCCTAACCCTAACACGTACCCTAATCCTAACCCGTACCCTAAACCGAGCCCTAACCCTAACACTAACCCTAACCCTAACCCTAACCCATACCCTACGCCGTACACGCACCCCTCCCTGAACCCGTACCCTAAGCCGTACCCTAAGCCTAACCCTAAGCCTAACCCTAACCCTAGGCTACCCTTGACTGCTTCTGCCTCCAATAGATTTCCTAAGCACTAGTGTTTTAAGGAACAGCTTAAAAAGAGAATCCTAATGTGATTTCTTTATAATGGGTGTGTTCCTTATCTTATCCTAGTGTCTAAACTCTTCTCCATGGCTGGATCCTCAAATAATATTCCTTTACGTGCTAAGGGGTATCTAGAGAGTGGGATAGGTTTAATAACTACCCTAACCCTAACGCATACCCTAACCCTAACCCCTACCCTAACCCTAACACGTACCCTAATCCTAACCTGTACCCTAAACCGAGCCCTAACCCTAACACTAACCCTAACCCTAACCCTAACCCATACCCTACGCCGTACCCGCACCCCTCCCCGAACCCGTACCCTAAGCCGTACCCTAAGCCTAACCCTAAGCCTAACCCTAACCCTAGGCTACCCTTGACTGCTTCTGCCTCCAATAGATTTCCTAAGCACTACTGTTTTAAGGAACAGCTTAAAAAGAGAATCCTAATGTGATTTCTTTATAATGGGTGTGTTCCTTATCTTATCCTAGTGTCTAAACTCTTCTCCATGGCTGCACCCCCAAATAATATTCCCTTACGTGCTAAGGGGTATCTAGAGAGTGGGATAGGTTTAATAACTACCCTAACCCTAACGCGTACCCTAACCCTAACCCCTACCCTAACCCTAACACGTACCCTAATCCTAACCTGTACCCTAAACCGAGCCCTAACCCTAACACTAACCCTAACCCTAACCCTTACCCATACCCTACGCCGTACCCGCACCCCTCCCCGAACCCGTACCCTAAGCCATACCCTAAACCTAACCCTAAGCCTAACCCTAACCCTAGGCTACCCTTGACTGCTTCTGCCTCCAATTGATTTCCTAAGCAGTAGTGTTTTAAGGAACAGCTTAAAAAGAGAATCCTAAAGTGATTTCTTTATAATGGGTGTGTTCCTTATCTTATCTTAGTGTCTAAACTCTTCTCCATGGCTGGACCCCCAAATAATATTCCTTTACGTGCTAAGGGGGAGCTAGAGAGTGGGATAGGTTTACTAACTACCCTAGCCCTAACGCGTAACCTAACCCTAACCCCTACCCTAACCCTAACACGTACCCTAATCCTAACCCGTACCCTAAACCGAGCCCTAACCCTAACACTAACCCAAACCCTAACCCTAACCCATACCCTACGCCGTACACGAACACCTCCCCGAACCCATTCCCCAAGCCGTACCCTAAACCTAACCCTAAGCCTAACCCTAACACTAGGCTACCCTTGACTGCTTCTGCCTCCAATAGATTTCCTAAGCACTAGTGTTTTAAGGAACAGCTTAAAAAGAGAATCCTAATGTGATTTCTTTATAATGGGTGTGTTCCTTATCTTATCCTAGTGTCTAAACTCTTCTCCATGGCTGCACCCCCAAATAATATTGCCTTACGTGCTAAGGGGTATCTAGAGAGTGGGATAGGTTTAATAACTACCCTAACCCTAATGCGTACTCTAACCCTAACCCCTACCCTAACACTAACACGTACCCTAATCCTAACCCGTACCCTAAACCGAGCCCTAACCCTAACACTAACACTAACCCTAACCCTAACCCATACCCTACGCCGTACCTGAACCCCTCCCCAAACCCGTACCCTAAGCCGTACCCTAAGCCTAACCCTAAGCCTAACACTAACCCTAGGCTACCCTTGACTGCTTCTGCCTCCAATAGATTTCCTAAGCACTAGTGTTTTAAGCAACAGCTTAAAAAGAGAATCCTAATGTGATTTCTTTATAATGGGTGTGTTCCTTATCTTATCCTAGTGTCTAAATTCTTCTCCATTGCTGGAACCCCAAATAATATTCCTTTACATGCTAAGGGGTATCTAGAGAGTGGGATAGGTTTACTAACTACCCTAACCCTAACGCGTACCCTAACCCTAACCCCTATCCTAAACCTAACACGTACCCTAATCCTAACCATACCCTAAACCGAGCCCTAACCCTAACACTAACCCTAACCCTAACCCTATCCCATACCCTACGCCGTACCCGAAACCCTCCCCGAACCCGTACCCTAAGCCGTACTCTAAGCCTAACCCTAAGCCTAACCCTAACCCTAGGCTACCCTTGACTGCTTCTGCCTCCAATAGATTTCCTAAGCACTACTGTTTTAAGGAACAGCTTAAAAAGAGAATCCTAATGTGATTTCTTTATAATGGGTGTGTTCCTTATCTTATCCTAGTGTCTAAACTCTTCTCCATGGCTGCACCCCCAAATAATATTCCCTTACGTGCTAAGGGGTATCTAGAGAGTGGGATAGGTTTAATAACTACCCTAACCCTAACGCGTACCCTAACCCTAACCCCTACCCTAACCCTAACACGTACCCTAATCCTAACCTGTACCCTAAACCGAGCCCTAACCCTAACACTAACCCTAACCCTAACCCTAACCCATACCCTACGCCGTACCCGCACCCCTCCCCGAACCCGTACCCTAAGCCATACCCTAAACCTAACCCTAAGCCTAACCCTAACCCTAGGCTACCCTTGACTGCTTCTGCCTCCAATAGATTTCCTAAGCACTAGTGTTTTAAGGAACAGCTTAAAAAGAGAATCCTAATGTGATTTCTTTATAATGGGTGTGTTCCTTATCTTATCCTAGTGTCTAAACTCTTCTCCATGGCTGCACCCCCAAATAATATTGCCTTACGTGCTAAGGGGTATCTAGAGAGTGGGATAGGTTTAATAACTACCCTAACCCTAATGCGTACTCTAACCCTAACCCCTACCCTAACACTAACACGTACCCTAATCCTAACCCGTACCCTAAACCGAGCCCTAACCCTAACACTAACACTAACCCTAACCCTAACCCATACCCGACGCCGTACCTGAACCCCTCCCCAAACCCGTACCCTAAGCCGTACCCTAAGCCTAACCCTAAGCCTAACACTAACCCTAGGCTACCCTTGACTGCTTCTGCCTCCAATAGATTTCCTAAGCACTAGTGTTTTAAGCAACAGCTTAAAAAGAGAATCCTCTTGTGATTTCTTTATAATGGGTGTGTTCCTTATCTTATCCTAGTGTCTAAATTCTTCTCCATTGCTGGATCCCCAAATAATATTCCTTTACGTGCTAAGGGGTATCTAGAGAGTGGGATAGGTTTACTAACTACCCTAACCCTAACGCGTACCCTAACCCTAACCCCTACCCTAAACCTAACACGTACCCTAATCCTAACCGTACCCTAAACCGAGCCCTAACCCTAACACTAACCCTAACCCTAACCCTAACCCATACCCTACGCCGTACCCGAAACCCTCCCCGAACCCGTACCCTAAGCCGTACCCTAAGCCTAACCCTAAGCCTAACCCTAACCCTAGGCTACCCTTGACTGCTTCTGCCTCCAATAGATTTCCTAAGCACTAGTGTTTTAAGCAACAGCTTAAAAAGAGAATCCTAATGTGATTTCTTTATAATGGGTGTGTTCCTTATCTTATCCTAGTGTCTAAACTCTTCTCCATGGCTGGACCCCCAAATAATATTCCTTTACGTGCTAAGGGGTATCTAGAGAGTGGGATAGGTTTAATAACTACCCTAACCCTAACGCGTACCCTAACCCTAACCCCTACCCTAACCCTAACACGTACCCTAATCCTAACCCGTACCCTAAACCGAGCCCTAACCCTAACACTAACCCTAACCCTAACCCTAACCCATACCCTACGCCGTACCCGAAACCCTCCCCGAACCCGTACCCTAAGCCGTACCCTAAGCCTAACCCTAAGCCTAACCCTAACCCTAGGCTACCCTTGACTGCTTCTGCCTCCAATAGATTTCCTAAGCACTAGTGTTTTAAGGAACAGCTTAAAAAGAGAATCCTAATGTGATTTCTTTATAATGGGTGTGTTCCTTATCTTATCCTAGTGTCTAAACTCTTCTCCATGGCTGGACCCTCAAATAATATTCCTTTACGTGCTAAGGGGTATCTAGAGAGTGGGATAGGTTTAATAACTACCCTAACCCTAACGCGTACCCTAACCCTAACCCCTACCCTAACCCTAACACGTACCCTAATACTAACCTGTACCCTAAACCGAGCCCTAACCCTAAAACTAACCCAAACCCTAACCCTAACCCATACCCTACGCCGTACCCGCACCCCTCCCCGAACCCGTACCCTAAGCCGTACCCTAAGCCGAACCCTAAGCCTAACCCTAACCCTAGGCTACCCTTGACTGCTTCTGCCTCCAATAGATTTCCTAAGCACTAGTGTTTTAAGGAACAGCTTAAAAAGAGAATCCTAAAGTGATTTCTTTATAATGGGTGTGTTCCTTATCTTATCCTAGTGTCTAAACTCTTCTCCATGGCTGGACCCCCAAATAATATTCCTTTACGTGCTAAGGGGTATCTAGAGAGTGGGATAGGTTTAATAACTACCCTAACCCTAACGCGTACCCTAACCCTAACCCCTACCCTAACCCTAACACGTACCCTAATCCTAACCCGTACCCTAAACCGAGCCCTAACCCTAACACTAACCCTAACCCTAACCCATACCCTACGCCGTACCCGAAACCCTCCCCGAACCCGTACCCTAAGCCGTACCCTAAGCCTCACCCTAAGCCTAACCTTATCCTAGGCTACCCTTGACTGCTTCTGCCTCCAGTAGATTTCCTAAGCACTAGTGTTTTAAGGAACAGCTTAAAAAGAGAATCCTAATGTGATTTCTTTATAATGGGTGTGTTCCTTATCTTATCCTAGTGTCTAAACTCTTCTCCATGGCTGGACCCTCAAATAATATTCCTTTACGTGCTAAGGGGTATCTAGAGAGTGGGATAGGTTTAATAACTACCCTAACCCTAACGCGTACCCTGACCATAACCCCTACCCTAACCCTAACACGTACCCTAATCCTAACCCGTACCCTAAACCGAGCCCTAACCCTAACACTAACCCTAACCCTAACCCTAACCCATACCCTACGCCGTACCCGCACCCCTCCCCGAACCCGTACCCTAAGCTGTACCCTAAGCCTAACCCTAAGCCTAACCCTAACCCTAGGCTACCCTTGACTGCTTCTGCCTCCAATAGATTTCCTAAGCACTAGTGTTTTAAGGAACAGCTTAAAAAGAGAATCCTAATGTGATTTCTTTATAATGGGTGTGTTCCTTATCTTATCCTAGTGTCTAAACTCTTCTCCATGGCTGGACCCCCAAATAATATTCCTTTACGTGCTAAGGGGTATCTAGAGAGTGGGATAGGTTTAATAACTACCCTAACCCTAACGCGTACCCTAACCCTAACCCCTACCCTAACCCTAACACGTACCCTAATCCTAACCCCTACCCTAAACCGAGCCCTAACCCTAACACTAACCCTAACCCTAACCCTAACCCATACCCTACGCCGTACCCGAAACCCTCCCCGAACTCGTACCCTAAGCCGTACCCTAAGCCTAACCCTAAGCCTAACCCTAACCCTAGGCTACCCTTGACTGCTTCTGCCTCCAATAGATTTCCTAAGCACTAGTGTTTTAAGAAACAGCTTAAAAAGAGAATCCTAATGTGATTTCTTTATAATGGGTGTGTTCCTTATCTTATCCTAGTGTCTAAACTTTTCTCCATGGCTGGACCCTCAAATAATATTCCTTTACGTGCTAAGGGGTATCTAGAGAGTGGGATAGGTTTAATAACTACCCTAACCCTAACGCGTACCCTAACCCTAACCCCTACCCTAACCCTAACACATACCCTAATCCTAACCCGTACCCTAAACCGAGCCCTAACCCTAACACTAACCCTAACCCTAACCCTAACCCATACCCTACGCCGTACCCGCACCCCTCCCTGAACCCGTACCCTAAGCCGTACCCTAAGCCTAACCCTAAGCCTAACCCTAACCCTAGGCTACCCTTGACTGCTTCTGCCTCCAATAGATTTCCTAAGCACTAGTGTTTTAACGAACAGCTTAAAAAGAGAATCCTAATGTGATTTCTTTATAATGGGTGTGTTCCTTATCTTATCCTAGTGTCTAAACTCTTCTCCATGGCTGCACCCCCAAATAATATTGCCTTACGTGCTAAGGGGTATCTAGAGAGTGGGATAGGTTTAATAACTACCCTAACCCTAATGCGTACTCTAACCCTAACCCCTACCCTAACACTAACACGTACCCTAATCCTAACCCGTACCCTAAACCGAGCCCTAACCCTAACACTAACACTAACCCTAACCCTAACCCATACCCTACGCCGTACCTGAACCCCTCCCCAAACCCGTACCCTAAGCCGTACCCTAAGCCGTACCCTAAGCCTAACACTAACCCTAGGCTACCCTTGACTGCTTCTCCCTCCAATAGATTTCCTAAGCACTAGTGTTTTAAGCAACAGCTTAAAAAGAGAATCCTAATGTGATTTCTTTATAATGGGTGTGTTCCTTATCTTATCCTAGTGTCTAAATTCTTCTCCATTGCTGGAACCCCAAATAATATTCCTTTACGTGCTAAGGGGTATCTAGAGAGTGGGATAGGTTTACTAACTACCCTAACCCTAACGCGTACCCTAACCCTAACCCCTACCCTAAACCTAACACGTACCCTAATCCTAACCGTACCCTAAACCGAGCCCTAACCCTAACACTAACCCTAACCCTAACCCTAACCCATACCCTACGCCGTACCCGAAACCCTCCCCGAACCTGAACCCTAAGCCGTACTCTAAGCCTAACCCTAAGCCTAACCCTAACCCTACGCTACCCTTGACTGCTTCTGCCTCCAATAGATTTCCTAAGCACTAGTGTTTTAAGGAACAGCTTAAAAAGAGAATCCTAATGTGATTTCTTTATAATGGGTGTGTTCCTTATCTTATCCTAGTGTCTAAACTCTTCACCATGGCTGGACCCCCAAATAATATTCCTTTACGTGCTAAGGGGTATCTAGAGAGTGGGATAGGTTTAATAACTACCCTAACCCTAACCCCTACCCTAACCCTAACACGTACCCTAATCCTAACCCGTACCCTAAACCGAGCCCTAACCCTAACACTAACCCTAACCCTAACCCTAACCCAAACCCTACGCTGTACCCGAACCCCTCCCCGAACCCATTCCCCAAGCCGTACCCTAAACCTAACCCTAAGCCTAACCCTAACCCTAGGCTACCCTTGACTGCTTCTGCCTCCAATAGATTTCCTAAGCACTAGTGTTTTAAGGAACAGCTTAAAAAGAGAATCCTAATGTGATTTCTTTATAATGGGTGTGTTCCTTATCTTATCCTAGTGTCTAAACTCTTCTCCATGGCTGCACCCCCAAATAATATTGCCTTACGTGCTAAGGGGTATCTAGAGAGTGGGATAGGTTTAATAACTACCCTAACCCTAATGCGTACTCTAACCCTAACCCCTAACCTAACACTAACACGTACCCTAATCCTAACCCGTACCCTAAACCGAGCCCTAACCCTAACACTAACACTAACCCTAACCCTAACCCATACCCTACGCCGTACCTGAACCCCTCCCCAAACCCGTACCGTAAGCCGTACCCTAAGCCTAACCCTAAGCCTAACACTAACCCTAGGCTACCCTTGACTGCTTCTGCCTCCAATAGATTTCCTAAGCACTAGTGTTTTAAGCAACAGCTTAAAAAGAGAATCCTAATGTGATTTCTTTATAATGGGTGTGTTCCTTATCTTATCCTAGTGTCTAAATTCTTCTCCATGGCTGGAACCCCAAATAATATTCCTTTACGTGCTAAGGGGTATCTAGAGAGTGGGATAGGTTTACTAAGTACCCTAACCCTAACGCGTACCCTAACCCTAACCCCTACCCTAAACCTAACACGTACCCTAATCCTAAACGTACCCTAAACCGAGCCCTAACCCTAACACTAACCCTAACCCTAACCCTAACCCATACCCTACGCCGTACCCGCACCCCTCCCCGAACCCGTAACCTAAGCCGTACCCTAAGCATAACCCTAAGCCTAACCCTAACCCTAGGCTACCCTTGACTGCTTCTGCCTCCAATAGATTTCCTAAGCACTACTGTTTTAAGGAACAGCTTAAAAAGAGAATCCTAATGTGATTTCTTTATAATGGGTGTGTTCCTTATCTTATCCTAGTGTCTAAACTCTTCTCCATGGCTGCACCCCCAAATAATATTCCCTTACGTGCTAAGGGGTATCTGGAGAGTGGGATAGGTTTCATAACTACCCTAACCCTAACGCGTACCCTAACCCTAACCCCTACCCTAACCCTAACACGTACCCTAATCCTAACCTGTACCCTAAACCGAGGCCTAACCCTAACACTAACCCTAACCCTAACCCTAACCCATAACCTACGCCATACCCGCACACCTCCCCGAATCCGTACCCTAAGCCATACCCTAAACCTAACCCTAAGCCTAACACTAACCCTAGGCTACCCTTGACTGCTTCTGCCTCCAATTGATTTCCTAAGCAGTAGTGTTTTAAGGAACAGCTTAAAAAGAGAATCCTAAAGTGATTTCTTTATAATGGGTGTGTTCCTTATCTTATCCTAGTGTCTAAACTCTTCTCCATGGCTGGACCCCCAAATAATATTCCTTTACGTGCTAAGGGGGAGCTAGAGAGTGGGATAGGTTTACTAACTACCCTAGCCCTAACGCGTAACCTAACCCAAACCCCTACCCTAACCCTAACACGTACCCTAATCCTAACCCGTACCCTAAACCGAGCCCTATCCCTAACACTAACCCAAACCCTAACCCTAACCCATACCCTACGCCGTACACGAACACCTCCCCGAACCCATACCCCAAGCCGTACCCTAACCCTAACCCTAAGCCTAACCCTAACCCTAGGCTACCCTTGACTGCTTCTGCCTCCAATAGATTTCCTAAGCACTACTGTTTTAAGGAACAGCTTAAAAAGAGAATCCTAAAGTGATTTCTTTATAATGGGTGTGTTCCTTATCTTATCCTAGTGTCTAAACTTTTCTCCATGGCTGGACCCTCAAATAATATTCCTTTACGTGCTAAGGGGTATCTAGAGATTGGGATAGGTTTAATAACTACCCTAACCCTAACGCGTACCCTAACCCTAACCCCTACCCTAACCCTAACACGTACCCTAATCCTAACCCGTACCCTAAACCGAGCCCTAACCCTAACACTAACCCTAACCCTAACCCTAACCCATACCCTACGCCGTACACGCACCCCTCCCTGAACCCGTACCCTAAGCCGTACCCTAAGCCTAACCCTAAGCCTAACCCTAACCCTAGGCTACCCTTGACTGCTTCTGCCTCCAATAGATTTCCTAAGCACTAGTGTTTTAAGGAACAGCTTAAAAAGAGAATCCTAATGTGATTTCTTTATAATGGGTGTGTTCCTTATCTTATCCTAGTGTCTAAACTCTTCTCCATGGCTGGACCCTCAAATAATATTCCTTTACGTGCTAAGGGGTATCTAGAGAGTGGGATAGGTTTAATAACTACCCTAACCCTAACGCGTACCCTAACCCTAACCCCTACCCTAACCCTAACACGTACCCTAATCCTAACCTGTACCCTAAACCGAGCCCTAACCCTAACACTAACCCTAACCCTAACCCTAACCCATACCCTACGCCGTACCCGCACCCCTCCCCGAACCCGTACCCTAAGCCGTACCCTAAGCCTAACCCTAAGCCTAACCCTAACCCTAGGCTACCCTTGACTGCTTCTGCCTCCAATAGATTTCCTAAGCACTACTGTTTTAAGGAACAGCTTAAAAAGAGAATCCTAATGTGATTTCTTTATAATGGGTGTGTTCCTTATCTTATCCTAGTGTCTAAACTCTTCTCCATGGCTGCACCCCCAAATAATATTCCCTTACGTGCTAAGGGGTATCTAGAGAGTGGGATAGGTTAAATAACTACCCTAACCCTAACGCGTACCCTAACCCTAACCCCTACCCTAACCCTAACACGTACCCTAATCCTAACCTGTACCCTAAACCGAGCCCTAACCCTAACACTAACCCTAACCCTAACCCTTACCCACACCCTACGCCGTACCCGCACCCCTCCCCGAACCCGTACCCTAAGCCATACCCTAAACCTAACCCTAAGCCTAACCCTAACCCTAGGCTACCCTTGACTGCTTCTGCCTCCAATTGATTTCCTAAGCAGTAGTGTTTTAAGGAACAGCTTAAAAAGAGAATCCTAAAGTGATTTCTTTATAATGGGTGTGTTCCTTATCTTATCTTAGTGTCTAAACTCTTCTCCATGGCTGGACCCCCAAATAATATTCCTTTACGTGCTAAGGGGGAGCTAGAGAGTGGGATAGGTTTACTAACTACCCTAGCCCTAACGCGTAACCTAACCCTAACCCCTACCCTAACCCTAACACGTACCCTAATCCTAACCCGTACCCTAAACCGAGCCCTAACCCTAACACTAACCCAAACCCTAACCCTAACCCATACCCTACGCCGTACACGAACACCTCCCCGAACCCATACCCCAAGCCGTACCCTAAACCTAACCCTAAGCCTAACCCTAACACTAGGCTACCCTTGACTGCTTCTGCCTCCAATAGATTTCCTAAGCACTAGTGTTTTAAGGAACAGCTTAAAAAGAGAATCCTAAAGTGATTTCTTTATAATGGGTGTGTTCCTTATCTTATCCTAGTGTCTAAACTCTTCTCCATGGCTGCACCCCCAAATAATATTGCCTTACGTGCTAAGGGGTATCTAGAGAGTGGGATAGGTTTAATAACTACCCTAACCCTAATGCGTACTCTAACCCTAACCCCTACCCTAACACTAACACGTACCCTAATCCTAACCCGTACCCTAAACCGAGCCCTAACCCTAACACTAACACTAACCCTAACCCTAACCCATACCCTACGCCGTACCTGAACCCCTCCCCAAACCCGTACCCTAAGCCGTACCCTAAGCCTAACCCTAAGCCTAACACTAACCCTAGGCTACCCTTGACTGCTTCTGCCTCCAATAGATTTCCTAAGCACTAGTGTTTTAAGCAACAGCTTAAAAAGAGAATCCTAATGTGATTTCTTTATAATGGGTGTGTTCCTTATCTTATCCTAGTGTCTAAATTCTTCTCCATTGCTGGAACCCCAAATAATATTCCTTTACGTGCTAAGGGGTATCTAGAGAGTGGGATAGGTTTACTAACTACCCTAACCCTAACGCGTACCCTAACCCTAACCCCTACCCTAAACCTAACACGTACCCTAATCCTAACCATACCCTAAACCGAGCCCTAACCCTAACACTAACCCTAACCCTAACCCTATCCCATACCCTACGCCGTACCCGAAACCCTCCCCGAACCCGTACCCTAAGCCGTACTCTAAGCCTAACCCTAAGCCTAACCCTAACCCTAGGCTACCCTTGACTGCTTCTGCCTCCAATAGATTTCCTAAGCACTAGTGTTTTAAGGAACAGCTTAAAAAGAGAATCCTAATGTGATTTCTTTATAATGGGTGTGTTCCTTATCTTATCCTAGTGTCTAAACTCTTCTCCATGGCTGGACCCTCAAATAATATTCCTTTACGTGCTAAGGGGTATCTAGAGAGTGAGATAGGTTTAATAACTACCCTAACCCTAACGCGTACCCTAACCCTAACCCCTACCCTAACCCTAACACGTACCCTAATCCTAACCCGTACCCTAAACCGAGCCCTAACCCTAACACTAACCCTAACCCTAACCCTAACCCATACCCTACGCCGTACACGCACCCCTCCCTGAACCCGTACCCTAAGCCGTACCCTAAGCCTAACCCTAAGCCTAACCCTAACCCTAGGCTACCCTTGACTGCTTCTGCCTCCAATAGATTTCCTAAGCACTAGTGTTTTAAGGAACAGCTTAAAAAGAGAATCCTAATGTGATTTCTTTATAATGGGTGTGTTCCTTATCTTATCCTAGTGTCTAAACTCTTCTCCATGGCTGGACCCTCAAATAATATTCCTTTACGTGCTAAGGGGTATCTAGAGAGTGGGATAGGTTTAATAACTACCCTAACCCTAACGCGTACCCTAACCCTAACCCCTACCCTAACCCTAACACGTACCCTAATCCTAACCTGTACCCTAAACCGAGCCCTAACCCTAACACTAACCCTAACCCTAACCCTAACCCATACCCTACGCCGTACCCGCACCCCTCCCCGAACCCGTACCCTAAGCCGTACCCTAAGCCTAACCCTAAGCCTAACCCTAACCCTAGGCTACCCTTGACTGCTTCTGCCTCCAATAGATTTCCTAAGCACTACTGTTTTAAGGAACAGCTTAAAAAGAGAATCCTAATGTGATTTCTTTATAATGGGTGTGTTCCTTATCTTATCCTAGTGTCTAAACTCTTCTCCATGGCTGCACCCCCAAATAATATTCCCTTACGTGCTAAGGGGTATCTAGAGAGTGGGATAGGTTTAATAACTACCCTAACCCTAACGCGTACCCTAACCCTAACCCCTACCCTAACCCTAACACGTACCCTAATCCTAACCTGTACCCTAAACCGAGCCCTAACCCTAACACTAACCCTAACCCTAACCCTTACCCATACCCTACGCCGTACCCGCACCCCTCCCCGAACCCGTACCCTAAGCCATACCCTAAACCTAACCCTAAGCCTAACCCTAACCCTAGGCTACCCTTGACTGCTTCTGCCTCCAATTGATTTCCTAAGCAGTAGTGTTTTAAGGAACAGCTTAAAAAGAGAATCCTAAAGTGATTTCTTTATAATGGGTGTGTTCCTTATCTTATCTTAGTGTCTAAACTCTTCTCCATGGCTGGACCCCCAAATAATATTCCTTTACGTGCTAAGGGGGAGCTAGAGAGTGGGATAGGTTTACTAACTACCCTAGCCCTAACGCGTAACCTAACCCTAACCCCTACCCTAACCCTAACACGTACCCTAATCCTAACCCGTACCCTAAACCGAGCCCTAACCCTAACACTAACCCAAACCCTAACCCTAACCCATACCCTACGCCGTACACGAACACCTCCCCGAACCCATACCCCAAGCCGTACCCTAAACCTAACCCTAAGCCTAACCCTAACACTAGGCTACCCTTGACTGCTTCTGCCTCCAATAGATTTCCTAAGCACTAGTGTTTTAAGGAACAGCTTAAAAAGAGAATCCTAAAGTGATTTCTTTATAATGGGTGTGTTCCTTATCTTATCCTAGTGTCTAAACTCTTCTCCATGGCTGCACCCCCAAATAATATTGCCTTACGTGCTAAGGGGTATCTAGAGAGTGGGATAGGTTTAATAACTACCCTAACCCTAATGCGTACTCTAACCCTAACCCCTACCCTAACACTAACACGTACCCTAATCCTAACCCGTACCCTAAACCGAGCCCTAACCCTAACACTAACACTAACCCTAACCCTAACCCATACCCTACGCCGTACCTGAACCCCTCCCCAAACCCGTACCCTAAGCCGTACCCTAAGCCTAACCCTAAGCCTAACACTAACCCTAGGCTACCCTTTACTGCTTCTGCCTCCAATAGATTTCCTAAGCACTAGTGTTTTAAGCAACAGCTTAAAAAGAGAATCCTAATGTGATTTCTTTATAATGGGTGTGTTCCTTATCTTATCCTAGTGTCTAAATTCTTCTCCATTGCTGGAACCCCAAATAATATTCCTTTACGTGCTAAGGGGTATCTAGAGAGTGGGATAGGTTTACTAACTACCCTAACCCTAACGCGTACCCTAACCCTAACCCCTACCCTAAACCTAACACGTACCCTAATCCTAACCATACCCTAAACCGAGCCCTAACCCTAACACTAACCCTAACCCTAACCCTATCCCATACCCTACGCCGTACCCGAAACCCTCCCCGAACCCGTACCCTAAGCCGTACTCTAAGCCTAACCCTAAGCCTAACCCTAACCCTAGGCTACCCTTGACTGCTTCTGCCTCCAATAGATTTCCTAAGCACTAGTGTTTTAAGGAACAGCTTAAAAAGAGAATCCTAATGTGATTTCTTTATAATGGGTGTGTTCCTTATCTTATCCTAGTGTCTAAACTCTTCTCCATGGCTGGACCCTCAAATAATATTCCTTTACGTGCTAAGGGGTATCTAGAGAGTGAGATAGGTTTAATAACTACCCTAACCCTAACGCGTACCCTAACCCTAACCCCTACCCTAACCCTAACACGTACCCTAATCCTAACCCGTACCCTAAACCGAGCCCTAACCCTAACACTAACCCTAACCCTAACCCTAACCCATACCCTACGCCGTACCCGCACCCCTCCCCGAACCCGTAACCTAAGCCGTACCCTAAGCCTTACCCTAAGCCTAACCCTAACCCTAGGCTACCCTTGACTGCTTCTGCCTCCAATAGATTTCCTAAGCACTACTGTTTTAAGGAACAGCTTAAAAAGAGAATCCTAATGTGATTTCTTTATAATGGGTGTGTTCCTTATCTTATCCTAGTTTCTAAACTCTTCTCCATGGCTGCACCCCCAAATAATATTCCCTTACGTGCTAAGGGGTATCTAGAGAGTGGGATAGGTTTAATAACTACCCTAACCCTAACGCGTACCCTAACCCTAACCCCTACCCTAACCCTAACACGTACCCTAATCCTAACCTGTACCCTAAACCGAGCCCTAACCCTAACACTAACCCTAACCCTAACCCTAACCCATACCCTACGCCGTACCCGCACCCCTCCCCGAACCCGTACCCTAAGCCATACCCTAAACCTAACCCTAAGCCTAACCCTAACCCTAGGCTACCCTTGACTGCTTCTGCCTCCAATTGATTTCCTAAGCAGTAGTGTTTTAAGGAACAGCTTAAAAAGAGAATCCTAAAGTGATTTCTTTATAATGGGTGTGTTCCTTATCTTATCCTAGTGTCTAAACTCTTCTCCATGGCTGGACCCCCAAATAATATTCCTTTACGTGCTAAGGGGGAGCTAGAGAGTGGGATAGGTTTACTAACTACCCTAGCCCTAACGCGTAACCTAACCCTAACCCCTACCCTAACCCTAACACGTACCCTAATCCTAACCCGTACCCTAAACCGAGCCATAACCCTAACACTAACCCAAAACCTAACCCTAACCCATACCCTACGCCGTGCACGAACCCCTCCCCAAACCCGTACCCTAAGCCGTGCCCTAAGCCTAACCCTAAGCCTAACACTAACCCTAGGCTACCCTTGACTGCTTCTGCCTCCAATAGATTTCCTAAGCACTAGTGTTTTAAGCAACAGCTTAAAAAGAGAATCCTCTTGTGATTTCTTTATAATGGGTGTGTTCCTTATCTTATCCTAGTGTCTAAATTCTTCTCCATTGCTGGATCCCCAAATAATATTCCTTTACGTGCTAAGAGGTATCTAGAGAGTGGGATAGGTTTACTAACTACCCTAACCCTAACGCGTACCCTAACCCTAACCCCTACCCTAAACCTAACACGTACCCTAATCCTAACCGTACCCTAAACCGAGCCCTAACCCTAACACTAACCCTAACCCTAACCCTAACCCATACCCTACGCCGTACCCGAAACCCTCCCCGAACCCGTACCCTAAGCCGTACCCTAAGCCTAACCCTAAGCCTAACCCTAACCCTAGGCTACCCTTGACTGCTTCTGCCTCCAATAGATTTCCTAAGCACTAGTGTTTTAAGGAACAGCTTAAAAAGAGAATCCTAATGTGATTTCTTTATAATGGGTGTGTTCCTTATCTTATCCTAGTGTCTAAACTTTTCTCCATGGCTGGACCCTCAAATAATATTCCTTTACGTGCTAAGGGGTATCTAGAGATTGGGATAGGTTTAATAACTACCCTAACCCTAACGCATACCCTAACCCTAACCCCTACCCTAACCCTAACACGTACCCTAATCCTAACCCGTACCCTAAACCGAGCCCTAACCCTAACACTAACCCTAACCCTAACCCTAACCCATACCCTACGCCGTACACGCACCCCTCCCTGAACCCGTACCCTAAGCCGTACCCTAAGCCTAACCCTAAGCCTAACCCTAACCCTAGGCTACCCTTGACTGCTTCTGCCTCCAATAGATTTCCTAAGCACTAGTGTTTTAAGGAACAGCTTAAAAAGAGAATCCTAATGTGATTTCTTTATAATGGGTGTGTTCCTTATCTTATCCTAGTGTCTAAACTCTTCTCCATGGCTGGACCCTCAAATAATATTCCTTTACGTGCTAAGGGGTATCTAGAGAGTGGGATAGGTTTAATAACTACCCTAACCCTAACGCGTACCCTAACCCTAACCCCTACCCTAACCCTAACACGTACCCTAATCCTAACCTGTACCCTAAACCGAGCCCTAACCCTAACACTAACCCTAACCCTAACCCTAACCCATACCCTACGCCGTACCCGCACCCCTCCCCGAACCCGTACCCTAAGCCGTACCCTAAGCCTAACCCTAAGCCTAACCCTAACCCTAGGCTACCCTTGACTGCTTCTGCCTCCAATAGATTTCCTAAGCACTACTGTTTTAAGGAACAGCTTAAAAAGAGAATCCTAATGTGATTTCTTTATAATGGGTGTGTTCCTTATCTTATCCTAGTGTCTAAACTCTTCTCCATGGCTGCACCCCCAAATAATATTCCCTTACGTGCTAAGGGGTATCTAGAGAGTGGGATAGGTTTAATAACTACCCTAACCCTAACGCGTACCCTAACCCTAACCCCTACCCTAACCCTAACACGTACCCTAATCCTAACCTGTACCCTAAACCGAGCCCTAACCCTAACACTAACCCTAACCCTAACCCTTACCCATACCCTACGCCGTACCCGCACCCCTCCCCGAACCCGTACCCTAAGCCATACCCTAAACCTAACCCTAACCCTAGGCTACCCTTGACTGCTTCTGCCTCCAATTGATTTCCTAAGCAGTAGTGTTTTAAGGAACAGCTTAAAAAGAGAATCCTAAAGTGATTTCTTTATAATGGGTGTGTTCCTTATCTTATCTTAGTGTCTAAACTCTTCTCCATGGCTGGACCCCCAAATAATATTCCTTTACGTGCTAAGGGGGAGCTAGAGAGTGGGATAGGTTTACTAACTACCCTAGCCCTAACGCGTAACCTAACCCTAACCCCTACCCTAACCCTAACACGTACCCTAATCCTAACCCGTACCCTAAACCGAGCCCTAACCCTAACACTAACCCAAACCCTAACCCTAACCCATACCCTACGCCGTACACGAACACCTCCCCGAACCCATACCCCAAGCCGTACCCTAAACCTAACCCTAAGCCTAACCCTAACACTAGGCTACCCTTGACTGCTTCTGCCTCCAATAGATTTCCTAAGCACTAGTGTTTTAAGGAACAGCTTAAAAAGAGAATCCTAATGTGATTTCTTTATAATGGGTGTGTTCCTTATCTTATCCTAGTGTCTAAACTCTTCTCCATGGCTGCACCCCCAAATAATATTGCCTTACGTGCTAAGGGGTATCTAGAGAGTGGGATAGGTTTAATAACTACCCTAACCCTAATGCGTACTCTAACCCTAACCCCTACCCTAACACTAACACGTACCCTAATCCTAACCCGTACCCTAAACCGAGCCCTAACCCTAACACTAACACTAACCCTAACCCTAACCCATACCCTACGCCGTACCTGAACCCCTCCCCAAACCCGTACCCTAAGCCGTACCCTAAGCCTAACCCTAAGCCTAACACTAACCCTAGGCTACCCTTGACTGCTTCTGCCTCCAATAGATTTCCTAAGCACTAGTGTTTTAAGCAACAGCTTAAAAAGAGAATCCTAATGTGATTTCTTTATAATGGGTGTGTTCCTTATCTTATCCTAGTGTCTAAATTCTTCTCCATTGCTGGAACCCCAAATAATATTCCTTTACGTGCTAAGGGGTATCTAGAGAGTGGGATAGGTTTACTAACTACCCTAACCCTAACGCGTACCCTAACCCTAACCCCTACCCTAAACCTAACACGTACCCTAATCCTAACCATACCCTAAACCGAGCCCTAACCCTAACACTAACCCTAACCCTAACCCTATCCCATACCCTACGCCGTACCCGAAACCCTCCCCGAACCCGTACCCTAAGCCGTACTCTAAGCCTAACCCTAAGCCTAACCCTAACCCTAGGCTACCCTTGACTGCTTCTGCCTCCAATAGATTTCCTAAGCACTAGTGTTTTAAGGAACAGCTTAAAAAGAGAATCCTAATGTGATTTCTTTATAATGGGTGTGTTCCTTATCTTATCCTAGTGTCTAAACTCTTCTCCATGGCTGGACCCTCAAATAATATTCCTTTACGTGCTAAGGGGTATCTAGAGAGTGAGATAGGTTTAATAACTACCCTAACCCTAACGCGTACCCTAACCCTAACCCCTACCCTAACCCTAACACGTACCCTAATCCTAACCCGTACCCTAAACCGAGCCCTAACCCTAACACTAACCCTAACCCTAACCCTAACCCATACCCTACGCCGTACCCGCACCCCTCCCCGAACCCGTAACCTAAGCCGTACCCTAAGCCTAACCCTAAGCCTAACCCTAACCCTAGGCTACCCTTGACTGCTTCTGCCTCCAATAGATTTCCTAAGCACTACTGTTTTAAGGAACAGCTTAAAAAGAGAATCCTAATGTGATTTCTTTATAATGGGTGTGTTCCTTATCTTATCCTAGTGTCTAAACTCTTCTCCATGGCTGCACCCCCAAATAATATTCCCTTACGTGCTAAGGGGTATCTAGAGAGTGGGATAGGTTTAATAACTACCCTAACCCTAACGCGTACCCTAACCCTAACCCCTACCCTAACCCTAACACGTACCCTAATCCTAACCTGTACCCTAAACCGAGCCCTAACCCTAACACTAACCCTAACCCTAACCCTAACCCATACCCTACGCCGTACCCGCACCCCTCCCCGAACCCGTACCCTAAGCCATACCCTAAACCTAACCCTAAGCCTAACCCTAACCCTAGGCTACCCTTGACTGCTTCTGCCTCCAATTGATTTCCTAAGCACTAGTGTTTTAAGGAACAGCTTAAAAAGAGAATCCTAATGTGATTTCTTTATAATGGGTGTGTTCCTTATCTTATCCTAGTGTCTAAACACTTCTCCATGGCTGGACCCCCAAATAATATTCCTTTACGTGCTAAGGGGGATCTAGAGAGTGGGATAGGTTTACTAACTACCCTAGCCCTAACGCGTAACCTAACCCTAACCACTCCCCTAACCCTAACACGTACCCTAATCCTAACCCGTACCCTAAACCGAGCCCTAACCCTAACACTAACCCAAACCCTAACCCTAACCCATACCCTACGCCGTACACGAACACCTCCCCGAACCCATACCCCAAGCCGTACCCTAACCCTAACCCTAAGCCTAACCCTTACCCTAGGCTACCCTTGACTGCTTCTGCCTCCAATAGATTTCATAAGCACTAGTGTTTTAAGAACAGCTTAAAAAGAGAATCCTAAAGTGATTTCTTTATAATGGGTGTGTTCCTTATCTTATCCTAGTGTCTAAACTCTTCTCCATGGCTGCACCCCCAAATAATATTCCTTTACGTGCTAAGGGGTATCTAGAGAGTGGGATAGGTTTAATAACTACCCTAACCCTAACGCGTACCCACCCTAACCCCTACCCTAACCCTAACATGTACCCTAATCCTAACCCGTACCCTAAACCGAGCCCTAACCCTAACACTAACCCTAACCCTAACCCTAACCCATACCCTACGCCGTACCCGAAACCCTCCCCGAACCCGTACCCTAAGCCATACCCTAAGCCTAACCCTAAGCCTAACCCTAACCCTAGGCTACCCTTGACTGCTTCTGCCTCCAATAGATTTCCTAAGCACTAGTGTTTTAAGCAACAGCTTAAAAAGAGAATCCTAATGTGATTTCTTTATAATGGGTGTGTTCCTTATTTTATCCTAGTGTCTAAACTCTTCTCCATGGCTGCACCCCCAAATAATATTGCCTTACGTGCTAAGGGGTATCTAGAGAGTGGGATAGGTTTAATAACTACCCTAACCTTAATGCGTACTCTAACCCTAACCCCTACCCTAACACTAACACGTACCCTAATCCTAACCCGTACCCTAAACCGAGCCCTAACCCTAACACTAACACTAACACTAACCCTAACACATACCCTACGCTGTACCCGAACCCCTCCCCAAACCCGTACCCTAAGCCATACCATAAGCCTAACCTTAAGCCTAACACTAACCCTAGGCTACCCTTGACTGCTTCTGCCTCCAATAGATTTCCTAAGCACTAGTGTTTTAAGCAACAGCTTAAAAAGAGAATCCTAATGTGATTTCTTTATAATGAGTGTGTTCCTTATCTTATCCTAGTGTCTAAATTCTTCTCCATGGCTGGAACCCCAAATAATATTCCTTTACGTGCTAAGGGGTATCTAGAGAGTGGGATAGGTTTACTAACTACCCTAACCCTAACGCGTACCCTAACCCTAACCCCTACCCTAAACCTAACACGTACCCTAATCCTAACCGTACCCTAAACCGAGCCCTAACCCTAACACTAACCCTAACCCTAACCCTAACCCATACCCTACGCCGTACCCGAAACCCTCCCCGAACCCGTACCCTAAGCCGTACCCTAAGCCTAACCCTAAGCCTAACCCTAACCCTAGGCTACCCTTGACTGCTTCTGCCTCCAATAGATTTCCTAAGCACTAGTGTTTTAAGCAACAGCTTAAAAAGAGAATCCTAATGTGATTTCTTTATAATGGGTGTGTTCCTTATCTTATCCTAGTGTCTAAACTCTTCTCCATGGCTGGACCCCCAAATAATATTCCTTTACGTGCTAAGGGGTATCTAGAGAGTGGGATAGGTTTAATAACTACCCTAACCCTAACGCGTACCCTAACCCTAACCCCTACCATAACCCTAACACGTACCCTAATCCTAACCCGTACCTTAAACCGAGCCCTAACCCTAACACTAACCCTAACCCTAACCCTAACCCATACCCTACGCCGTACCCGAAACCCTCCCCGAACCCGTACCCTAAGCCGTACCCTAAGCCTAACCCTAAGCCTAACCCTAACCCTAGGCTACCCTTGACTGCTTCTGCCTCCAATAGATTTCCTAAGCACTAGTGTTTTAAGGAACAGCTTAAAAAGAGAATCCTAAAGTGATTTCTTTATAATGGGTGTGTTCCTTATCTTATCCTAGTGTCTAAACTCTTCTCCATGGCTGGACCCCCAAATAATATTCCTTTACGTGCTAAGGGGTATCTAGAGAGTGGGATAGGTTTAATAACTACCCTAACCCTAACGCGTACCCTAACCCTAACCCCTACCCTAACCCTAACACGTACCCTAATCCTAACCCGTACCCTAAACCGAGCCCTAACCCTAACACTAACCCTAACCCTAACCCATACCCTACGCCGTACCCGAAACCCTCCCCGAACCCGTACCCTAAGCCGTACCCTAAGCCTCACCCTAAGCCTAACCTTATCCTAGGCTACCCTTGACTGCTTCTGCCTCCAGTAGATTTCCTAAGCACTAGTGTTTTAAGGAACAGCTTAAAAAGAGAATCCTAATGTGATTTCTTTATAATGGGTGTGTTCCTTGTCTTATCCTAGTGTCTAAACTCTTCTCCATGGCTGGACCCTCAAATAATATTCCTTTACGTGCTAAGGGGTATCTAGAGAGTGGGATAGGTTTAATAACTACCCTAACCCTAACGCGTACCCTAACCCTAACCCCTACCCTAACCCTAACACGTACCCTAATCCTAACCCGTACCCTAAACCGAGCCCTAACCCTAACACTAACCCTAACCCTAACCCTAACCCATACCCTACGCCGTACCCGCACCCCTCCCCGAACCCGTACCCTAAGCCGTACCCTAAGCCTAACCCTAAGCCTAACCCTAACCCTAGGCTACCCTTGACTGCTTCTGCCTCCAATAGATTTCCTAAGCACTAGTGTTTTAAGGAACAGCTTAAAAAGAGAATCCTAATGTGATTTCTTTATAATGGGTGTGTTCCTTATCTTATCCTAGTGTCTAAACTCTTCTCCATGGCTGGACCCCCAAATAATATTCCTTTACGTGCTAAGGGGTATCTAGAGAGTGGGATAGGTTTAATAACTACCCTAACCCTAACGCGTACCCTAACCCTAACCCCTACCCTAACCCTAACACGTACCCTAATCCTAACCCCTACCCTAAACCGAGCCCTAACCCTAACACTAACCCTAACCCTAACCCTAACCCATACCCTACGCCGTACCCGAAACCCTCCCCGAACTCGTACCCTAAGCTGTACCCTAAGCCTAACCCTAAGCCTAACCCTAACCCTAGGCTACCCTTGACTGCTTCTGCCTCCAATAGATTTCCTAAGCACTAGTGTTTTAAGAAACAGCTTAAAAAGAGAATCCTAATGTGATTTCTTTATAATGGGTGTGTTCCTTATCTTATCCTAGTGTCTAAACTTTTCTCCATGGCTGGACCCTCAAATAATATTCCTTTACGTGATAAGGGGTATCTAGAGAGTGGGATAGGTTTAATAACTACCCTAACCCTAACGCGTACCCTAACCCTAACCCCTACCCTAAACCTAACACGTACCCTAATCCTAACCATACCCTAAACCGAGCCCTAACCCTAACACTAACCCTAACCCTAACCCTATCCCATACCCTACGCCGTACCCGAAACCCTCCCCGAACCCGTACCCTAAGCCGTACTCTAAGCCTAACCCTAAGCCTAACCCTAACCCTAGGCTACCCTTGACTGCTTCTGCCTCCAATAGATTTCCTAAGCACTAGTGTTTTAAGGAACAGCTTAAAAAGAGAATCCTAATGTGATTTCTTTATAATGGGTGTGTTCCTTATCTTATCCTAGTGTCTAAACTCTTCTCCATGGCTGGACCCTCAAATAATATTCCTTTACGTGCTAAGGGGTATCTAGAGAGTGAGATAGGTTTAATAACTACCCTAACCCTAACGCGTACCCTAACCCTAACCCCTACCCTAACCCTAACACGTACCCTAATCCTAACCCGTACCCTAAACCGAGCCCTAACCCTAACACTAACCCTAACCCTAACCCTAACCCATACCCTACGCCGTACCCGCACCCCTCCCCGAACCCGTAACCTAAGCCGTACCCTAAGCCTTACCCTAAGCCTAACCCTAACCCTAGGCTACCCTTGACTGCTTCTGCCTCCAATAGATTTCCTAAGCACTACTGTTTTAAGGAACAGCTTAAAAAGAGAATCCTAATGTGATTTCTTTATAATGGGTGTGTTCCTTATCTTATCCTAGTTTCTAAACTCTTCTCCATGGCTGCAGCCCCAAATAATATTCCCTTACGTGCTAAGGGGTATCTAGAGAGTGGGATAGGTTTAATAACTACCCTAACCCTAACGCGTACCCTAACCCTAACCCCTACCCTAACCCTAACACGTACCCTAATCCTAACCTGTACCCTAAACCGAGCCCTAACCCTAACACTAACCCTAACCCTAACCCTAACCCATACCCTACGCCGTACCCGCACCCCTCCCCGAACCCGTACCCTAAGCCATACCCTAAACCTAACCCTAAGCCTAACCCTAACCCTAGGCTACCCTTGACTGCTTCTGCCTCCAATTGATTTCCTAAGCAGTAGTGTTTTAAGGAACAGCTTAAAAAGAGAATCCTAAAGTGATTTCTTTATAATGGGTGTGTTCCTTATCTTATCCTAGTGTCTAAACTCTTCTCCATGGCTGGACCCCCAAATAATATTCCTTTACGTGCTAAGGGGGAGCTAGAGAGTGGGATAGGTTTACTAACTACCCTAGCCCTAACGCGTAACCTAACCCTAACCCCTACCCTAACCCTAACACGTACCCTAATCCTAACCCGTACCCTAAACCGAGCCCTAACCCTAACACTAACCCAAAACCTAACCCTAACCCATACCCTACGCCGTGCACGAACCCCTCCCCAAACCCGTACCCTAAGCCGTACCCTAAGCCTAACCCTAAGCCTAACACTAACCCTAGGCTACCCTTGACTGCTTCTGCCTCCAATAGATTTCCTAAGCACTAGTGTTTTAAGCAACAGCTTAAAAAGAGAATCCTCTTGTGATTTCTTTATAATGGGTGTGTTCCTTATCTTATCCTAGTGTCTAAATTCTTCTCCATTGCTGGATCCCCAAATAATATTCCTTTACGTGCTAAGGGGTATCTAGAGAGTGGGATAGGTTTACTAACTACCCTAACCCTAACGCGTACCCTAACCCTAACCCCTACCCTAAACCTAACACGTACCCTAATCCTAACCGTACCCTAAACCGAGCCCTAACCCTAACACTAACCCTAACCCTAACCCTAACCCATACCCTACGCCGTACCCGAAACCCTCCCCGAACCCGTACCCTAAGCCGTACCCTAAGCCTAACCCTAAGCCTAACCCTAACCCTAGGCTACCCTTGACTGCTTCTGCCTCCAATAGATTTCCTAAGCACTAGTGTTTTAAGGAACAGCTTAAAAAGAGAATCCTAATGTGATTTCTTTATAATGGGTGTGTTCCTTATCTTATCCTAGTGTCTAAACTTTTCTCCATGGCTGGACCCTCAAATAATATTCCTTTACGTGCTAAGGGGTATCTAGAGATTGGGATAGGTTTAATAACTACCCTAACCCTAACGCATACCCTAACCCTAACCCCTACCCTAACCCTAACACGTACCCTAATCCTAACCCGTACCCTAAACCGAGCCCTAACCCTAACACTAACCCTAACCCTAACCCTAACCCATACCCTACGCCGTACACGCACCCCTCCCTGAACCCGTACCCTAAGCCGTACCCTAAGCCTAACCCTAAGCCTAACCCTAACCCTAGGCTACCCTTGACTGCTTCTGCCTCCAATAGATTTCCTAAGCACTAGTGTTTTAAGGAACAGCTTAAAAAGAGAATCCTAATGTGATTTCTTTATAATGGGTGTGTTCCTTATCTTATCCTAGTGTCTAAACTCTTCTCCATGGCTGGACCCTCAAATAATATTCCTTTACGTGCTAAGGGGTATCTAGAGAGTGGGATAGGTTTAATAACTACCCTAACCCTAACGCGTACCCTAACCCTAACCCCTACCCTAACCCTAACACGTACCCTAATCCTAACCTGTACCCTAAACCGAGCCCTAACCCTAACACTAACCCTAACCCTAACCCTAACCCATACCCTACGCCGTACCCGCACCCCTCCCCGAACCCGTACCCTAAGCCGTACCCTAAGCCTAACCCTAAGCCTAACCCTAACCCTAGGCTACCCTTGACTGCTTCTGCCTCCAATAGATTTCCTAAGCACTACTGTTTTAAGGAACAGCTTAAAAAGAGAATCCTAATGTGATTTCTTTATAATGGGTGTGTTCCTTATCTTATCCTAGTGTCTAAACTCTTCTCCATGGCTGCACCCCCAAATAATATTCCCTTACGTGCTAAGGGGTATCTAGAGAGTGGGATAGGTTTAATAACTACCCTAACCCTAACGCGTACCCTAACCCTAACCCCTACCCTAACCCTAACACGTACCCTAATCCTAACCTGTACCCTAAACCGAGCCCTAACCCTAACACTAACCCTAACCCTAACCCTTACCCATACCCTACGCCGTACCCGCACCCCTCCCCGAACCCGTACCCTAAGCCATACCCTAAACCTAACCCTAACCCTAGGCTACCCTTGACTGCTTCTGCCTCCAATTGATTTCCTAAGCAGTAGTGTTTTAAGGAACAGCTTAAAAAGAGAATCCTAAAGTGATTTCTTTATAATGGGTGTGTTCCTTATCTTATCTTAGTGTCTAAACTCTTCTCCATGGCTGGACCCCCAAATAATATTCCTTTACGTGCTAAGGGGGAGCTAGAGAGTGGGATAGGTTTACTAACTACCCTAGCCCTAACGCGTAACCTAACCCTAACCCCTACCCTAACCCTAACACGTACCCTAATCCTAACCCGTACCCTAAACCGAGCCCTAACCCTAACACTAACCCAAACCCTAACCCTAACCCATACCCTACGCCGTACACGAACACCTCCCCGAACCCATACCCCAAGCCGTACCCTAAACCTAACCCTAAGCCTAACCCTAACACTAGGCTACCCTTGACTGCTTCTGCCTCCAATAGATTTCCTAAGCACTAGTGTTTTAAGGAACAGCTTAAAAAGAGAATCCTAATGTGATTTCTTTATAATGGGTGTGTTCCTTATCTTATCCTAGTGTCTAAACTCTTCTCCATGGCTGCACCCCCAAATAATATTGCCTTACGTGCTAAGGGGTATCTAGAGAGTGGGATAGGTTTAATAACTACCCTAACCCTAATGCGTACTCTAACCCTAACCCCTACCCTAACACTAACACGTACCCTAATCCTAACCCGTACCCTAAACCGAGCCCTAACCCTAACACTAACACTAACCCTAACCCTAACCCATACCCTACGCCGTACCTGAACCCCTCCCCAAACCCGTACCCTAAGCCGTACCCTAAGCCTAACCCTAAGCCTAACACTAACCCTAGGCTACCCTTGACTGCTTCTGCCTCCAATAGATTTCCTAAGCACTAGTGTTTTAAGCAACAGCTTAAAAAGAGAATCCTAATGTGATTTCTTTATAATGGGTGTGTTCCTTATCTTATCCTAGTGTCTAAATTCTTCTCCATTGCTGGAACCCCAAATAATATTCCTTTACGTGCTAAGGGGTATCTAGAGAGTGGGATAGGTTTACTAACTACCCTAACCCTAACGCGTACCCTAACCCTAACCCCTACCCTAAACCTAACACGTACCCTAATCCTAACCATACCCTAAACCGAGCCCTAACCCTAACACTAACCCTAACCCTAACCCTATCCCATACCCTACGCCGTACCCGAAACCCTCCCCGAACCCGTACCCTAAGCCGTACTCTAAGCCTAACCCTAAGCCTAACCCTAACCCTAGGCTACCCTTGACTGCTTCTGCCTCCAATAGATTTCCTAAGCACTAGTGTTTTAAGGAACAGCTTAAAAAGAGAATCCTAATGTGATTTCTTTATAATGGGTGTGTTCCTTATCTTATCCTAGTGTCTAAACTCTTCTCCATGGCTGGACCCTCAAATAATATTCCTTTACGTGCTAAGGGGTATCTAGAGAGTGAGATAGGTTTAATAACTACCCTAACCCTAACGCGTACCCTAACCCTAACCCCTACCCTAACCCTAACACGTACCCTAATCCTAACCCGTACCCTAAACCGAGCCCTAACCCTAACACTAACCCTAACCCTAACCCTAACCCATACCCTACGCCGTACCCGCACCCCTCCCCGAACCCGTAACCTAAGCCGTACCCTAAGCCTAACCCTAAGCCTAACCCTAACCCTAGGCTACCCTTGACTGCTTCTGCCTCCAATAGATTTCCTAAGCACTACTGTTTTAAGGAACAGCTTAAAAAGAGAATCCTAATGTGATTTCTTTATAATGGGTGTGTTCCTTATCTTATCCTAGTGTCTAAACTCTTCTCCATGGCTGCACCCCCAAATAATATTCCCTTACGTGCTAAGGGGTATCTAGAGAGTGGGATAGGTTTAATAACTACCCTAACCCTAACGCGTACCCTAACCCTAACCCCTACCCTAACCCTAACACGTACCCTAATCCTAACCTGTACCCTAAACCGAGCCCTAACCCTAACACTAACCCTAACCCTAACCCTAACCCATACCCTACGCCGTACCCGCACCCCTCCCCGAACCCGTACCCTAAGCCATACCCTAAACCTAACCCTAAGCCTAACCCTAACCCTAGGCTACCCTTGACTGCTTCTGCCTCCAATTGATTTCCTAAGCACTAGTGTTTTAAGGAACAGCTTAAAAAGAGAATCCTAATGTGATTTCTTTATAATGGGTGTGTTCCTTATCTTATCCTAGTGTCTAAACACTTCTCCATGGCTGGACCCCCAAATAATATTCCTTTACGTGCTAAGGGGGATCTAGAGAGTGGGATAGGTTTACTAACTACCCTAGCCCTAACGCGTAACCTAACCCTAACCACTCCCCTAACCCTAACACGTACCCTAATCCTAACCCGTACCCTAAACCGAGCCCTAACCCTAACACTAACCCAAACCCTAACCCTAACCCATACCCTACGCCGTACACGAACACCTCCCCGAACCCATACCCCAAGCCGTACCCTAACCCTAACCCTAAGCCTAACCCTTACCCTAGGCTACCCTTGACTGCTTCTGCCTCCAATAGATTTCCTAAGCACTAGTGTTTTAAGAACAGCTTAAAAAGAGAATCCTAAAGTGATTTCTTTATAATGGGTGTGTTCCTTATCTTATCCTAGTGTCTAAACTCTTCTCCATGGCTGCACCCCCAAATAATATTGCCTTACGTGCTAAGGGGTATCTAGAGAGTGGGATAGGTTTAATAACTACCCTAACCCTAATGCGTACTCTAACCCTAACCCCTACCCTAACACTAACACGTACCCTAATCCTAACCCGTACCCTAAACCGAGCCCTAACCCTAACACTAACACTAACCCTAACCCTAACCCATACCCTACGCCGTACCTGAACCCCTCCCCAAACCCGTACCCTAAGCCGTACCCTAAGCCTAACCCTAAGCCTAACACTAACCCTAGGCTACCCTTGACTGCTTCTGCCTCCAATAGATTTCCTAAGCACTAGTGTTTTAAGCAACAGCTTAAAAAGAGAATCCTAATGTGATTTCTTTATAATGGGTGTGTTCCTTATCTTATCCTAGTGTCTAAATTCTTCTCCATTGCTGGAACCCCAAATAATATTCCTTTACGTGCTAAGGGGTATCTAGAGAGTGGGATAGGTTTACTAACTACCCTAACCCTAACGCGTACCCTAACCCTAACCCCTACCCTAAACCTAACACGTACCCTAATCCTAACCATACCCTAAACCGAGCCCTAACCCTAACACTAACCCTAACCCTAACCCTATCCCATACCCTACGCCGTACCCGAAACCCTCCCCGAACCCGTACCCTAAGCCGTACTCTAAGCCTAACCCTAAGCCTAACCCTAACCCTAGGCTACCCTTGACTGCTTCTGCCTCCAATAGATTTCCTAAGCACTAGTGTTTTAAGGAACAGCTTAAAAAGAGAATCCTAATGTGATTTCTTTATAATGGGTGTGTTCCTTATCTTATCCTAGTGTCTAAACTCTTCTCCATGGCTGGACCCTCAAATAATATTCCTTTACGTGCTAAGGGGTATCTAGAGAGTGAGATAGGTTTAATAACTACCCTAACCCTAACGCGTACCCTAACCCTAACCCCTACCCTAACCCTAACACGTACCCTAATCCTAACCCGTACCCTAAACCGAGCCCTAACCCTAACACTAACCCTAACCCTAACCCTAACCCATACCCTACGCCGTACCCGCACCCCTCCCCGAACCCGTAACCTAAGCCGTACCCTAAGCCTAACCCTAAGCCTAACCCTAACCCTAGGCTACCCTTGACTGCTTCTGCCTCCAATAGATTTCCTAAGCACTACTGTTTTAAGGAACAGCTTAAAAAGAGAATCCTAATGTGATTTCTTTATAATGGGTGTGTTCCTTATCTTATCCTAGTGTCTAAACTCTTCTCCATGGCTGCACCCCCAAATAATATTCCCTTACGTGCTAAGGGGTATCTAGAGAGTGGGATAGGTTTAATAACTACCCTAACCCTAACGCGTACCCTAACCCTAACCCCTACCCTAACCCTAACACGTACCCTAATCCTAACCTGTACCCTAAACCGAGCCCTAACCCTAACACTAACCCTAACCCTAACCCTAACCCATACCCTACGCCGTACCCGCACCCCTCCCCGAACCCGTACCCTAAGCCATACCCTAAACCTAACCCTAAGCCTAACCCTAACCCTAGGCTACCCTTGACTGCTTCTGCCTCCAATTGATTTCCTAAGCACTAGTGTTTTAAGGAACAGCTTAAAAAGAGAATCCTAATGTGATTTCTTTATAATGGGTGTGTTCCTTATCTTATCCTAGTGTCTAAACACTTCTCCATGGCTGGACCCCCAAATAATATTCCTTTACGTGCTAAGGGGGATCTAGAGAGTGGGATAGGTTTACTAACTACCCTAGCCCTAACGCGTAACCTAACCCTAACCACTCCCCTAACCCTAACACGTACCCTAATCCTAACCCGTACCCTAAACCGAGCCCTAACCCTAACACTAACCCAAACCCTAACCCTAACCCATACCCTACGCCGTACACGAACACCTCCCCGAACCCATACCCCAAGCCGTACCCTAACCCTAACCCTAAGCCTAACCCTTACCCTAGGCTACCCTTGACTGCTTCTGCCTCCAATAGATTTCCTAAGCACTAGTGTTTTAAGGAACAGCTTAAAAAGAGAATCCTAATGTGATTTCTTTATAATGGGTGTGTTCCTTGTCTTATCCTAGTGTCTAAACTCTTCTCCATGGCTGGACCCTCAAATAATATTCCTTTACGTGCTAAGGGGTATCTAGAGAGTGGGATAGGTTTAATAACTACCCTAACCCTAACGCGTACCCTAACCCTAACCCCTACCCTAACCCTAACACGTACCCTAATCCTAACCCGTACCCTAAACCGAGCCCTAACCCTAACACTAACCCTAACCCTAACCCTAACCCATACCCTACGCCGTACCCGCACCCCTCCCCGAACCCGTACCCTAAGCCGTACCCTAAGCCTAACCCTAAGCCTAACCCTAACCCTAGGCTACCCTTGACTGCTTCTGCCTCCAATAGATTTCCTAAGCACTAGTGTTTTAAGGAACAGCTTAAAAAGAGAATCCTAATGTGATTTCTTTATAATGGGTGTGTTCCTTATCTTATCCTAGTGTCTAAACTCTTCTCCATGGCTGGACCCCCAAATAATATTCCTTTACGTGCTAAGGGGTATCTAGAGAGTGGGATAGGTTTAATAACTACCCTAACCCTAACGCGTACCCTAACCCTAACCCCTACCCTAACCCTAACACGTACCCTAATCCTAACCCCTACCCTAAACCGAGCCCTAACCCTAACACTAACCCTAACCCTAACCCTAACCCATACCCTACGCCGTACCCGAAACCCTCCCCGAACTCGTACCCTAAGCTGTACCCTAAGCCTAACCCTAAGCCTAACCCTAACCCTAGGCTACCCTTGACTGCTTCTGCCTCCAATAGATTTCCTAAGCACTAGTGTTTTAAGAAACAGCTTAAAAAGAGAATCCTAATGTGATTTCTTTATAATGGGTGTGTTCCTTATCTTATCCTAGTGTCTAAACTTTTCTCCATGGCTGGACCCTCAAATAATATTCCTTTACGTGATAAGGGGTATCTAGAGAGTGGGATAGGTTTAATAACTACCCTAACCCTAACGCGTACCCTAACCCTAACCCCTACCCTAAACCTAACACGTACCCTAATCCTAACCATACCCTAAACCGAGCCCTAACCCTAACACTAACCCTAACCCTAACCCTATCCCATACCCTACGCCGTACCCGAAACCCTCCCCGAACCCGTACCCTAAGCCGTACTCTAAGCCTAACCCTAAGCCTAACCCTAACCCTAGGCTACCCTTGACTGCTTCTGCCTCCAATAGATTTCCTAAGCACTAGTGTTTTAAGGAACAGCTTAAAAAGAGAATCCTAATGTGATTTCTTTATAATGGGTGTGTTCCTTATCTTATCCTAGTGTCTAAACTCTTCTCCATGGCTGGACCCTCAAATAATATTCCTTTACGTGCTAAGGGGTATCTAGAGAGTGAGATAGGTTTAATAACTACCCTAACCCTAACGCGTACCCTAACCCTAACCCCTACCCTAACCCTAACACGTACCCTAATCCTAACCCGTACCCTAAACCGAGCCCTAACCCTAACACTAACCCTAACCCTAACCCTAACCCATACCCTACGCCGTACCCGCACCCCTCCCCGAACCCGTAACCTAAGCCGTACCCTAAGCCTTACCCTAAGCCTAACCCTAACCCTAGGCTACCCTTGACTGCTTCTGCCTCCAATAGATTTCCTAAGCACTACTGTTTTAAGGAACAGCTTAAAAAGAGAATCCTAATGTGATTTCTTTATAATGGGTGTGTTCCTTATCTTATCCTAGTTTCTAAACTCTTCTCCATGGCTGCAGCCCCAAATAATATTCCCTTACGTGCTAAGGGGTATCTAGAGAGTGGGATAGGTTTAATAACTACCCTAACCCTAACGCGTACCCTAACCCTAACCCCTACCCTAACCCTAACACGTACCCTAATCCTAACCTGTACCCTAAACCGAGCCCTAACCCTAACACTAACCCTAACCCTAACCCTAACCCATACCCTACGCCGTACCCGCACCCCTCCCCGAACCCGTACCCTAAGCCATACCCTAAACCTAACCCTAAGCCTAACCCTAACCCTAGGCTACCCTTGACTGCTTCTGCCTCCAATTGATTTCCTAAGCAGTAGTGTTTTAAGGAACAGCTTAAAAAGAGAATCCTAAAGTGATTTCTTTATAATGGGTGTGTTCCTTATCTTATCCTAGTGTCTAAACTCTTCTCCATGGCTGGACCCCCAAATAATATTCCTTTACGTGCTAAGGGGGAGCTAGAGAGTGGGATAGGTTTACTAACTACCCTAGCCCTAACGCGTAACCTAACCCTAACCCCTACCCTAACCCTAACACGTACCCTAATCCTAACCCGTACCCTAAACCGAGCCCTAACCCTAACACTAACCCAAAACCTAACCCTAACCCATACCCTACGCCGTGCACGAACCCCTCCCCAAACCCGTACCCTAAGCCGTACCCTAAGCCTAACCCTAAGCCTAACACTAACCCTAGGCTACCCTTGACTGCTTCTGCCTCCAATAGATTTCCTAAGCACTAGTGTTTTAAGCAACAGCTTAAAAAGAGAATCCTCTTGTGATTTCTTTATAATGGGTGTGTTCCTTATCTTATCCTAGTGTCTAAATTCTTCTCCATTGCTGGATCCCCAAATAATATTCCTTTACGTGCTAAGGGGTATCTAGAGAGTGGGATAGGTTTACTAACTACCCTAACCCTAACGCGTACCCTAACCCTAACCCCTACCCTAAACCTAACACGTACCCTAATCCTAACCGTACCCTAAACCGAGCCCTAACCCTAACACTAACCCTAACCCTAACCCTAACCCATACCCTACGCCGTACCCGAAACCCTCCCCGAACCCGTACCCTAAGCCGTACCCTAAGCCTAACCCTAAGCCTAACCCTAACCCTAGGCTACCCTTGACTGCTTCTGCCTCCAATAGATTTCCTAAGCACTAGTGTTTTAAGGAACAGCTTAAAAAGAGAATCCTAATGTGATTTCTTTATAATGGGTGTGTTCCTTATCTTATCCTAGTGTCTAAACTTTTCTCCATGGCTGGACCCTCAAATAATATTCCTTTACGTGCTAAGGGGTATCTAGAGATTGGGATAGGTTTAATAACTACCCTAACCCTAACGCATACCCTAACCCTAACCCCTACCCTAACCCTAACACGTACCCTAATCCTAACCCGTACCCTAAACCGAGCCCTAACCCTAACACTAACCCTAACCCTAACCCTAACCCATACCCTACGCCGTACACGCACCCCTCCCTGAACCCGTACCCTAAGCCGTACCCTAAGCCTAACCCTAAGCCTAACCCTAACCCTAGGCTACCCTTGACTGCTTCTGCCTCCAATAGATTTCCTAAGCACTAGTGTTTTAAGGAACAGCTTAAAAAGAGAATCCTAATGTGATTTCTTTATAATGGGTGTGTTCCTTATCTTATCCTAGTGTCTAAACTCTTCTCCATGGCTGGACCCTCAAATAATATTCCTTTACGTGCTAAGGGGTATCTAGAGAGTGGGATAGGTTTAATAACTACCCTAACCCTAACGCGTACCCTAACCCTAACCCCTACCCTAACCCTAACACGTACCCTAATCCTAACCTGTACCCTAAACCGAGCCCTAACCCTAACACTAACCCTAACCCTAACCCTAACCCATACCCTACGCCGTACCCGCACCCCTCCCCGAACCCGTACCCTAAGCCGTACCCTAAGCCTAACCCTAAGCCTAACCCTAACCCTAGGCTACCCTTGACTGCTTCTGCCTCCAATAGATTTCCTAAGCACTACTGTTTTAAGGAACAGCTTAAAAAGAGAATCCTAATGTGATTTCTTTATAATGGGTGTGTTCCTTATCTTATCCTAGTGTCTAAACTCTTCTCCATGGCTGCACCCCCAAATAATATTCCCTTACGTGCTAAGGGGTATCTAGAGAGTGGGATAGGTTTAATAACTACCCTAACCCTAACGCGTACCCTAACCCTAACCCCTACCCTAACCCTAACACGTACCCTAATCCTAACCTGTACCCTAAACCGAGCCCTAACCCTAACACTAACCCTAACCCTAACCCTTACCCATACCCTACGCCGTACCCGCACCCCTCCCCGAACCCGTACCCTAAGCCATACCCTAAACCTAACCCTAACCCTAGGCTACCCTTGACTGCTTCTGCCTCCAATTGATTTCCTAAGCAGTAGTGTTTTAAGGAACAGCTTAAAAAGAGAATCCTAAAGTGATTTCTTTATAATGGGTGTGTTCCTTATCTTATCTTAGTGTCTAAACTCTTCTCCATGGCTGGACCCCCAAATAATATTCCTTTACGTGCTAAGGGGGAGCTAGAGAGTGGGATAGGTTTACTAACTACCCTAGCCCTAACGCGTAACCTAACCCTAACCCCTACCCTAACCCTAACACGTACCCTAATCCTAACCCGTACCCTAAACCGAGCCCTAACCCTAACACTAACCCAAACCCTAACCCTAACCCATACCCTACGCCGTACACGAACACCTCCCCGAACCCATACCCCAAGCCGTACCCTAAACCTAACCCTAAGCCTAACCCTAACACTAGGCTACCCTTGACTGCTTCTGCCTCCAATAGATTTCCTAAGCACTAGTGTTTTAAGGAACAGCTTAAAAAGAGAATCCTAATGTGATTTCTTTATAATGGGTGTGTTCCTTATCTTATCCTAGTGTCTAAACTCTTCTCCATGGCTGCACCCCCAAATAATATTGCCTTACGTGCTAAGGGGTATCTAGAGAGTGGGATAGGTTTAATAACTACCCTAACCCTAATGCGTACTCTAACCCTAACCCCTACCCTAACACTAACACGTACCCTAATCCTAACCCGTACCCTAAACCGAGCCCTAACCCTAACACTAACACTAACCCTAACCCTAACCCATACCCTACGCCGTACCTGAACCCCTCCCCAAACCCGTACCCTAAGCCGTACCCTAAGCCTAACCCTAAGCCTAACACTAACCCTAGGCTACCCTTGACTGCTTCTGCCTCCAATAGATTTCCTAAGCACTAGTGTTTTAAGCAACAGCTTAAAAAGAGAATCCTAATGTGATTTCTTTATAATGGGTGTGTTCCTTATCTTATCCTAGTGTCTAAATTCTTCTCCATTGCTGGAACCCCAAATAATATTCCTTTACGTGCTAAGGGGTATCTAGAGAGTGGGATAGGTTTACTAACTACCCTAACCCTAACGCGTACCCTAACCCTAACCCCTACCCTAAACCTAACACGTACCCTAATCCTAACCATACCCTAAACCGAGCCCTAACCCTAACACTAACCCTAACCCTAACCCTATCCCATACCCTACGCCGTACCCGAAACCCTCCCCGAACCCGTACCCTAAGCCGTACTCTAAGCCTAACCCTAAGCCTAACCCTAACCCTAGGCTACCCTTGACTGCTTCTGCCTCCAATAGATTTCCTAAGCACTAGTGTTTTAAGGAACAGCTTAAAAAGAGAATCCTAATGTGATTTCTTTATAATGGGTGTGTTCCTTATCTTATCCTAGTGTCTAAACTCTTCTCCATGGCTGGACCCTCAAATAATATTCCTTTACGTGCTAAGGGGTATCTAGAGAGTGAGATAGGTTTAATAACTACCCTAACCCTAACGCGTACCCTAACCCTAACCCCTACCCTAACCCTAACACGTACCCTAATCCTAACCCGTACCCTAAACCGAGCCCTAACCCTAACACTAACCCTAACCCTAACCCTAACCCATACCCTACGCCGTACCCGCACCCCTCCCCGAACCCGTAACCTAAGCCGTACCCTAAGCCTAACCCTAAGCCTAACCCTAACCCTAGGCTACCCTTGACTGCTTCTGCCTCCAATAGATTTCCTAAGCACTACTGTTTTAAGGAACAGCTTAAAAAGAGAATCCTAATGTGATTTCTTTATAATGGGTGTGTTCCTTATCTTATCCTAGTGTCTAAACTCTTCTCCATGGCTGCACCCCCAAATAATATTCCCTTACGTGCTAAGGGGTATCTAGAGAGTGGGATAGGTTTAATAACTACCCTAACCCTAACGCGTACCCTAACCCTAACCCCTACCCTAACCCTAACACGTACCCTAATCCTAACCTGTACCCTAAACCGAGCCCTAACCCTAACACTAACCCTAACCCTAACCCTAACCCATACCCTACGCCGTACCCGCACCCCTCCCCGAACCCGTACCCTAAGCCATACCCTAAACCTAACCCTAAGCCTAACCCTAACCCTAGGCTACCCTTGACTGCTTCTGCCTCCAATTGATTTCCTAAGCACTAGTGTTTTAAGGAACAGCTTAAAAAGAGAATCCTAATGTGATTTCTTTATAATGGGTGTGTTCCTTATCTTATCCTAGTGTCTAAACACTTCTCCATGGCTGGACCCCCAAATAATATTCCTTTACGTGCTAAGGGGGATCTAGAGAGTGGGATAGGTTTACTAACTACCCTAGCCCTAACGCGTAACCTAACCCTAACCACTCCCCTAACCCTAACACGTACCCTAATCCTAACCCGTACCCTAAACCGAGCCCTAACCCTAACACTAACCCAAACCCTAACCCTAACCCATACCCTACGCCGTACACGAACACCTCCCCGAACCCATACCCCAAGCCGTACCCTAACCCTAACCCTAAGCCTAACCCTTACCCTAGGCTACCCTTGACTGCTTCTGCCTCCAATAGATTTCCTAAGCACTAGTGTTTTAAGAACAGCTTAAAAAGAGAATCCTAAAGTGATTTCTTTATAATGGGTGTGTTCCTTATCTTATCCTAGTGTCTAAACTCTTCTCCATGGCTGCACCCCCAAATAATATTCCTTTACGTGCTAAGGGGTATCTAGAGAGTGGGATAGGTTTAATAACTACCCTAACCCTAACGCGTACCCACCCTAACCCCTACCCTAACCCTAACATGTACCCTAATCCTAACCCGTACCCTAAACCGAGCCCTAACCCTAACACTAACCCTAACCCTAACCCTAACCCATACCCTACGCCGTACCCGAAACCCTCCCCGAACCCGTACCCTAAGCCATACCCTAAGCCTAACCCTAAGCCTAACCCTAACCCTAGGCTACCCTTGACTGCTTCTGCCTCCAATAGATTTCCTAAGCACTAGTGTTTTAAGCAACAGCTTAAAAAGAGAATCCTAATGTGATTTCTTTATAATGGGTGTGTTCCTTATCTTATCCTAGTGTCTAAACTCTTCTCCATGGCTGCACCCCCAAATAATATTGCCTTACGTGCTAAGGGGTATCTAGAGAGTGGGATAGGTTTAATAACTACCCTAACCTTAATGCGTACTCTAACCCTAACCCCTACCCTAACACTAACACGTACCCTAATCCTAACCCGTACCCTAAACCGAGCCCTAACCCTAACACTAACACTAACACTAACCCTAACACATACCCTACGCTGTACCCGAACCCCTCCCCAAACCCGTACCCTAAGCCATACCATAAGCCTAACCTTAAGCCTAACACTAACCCTAGGCTACCCTTGACTGCTTCTGCCTCCAATAGATTTCCTAAGCACTAGTGTTTTAAGCAACAGCTTAAAAAGAGAATCCTAATGTGATTTCTTTATAATGAGTGTGTTCCTTATCTTATCCTAGTGTCTAAATTCTTCTCCATGGCTGGAACCCCAAATAATATTCCTTTACGTGCTAAGGGGTATCTAGAGAGTGGGATAGGTTTACTAACTACCCTAACCCTAACGCGTACCCTAACCCTAACCCCTACCCTAAACCTAACACGTACCCTAATCCTAACCGTACCCTAAACCGAGCCCTAACCCTAACACTAACCCTAACCCTAACCCTAACCCATACCCTACGCCGTACCCGAAACCCTCCCCGAACCCGTACCCTAAGCCGTACCCTAAGCCTAACCCTAAGCCTAACCCTAACCCTAGGCTACCCTTGACTGCTTCTGCCTCCAATAGATTTCCTAAGCACTAGTGTTTTAAGCAACAGCTTAAAAAGAGAATCCTAATGTGATTTCTTTATAATGGGTGTGTTCCTTATCTTATCCTAGTGTCTAAACTCTTCTCCATGGCTGGACCCCCAAATAATATTCCTTTACGTGCTAAGGGGTATCTAGAGAGTGGGATAGGTTTAATAACTACCCTAACCCTAACGCGTACCCTAACCCTAACCCCTACCCTAACCCTAACACGTACCCTAATCCTAACCCGTACCCTAAACCGAGCCCTAACCCTAACACTAACCCTAACCCTAACCCATACCCTACGCCGTACCCGAAACCCTCCCCGAACCCGTACCCTAAGCCGTACCCTAAGCCTCACCCTAAGCCTAACCTTATCCTAGGCTACCCTTGACTGCTTCTGCCTCCAGTAGATTTCCTAAGCACTAGTGTTTTAAGGAACAGCTTAAAAAGAGAATCCTAATGTGATTTCTTTATAATGGGTGTGTTCCTTGTCTTATCCTAGTGTCTAAACTCTTCTCCATGGCTGGACCCTCAAATAATATTCCTTTACGTGCTAAGGGGTATCTAGAGAGTGGGATAGGTTTAATAACTACCCTAACCCTAACGCGTACCCTAACCCTAACCCCTACCCTAACCCTAACACGTACCCTAATCCTAACCCGTACCCTAAACCGAGCCCTAACCCTAACACTAACCCTAACCCTAACCCTAACCCATACCCTACGCCGTACCCGCACCCCTCCCCGAACCCGTACCCTAAGCCGTACCCTAAGCCTAACCCTAAGCCTAACCCTAACCCTAGGCTACCCTTGACTGCTTCTGCCTCCAATAGATTTCCTAAGCACTAGTGTTTTAAGGAACAGCTTAAAAAGAGAATCCTAATGTGATTTCTTTATAATGGGTGTGTTCCTTATCTTATCCTAGTGTCTAAACTCTTCTCCATGGCTGGACCCCCAAATAATATTCCTTTACGTGCTAAGGGGTATCTAGAGAGTGGGATAGGTTTAATAACTACCCTAACCCTAACGCGTACCCTAACCCTAACCCCTACCCTAACCCTAACACGTACCCTAATCCTAACCCCTACCCTAAACCGAGCCCTAACCCTAACACTAACCCTAACCCTAACCCTAACCCATACCCTACGCCGTACCCGAAACCCTCCCCGAACTCGTACCCTAAGCTGTACCCTAAGCCTAACCCTAAGCCTAACCCTAACCCTAGGCTACCCTTGACTGCTTCTGCCTCCAATAGATTTCCTAAGCACTAGTGTTTTAAGAAACAGCTTAAAAAGAGAATCCTAATGTGATTTCTTTATAATGGGTGTGTTCCTTATCTTATCCTAGTGTCTAAACTTTTCTCCATGGCTGGACCCTCAAATAATATTCCTTTACGTGCTAAGGGGTATCTAGAGAGTGGGATAGGTTTAATAACTACCCTAACCCTAACACGTACCCTAACCCTAACCCCTACCCTAACCCTAACACATACCCTAATCCTAACCCGTACCCTAAACCGAGCCCTAACCCTAACACTAACCCTAACCCTAACCCTAACCCATACCCTACGCCGTACCCGCACCCCTCCCTGAACCCGTACCCTAAGCCGTACCCTAAGCCTAACCCTAAGCCTAACCCTAACCCTAGGCTACCCTTGACTGCTTCTGCCTCCAATAGATTTCCTAAGCACTAGTGTTTTAACGAACAGCTTAAAAAGAGAATCCTAATGTGATTTCTTTATAATGGGTGTGTTCCTTATCTTATCCTAGTGTCTAAACTCTTCTCCATGGCTGCACCCCCAAATAATATTGCCTTACGTGCTAAGGGGTATCTAGAGAGTGGGATAGGTTTAATAACTACCCTAACCCTAATGCGTACTCTAACCCTAACCCCTACCCTAACACTAACACGTACCCTAATCCTAACCGTACCCTAAACCGAGCCCTAACCCTAACACTAACCCTAACCCTAACCCTAACCCATACCCTACGCCGTACCCGAAACCCTCCCCGAACCCGTACCCTAAGCCGTACCCTAAGCCTAACCCTAAGCCTAACCCTAACCCTACGCTACCCTTGACTGCTTCTGCCTCCAATAGATTTCCTAAGCACTAGTGTTTTAAGGAACAGCTTAAAAAGAGAATCCTAATGTGATTTCTTTATAATGGGTGTGTTCCTTATCTTATCCTAGTGTCTAAACTCTTCTCCATGGCTGGACCCTCAAATAATATTCCTTTACGTGCTAAGGGGTATCTAGAGAGTGGGATAGGTTTAATAACTACCCTAACCCTAACGCGTACCCTAACCCTAACCCCTACCCTAACCCTAAAACGTACCCTAATCCTAACCCGTACCCTAAACCGAGCCCTAACCCTAACACTAACCCTAACCCTAACCCATACCCTACGCCGTACCCGCACCCCTCCCCGAACCCGTAACCTAAGCCGTACCCTAAGCCTAACCCTAAGCCTAACCCTAACCCTAGGCTACGCTTGACTGCTTCTGCCTCCAATAGATTTCCTAAGCTCTACTGTTTTAAGGAACAGCTTAAAAAGAGAATCCTAATGTGATTTCTTTATAATGGGTGTGTTCCTTACCTTATCCTAGTGTCTAAACTCTTCTCCATGGCTGCACCCCCAAATAATATTCCCTTACGTGCTAAGGGGTATCTAGAGAGTGGGATAGGTTTAATAACTACCCTAACCCTAACGCGTACCCTAACCCTAACCCCTACCCTAACCCTAACACGTACCCTAATACTAACCTGTACCCTAAACCGAGCCCTAACCCTAACACTAACCCTAACCCTAACCCTAACCCATACCCTACGCCGTACCCGCACCCCTCCCCGAACCCGTACCCTAAGCCATACCCTAAACCTAACCCTAAGCCTAACCCTAACCCTAGGCTACCCTTGACTGCTTCTGCCTCCAATTGATTTCCTAAGCAGTAGTGTTTTAAGGAACAGCTTAAAAAGAGAATCCTAATGTGATTTCTTTATAATGGGTGTGTTCCTTATCTTATCCTAGTGTCTAAACACTTCTCCATGGCTGGACCCCCAAATAATATTCCTTTACGTGCTAAGGGGGATCTAGAGAGTGGGATAGGTTTACTAACTACCCTAGCCCTAACACGTAACCTAACCCTAACCCCTCCCCTAACCCTAACACGTACCCTAATCCTAACCCGTACCCTAAACCGAGCCCTAACCCTAACAGTAACCCAAACCCTAACCCTAACCCATACCCTACGCCGTACACGAACACCTCCCCGAACCCATACCCCAAGCCGTACCCTAACCCTAACCCTAAGCCTAACCCTTACCCTAGGCTACCCTTGACTGCTTCTGCCTCCAATAGATTTCCTAAGCACTAGTGTTTTAAGAACAGCTTAAAAAGAGAATCCTAAAGTGATTTCTTTATAATGGGTGTGTTCCTTATCTTATCCTAGTGTCTAAACTCTTCTCCATGGCTGCACCCCCAAATAATATTCCTTTACGTGCTAAGGGGTATCTAGAGAGTGGTATAGGTTTAATAACTACCCTAACCCTAACGCGTACCCACCCTAACCCCTACCCTAACCCTAACATGTACCCTAATCCTAACCCGTACCCTAAACCGAGCCCTAACCCTAACCCTAACCCTAACCCATACCCTACGCCGTACCCGAAACCCTCCCCGAACCCGTACCCTAAGCCATACCCTAAGCCTAACCCTAAGCCTAACCCTAACCCTAGGCTACCCTTGACTGCTTCTGCCTCCAATAGATTTCCTAAGCACTAGTGTTTTAAGCAACAGCTTAAAAAGAGAATCCTAATGTGATTTCTTTATAATGGGTGTGTTCCTTATCTTATCCTAGTGTCTAAACTCTTCTCCATGGCTGCACCCCCAAATAATATTGCCTTACGTGCTAAGGGGTATCTAGAGAGTGGGATAGGTTTAATAACTACCCTAACCCTAATGCGTACTCTAACCCTAACCCCTACCCTAACACTAACACGTACCCTAATCCTAACCCGTACCCTAAACCGAGCCCTAACCCTAACACTAACACTAACCCTAACCCTAACACATACCCTACGCTGTACCCGAACCCCTCCCCAAACCCGTACCCTAAGCCATACCATAAGCCTAACCTTAAGCCTAACACTAACCCTAGGCTACCCTTGACTGCTTCTGCCTCCAATAGATTTCCTAAGCACTAGTGTTTTAAGCAACAGCTTAAAAAGAGAATCCTAATGTGATTTCTTTATAATGAGTGTGTTCCTTATCTTATCCTAGTGTCTAAATTCTTCTCCATGGCTGGAACCCCAAATAATATTCCTTTACGTGCTAAGGGGTATCTAGAGAGTGGGATAGGTTTACTAACTACCCTAACCCTAACGCGTACCCTAACCCTAACCCCTACCCTAAACCTAACACGTACCCTAATCCTAACCGTACCCTAAACCGAGCCCTAACCCTAACACTAACCCTAACCCTAACCCTAACCCATACCCTACGCCGTACCCGAAACCCTCCCCGAACCCGTACCCTAAGCCGTACCCTAAGCCTAACCCTAAGCCTAACCCTAACCCTAGGCTACCCTTGACTGCTTCTGCCTCCAATAGATTTCCTAAGCACTAGTGTTTTAAGCAACAGCTTAAAAAGAGAATCCTAATGTGATTTCTTTATAATGGGTGTGTTCCTTATCTTATCCTAGTGTCTAAACTCTTCTCCATGGCTGGACCCCCAAATAATATTCCTTTACGTGCTAAGGGGTATCTAGAGAGTGGGATAGGTTTAATAACTACCCTAACCCTAACGCGTACCCTAACCCTAACCCCTACCCTAACCCTAACACGTACCCTAATCCTAACCCGTACCTTAAACCGAGCCCTAACCCTAACACTAACCCTAACCCTAACCCTAACCCATACCCTACGCCGTACCCGAAACCCTCCCCGAACCCGTACCCTAAGCCGTACCCTAAGCCTAACCCTAAGCCTAACCCTAACCCTAGGCTACCCTTGACTGCTTCTGCCTCCAATAGATTTCCTAAGCACTAGTGTTTTAAGGAACAGCTTAAAAAGAGAATCCTAAAGTGATTTCTTTATAATGGGTGTGTTCCTTATCTTATCCTAGTGTCTAAACTCTTCTCCATGGCTGGACCCCCAAATAATATTCCTTTACGTGCTAAGGGGTATCTAGAGAGTGGGATAGGTTTAATAACTACCCTAACCCTAACGCGTACCCTAACCCTAACCCCTACCCTAACCCTAACACGTACCCTAATCCTAACCCGTACCCTAAACCGAGCCCTAACCCTAACACTAACCCTAACCCTAACCCATACCCTACGCCGTACCCGAAACCCTCCCCGAACCCGTACCCTAAGCCGTACCCTAAGCCTCACCCTAAGCCTAACCTTATCCTAGGCTACCCTTGACTGCTTCTGCCTCCAGTAGATTTCCTAAGCACTAGTGTTTTAAGGAACAGCTTAAAAAGAGAATCCTAATGTGATTTCTTTATAATGGGTGTGTTCCTTGTCTTATCCTAGTGTCTAAACTCTTCTCCATGGCTGGACCCTCAAATAATATTCCTTTACGTGCTAAGGGGTATCTAGAGAGTGGGATAGGTTTAATAACTACCCTAACCCTAACGCGTACCCTAACCCTAACCCCTACCCTAACCCTAACACGTACCCTAATCCTAAACCGTACCCTAAACCGAGCCCTAACCCTAACACTAACCCTAACCCTAACCCTAACCCATACCCTACGCCGTACCCGCACCCCTCCCCGAACCCGTACCCTAAGCCGTACCCTAAGCCTAACCCTAAGCCTAACCCTAACCCTAGGCTACCCTTGACTGCTTCTGCCTCCAATAGATTTCCTAAGCACTAGTGTTTTAAGGAACAGCTTAAAAAGAGAATCCTAATGTGATTTCTTTATAATGGGTGTGTTCCTTATCTTATCCTAGTGTCTAAACTCTTCTCCATGGCTGGACCCCCAAATAATATTCCTTTACGTGCTAAGGGGTATCTAGAGAGTGGGATAGGTTTAATAACTACCCTAACCCTAACGCGTACCCTAACCCTAACCCCTACCCTAACCCTAACACGTACCCTAATCCTAACCCCTACCCTAAACCGAGCCCTAACCCTAACACTAACCCTAACCCTAACCCTAACCCATACCCTACGCCGTACCCGAAACCCTCCCCGAACTCGTACCCTAAGCTGTACCCTAAGCCTAACCCTAAGCCTAACCCTAACCCTAGGCTACCCTTGACTGCTTCTGCCTCCAATAGATTTCCTAAGCACTAGTGTTTTAAGAAACAGCTTAAAAAGAGAATCCTAATGTGATTTCTTTATAATGGGTGTGTTCCTTATCTTATCCTAGTGTCTAAACTTTTCTCCATGGCTGGACCCTCAAATAATATTCCTTTACGTGCTAAGGGGTATCTAGAGAGTGGGATAGGTTTAATAACTACCCTAACCCTAACACGTACCCTAACCCTAACCCCTACCCTAACCCTAACACATACCCTAATCCTAACCCGTACCCTAAACCGAGCCCTAACCCTAACACTAACCCTAACCCTAACCCTAACCCATACCCTACGCCGTACCCGCACCCCTCCCTGAACCCGTACCCTAAGCCGTACCCTAAGCCTAACCCTAAGCCTAACCCTAACCCTAGGCTACCCTTGACTGCTTCTGCCTCCAATAGATTTCCTAAGCACTAGTGTTTTAACGAACAGCTTAAAAAGAGAATCCTAATGTGATTTCTTTATAATGGGTGTGTTCCTTATCTTATCCTAGTGTCTAAACTCTTCTCCATGGCTGCACCCCCAAATAATATTGCCTTACGTGCTAAGGGGTATCTAGAGAGTGGGATAGGTTTAATAACTACCCTAACCCTAATGCGTACTCTAACCCTAACCCCTACCCTAACACTAACACGTACCCTAATCCTAACCGTACCCTAAACCGAGCCCTAACCCTAACACTAACCCTAACCCTAACCCTAACCCATACCCTACGCCGTACCCGAAACCCTCCCCGAACCCGTACCCTAAGCCGTACCCTAAGCCTAACCCTAAGCCTAACCCTAACCCTACGCTACCCTTGACTGCTTCTGCCTCCAATAGATTTCCTAAGCACTAGTGTTTTAAGGAACAGCTTAAAAAGAGAATCCTAATGTGATTTCTTTATAATGGGTGTGTTCCTTATCTTATCCTAGTGTCTAAACTCTTCTCCATGGCTGGACCCTCAAATAATATTCCTTTACGTGCTAAGGGGTATCTAGAGAGTGGGATAGGTTTAATAACTACCCTAACCCTAACGCGTACCCTAACCCTAACCCCTACCCTAACCCTAAAACGTACCCTAATCCTAACCCGTACCCTAAACCGAGCCCTAAACCTAACACTAACCCTAACCCTAACCCATACCCTACGCCGTACCCGCACCCCTCCCCGAACCCGTAACCTAAGCCGTACCCTAAGCCTAACCCTAAGCCTAACCCTAACCCTAGGCTACGCTTGACTGCTTCTGCCTCCAATAGATTTCCTAAGCTCTACTGTTTTAAGGAACAGCTTAAAAAGAGAATCCTAATGTGATTTCTTTATAATGGGTGTGTTCCTTACCTTATCCTAGTGTCTAAACTCTTCTCCATGGCTGCACCCCCAAATAATATTCCCTTACGTGCTAAGGGGTATCTAGAGAGTGGGATAGGTTTAATAACTACCCTAACCCTAACGCGTACCCTAACCCTAACCCCTACCCTAACCCTAACACGTACCCTAATACTAACCTGTACCCTAAACCGAGCCCTAACCCTAACACTAACCCTAACCCTAACCCTAACCCATACCCTACGCCGTACCCGCACCCCTCCCCGAACCCGTACCCTAAGCCATACCCTAAACCTAACCCTAAGCCTAACCCTAACCCTAGGCTACCCTTGACTGCTTCTGCCTCCAATTGATTTCCTAAGCAGTAGTGTTTTAAGGAACAGCTTAAAAAGAGAATCCTAATGTGATTTCTTTATAATGGGTGTGTTCCTTATCTTATCCTAGTGTCTAAACACTTCTCCATGGCTGGACCCCCAAATAATATTCCTTTACGTGCTAAGGGGGATCTAGAGAGTGGGATAGGTTTACTAACTACCCTAGCCCTAACGCGTAACCTAACCCTAACCCCTCCCCTAACCCTAACACGTACCCTAATCCTAACCCGTACCCTAAACCGAGCCCTAACCCTAACACTAACCCAAACCCTAACCCTAACCCATACCCTACGCCGTACACGAACACCTCCCCGAACCCATACCCCAAGCCGTACCCTAACCCTAACCCTAAGCCTAACCCTTACCCTAGGCTACCCTTGACTGCTTCTGCCTCCAATAGGTTTCCTAAGCACTAGTGTTTTAAGAACAGCTTAAAAAGAGAATCCTAAAGTGATTTCTTTATAATGGGTGTGTTCCTTATCTTATCCTAGTGTCTAAACTCTTCTCCATGGCTGCACCCCCAAATAATATTCCTTTACGTGCTAAGGGGTATCTAGAGAGTGGGATAGGTTTAATAACTACCCTAACCCTAACGCGTACCCACCCTAACCCCTACCCTAACCCTAACATGTACCCTAATCCTAACCCGTACCCTAAACCGAGCCCTAACCCTAACCCTAACCCTAACCCATACCCTACGCCGTACCCGAAACCCTCCCCGAACCCGTACCCTAAGCCATACCCTAAGCCTAACCCTAAGCCTAACCCTAACCCTAGGCTACCCTTGACTGCTTCTGCCTCCAATAGATTTCCTAAGCACTAGTGTTTTAAGGAACAGCTTAAAAAGAGAATCCTAATGTGATTTCTTTATAATGGGTGTGTTCCTTATCTTATCCTAGTGTCTAAACTCTTCTCCATGGCTGCACCCCCAAATAATATTGCCTTACGTGCTAAGGGGTATCTAGAGAGTGGGATAGGTTTAATAACTACCCTAACCCTAATGCGTACTCTAACCCTAACCCCTACCCTAACACTAACACGTACCCTAATCCTAACCCGTACCCTAAACCGAGCCCTAACCCTAACACTAACACTAACCCTAACCCTAACACATACCCTACGCTGTACCCGAACCCCTCCCCAAACCCGTACCCTAAGCCATACCATAAGCCTAACCTTAAGCCTAACACTAACCCTAGGCTACCCTTGACTGCTTCTGCCTCCAATAGATTTCCTAAGCACTAGTGTTTTAAGCAACAGCTTAAAAAGAGAATCCTAATGTGATTTCTTTATAATGAGTGTGTTCCTTATCTTATCCTAGTGTCTAAATTCTTCTCCATGGCTGGAACCCCAAATAATATTCCTTTACGTGCTAAGGGGTATCTAGAGAGTGGGATAGGTTTACTAACTACCCTAACCCTAACGCGTACCCTAACCCTAACCCCTACCCTAAACCTAACACGTACCCTAATCCTAACCGTACCCTAAACCGAGCCCTAACCCTAACACTAACCCTAACCCTAACCCTAACCCATACCCTACGCCGTACCCGAAACCCTCCCCGAACCCGTACCCTAAGCCGTACCCTAAGCCTAACCCTAAGCCTAACCCTAACCCTAGGCTACCCTTGACTGCTTCTGCCTCCAATAGATTTCCTAAGCACTAGTGTTTTAAGAAACAGCTTAAAAAGAGAATCCTAATGTGATTTCTTTATAATGGGTGTGTTCCTTATCTTATCCTAGTGTCTAAACTTTTCTCCATGGCTGGACCCTCAAATAATATTCCTTTACGTGCTAAGGGGTATCTAGAGAGTGGGATAGGTTTAATAACTACCCTAACCCTAACGCGTACCCTAACCCTAACCCCTACCCTAACCCTAACACATACCCTAATCCTAACCCGTACCCTAAACCGAGCCCTAACCCTAACACTAACCCTAACCCTAACCCTAACCCATACCCTACGCCGTACCCGCACCCCTCCCTGAACCCGTACCCTAAGCCGTACCCTAAGCCTAACCCTAAGCCTAACCCTAACCCTAGGCTACCCTTGACTGCTTCTGCCTCCAATAGATTTCCTAAGCACTAGTGTTTTAACGAACAGCTTAAAAAGAGAATCCTAATGTGATTTCTTTATAATGGGTGTGTTCCTTATCTTATCCTAGTGTCTAAACTCTTCTCCATGGCTGGACCCCCAAATAATATTCCTTTACGTGCTAAGGGGTATCTAGAGAGTGGGATAGGTTTAATAACTACCCTAACCCTAACGCGTACCCTAACCCTAACCCCTACCCTAACCCTAACACGTACCCTAATCCTAACCCGTACCCTAAACCGAGCCCTAACCCTAACACTAACCCTAACCCTAACCCATACCCTACGCCGTACCCGAAACCCTCCCCGAACCCGTACCCTAAGCCGTACCCTAAGCCTCACCCTAAGCCTAACCTTATCCTAGGCTACCCTTGACTGCTTCTGCCTCCAGTAGATTTCCTAAGCACTAGTGTTTTAAGGAACAGCTTAAAAAGAGAATCCTAATGTGATTTCTTTATAATGGGTGTGTTCCTTGTCTTATCCTAGTGTCTAAACTCTTCTCCATGGCTGGACCCTCAAATAATATTCCTTTACGTGCTAAGGGGTATCTAGAGAGTGGGATAGGTTTAATAACTACCCTAACCCTAACGCGTACCCTAACCCTAACCCCTACCCTAACCCTAACACGTACCCTAATCCTAAACCGTACCCTAAACCGAGCCCTAACCCTAACACTAACCCTAACCCTAACCCTAACCCATACCCTACGCCGTACCCGCACCCCTCCCCGAACCCGTACCCTAAGCCGTACCCTAAGCCTAACCCTAAGCCTAACCCTAACCCTAGGCTACCCTTGACTGCTTCTGCCTCCAATAGATTTCCTAAGCACTAGTGTTTTAAGGAACAGCTTAAAAAGAGAATCCTAATGTGATTTCTTTATAATGGGTGTGTTCCTTATCTTATCCTAGTGTCTAAACTCTTCTCCATGGCTGCACCCCCAAATAATATTGCCTTACGTGCTAAGGGGTATCTAGAGAGTGGGATAGGTTTAATAACTACCCTAACCCTAATGCGTACTCTAACCCTAACCCCTACCCTAACACTAACACGTACCCTAATCCTAACCGTACCCTAAACCGAGCCCTAACCCTAACACTAACCCTAACCCTAACCCTAACCCATACCCTACGCCGTACCCGAAACCCTCCCCGAACCCGTACCCTAAGCCGTACCCTAAGCCTAACCCTAAGCCTAACACTAACCCTACGCTACCCTTGACTGCTTCTGCCTCCAATAGATTTCCTAAGCACTAGTGTTTTAAGGAACAGCTTAAAAAGAGAATCCTAATGTGATTTCTTTATAATGGGTGTGTTCCTTATCTTATCCTAGTGTCTAAACTCTTCTCCATGGCTGGACCCTCAAATAATATTGCCTTACGTGCTAAGGGGTATCTAGAGAGTGGGATAGGTTTAATAACTACCCTAACCCTAACGCGTACCCTAACCCTAACCCCTACCCTAACCCTAAAACGTACCCTAATCCTAACCCGTACCCTAAACCGAGCCCTAACCCTAACACTAACCCTAACCCTAACCCATACCCTACGCCGTACCCGCACCCCTCCCCGAACCCGTAACCTAAGCCGTACCCTAAGCCTAACCCTAAGCCTAACCCTAACCCTAGGCTACGCTTGACTGCTTCTGCCTCCAATAGATTTCCTAAGCTCTACTGTTTTAAGGAACAGCTTAAAAAGAGAATCCTAATGTGATTTCTTTATAATGGGTGTGTTCCTTACCTTATCCTAGTGTCTAAACTCTTCTCCATGGCTGCACCCCCAAATAATATTCCCTTACGTGCTAAGGGGTATCTAGAGAGTGGGATAGGTTTAATAACTACCCTAACCCTAACGCGTACCCTAACCCTAACCCCTACCCTAACCCTAACACGTACCCTAATACTAACCTGTACCCTAAACCGAGCCCTAACCCTAACACTAACCCTAACCCTAACCCTAACCCATACCCTACGCCGTACCCGCACCCCTCCCCGAACCCGTACCCTAAGCCATACCCTAAACCTAACCCTAAGCCTAACCCTAACCCTAGGCTACCCTTGACTGCTTCTGCCTCCAATTGATTTCCTAAGCAGTAGTGTTTTAAGGAACAGCTTAAAAAGAGAATCCTAATGTGATTTCTTTATAATGGGTGTGTTCCTTATCTTATCCTAGTGTCTAAACACTTCTCCATGGCTGGACCCCCAAATAATATTCCTTTACGTGCTAAGGGGGATCTAGAGAGTGGGATAGGTTTACTAACTACCCTAGCCCTAACGCGTAACCTAACCCTAACCCCTCCCCTAACCCTAACACGTACCCTAATCCTAACCCGTACCCTAAACCGAGCCCTAACCCTAACACTAACCCAAACCCTAACCCTAACCCATACCCTACGCCGTACACGAACACCTCCCCGAACCCATACCCCAAGCCGTACCCTAACCCTAACCCTAAGCCTAACCCTTACCCTAGGCTACCCTTGACTGCTTCTGCCTCCAATAGATTTCCTAAGCACTAGTGTTTTAAGAACAGCTTAAAAAGAGAATCCTAAAGTGATTTCTTTATAATGGGTGTGTTCCTTATCTTATCCTAGTGTCTAAACTCTTCTCCATGGCTGCACCCCCAAATAATATTCCTTTACGTGCTAAGGGGTATCTAGAGAGTGGGATAGGTTTAATAACTACCCTAACCCTAACGCGTACCCACCCTAACCCCTACCCTAACCCTAACATGTACCCTAATCCTAACCCGTACCCTAAACCGAGCCCTAACCCTAACCCTAACCCTAACCCATACCCTACGCCGTACCCGAAACCCTCCCCGAACCCGTACCCTAAGCCATACCCTAAGCCTAACCCTAAGCCTAACCCTAACCCTAGGCTACCCTTGACTGCTTCTGCCTCCAATAGATTTCCTAAGCACTAGTGTTTTAAGCAACAGCTTAAAAAGAGAATCCTAATGTGATTTCTTTATAATGGGTGTGTTCCTTATCTTATCCTAGTGTCTAAACTCTTCTCCATGGCTGCACCCCCAAATAATATTGCCTTACGTGCTAAGGGGTATCTAGAGAGTGGGATAGGTTTAATAACTACCCTAACCCTAATGCGTACTCTAACCCTAACCCCTACCCTAACACTAACACGTACCCTAATCCTAACCCGTACCCTAAACCGAGCCCTAACCCTAACACTAACACTAACCCTAACCCTAACACATACCCTACGCTGTACCCGAACCCCTCCCCAAACCCGTACCCTAAGCCATACCATAAGCCTAACCTTAAGCCTAACACTAACCCTAGGCTACCCTTGACTGCTTCTGCCTCCAATAGATTTCCTAAGCACTAGTGTTTTAAGCAACAGCTTAAAAAGAGAATCCTAATGTGATTTCTTTATAATGAGTGTGTTCCTTATCTTATCCTAGTGTCTAAATTCTTCTCCATGGCTGGAACCCCAAATAATATTCCTTTACGTGCTAAGGGGTATCTAGAGAGTGGGATAGGTTTACTAACTACCCTAACCCTAACGCGTACCCTAACCCTAACCCCTACCCTAAACCTAACACGTACCCTAATCCTAACCGTACCCTAAACCGAGCCCTAACCCTAACACTAACCCTAACCCTAACCCTAACCCATACCCTACGCCGTACCCGAAACCCTCCCCGAACCCGTACCCTAAGCCGTACCCTAAGCCTAACCCTAAGCCTAACCCTAACCCTAGGCTACCCTTGACTGCTTCTGCCTCCAATAGATTTCCTAAGCACTAGTGTTTTAAGAAACAGCTTAAAAAGAGAATCCTAATGTGATTTCTTTATAATGGGTGTGTTCCTTATCTTATCCTAGTGTCTAAACTTTTCTCCATGGCTGGACCCTCAAATAATATTCCTTTACGTGCTAAGGGGTATCTAGAGAGTGGGATAGGTTTAATAACTACCCTAACCCTAACGCGTACCCTAACCCTAACCCCTACCCTAACCCTAACACATACCCTAATCCTAACCCGTACCCTAAACCGAGCCCTAACCCTAACACTAACCCTAAACCTAACCCTAACCCATACCCTACGCCGTACCCGCACCCCTCCCTGAACCCGTACCCTAAGCCGTACCCTAAGCCTAACCCTAAGCCTAACCCTAACCCTAGGCTACCCTTGACTGCTTCTGCCTCCAATAGATTTCCTAAGCACTAGTGTTTTAACGAACAGCTTAAAAAGAGAATCCTAATGTGATTTCTTTATAATGGGTGTGTTCCTTATCTTATCCTAGTGTCTAAACTCTTCTCCATGGCTGCACCCCCAAATAATATTGCCTTACGTGCTAAGGGGTATCTAGAGAGTGGGATAGGTTTAATAACTACCCTAACCCTAATGCGTACTCTAACCCTAACCCCTACCCTAACACTAACACGTACCCTAATCCTAACCCGTACCCTAAACCGAGCCCTAACCCTAACACTAACACTAACCCTAACCCTAACCCATACCCTACGCCGTACCTGAACCCCTCCCCAAACCCGTACCCTAAGCCGTACCCTAAGCCTAACCCTAAGCCTAACACTAACCCTAGGCTACCCTTGACTGCTTCTCCCTCCAATAGATTTCCTAAGCACTAGTGTTTTAAGCAACAGCTTAAAAAGAGAATCCTAATGTGATTTCTTTATAATGGGTGTGTTCCTTATCTTATCCTAGTGTCTAAATTCTTCTCCATTGCTGGAACCCCAAATAATATTCCTTTACGTGCTAAGGGGTATCTAGAGAGTGGGATAGGTTTACTAACAACCCTAACCCTAACGCGTACCCTAACCCTAACCCCTACCCTAAACCTAACACGTACCCTAATCCTAACCGTACCCTAAACCGAGCCCTAACCCTAACACTAACCCTAACCCTAACCCTAACCCATACCCTACGCCGTACCCGAAACCCTCCCCGAACCTGAACCCTAAGCCGTACTCTAAGCCTAACCCTAAGCCTAACCCTAACCCTACGCTACCCTTGACTGCTTCTGCCTCCAATAGATTTCCTAAGCACTAGTGTTTTAAGGAACAGCTTAAAAAGAGAATCCTAATGTGATTTCTTTATAATGGGTGTGTTCCTTATCTTATCCTAGTGTCTAAACTCTTCTCCATGGCTGGACCCTCAAATAATATTCCTTTACGTGCTAAGGGGTATCTAGAGAGTGGGATAGGTTTAATAACTACCCTAACCCTAACGCGTACCCTAACCCTAACCCCTACCCTAACCCTAACACGTACCCTAATCCTAACCCGTACCCTAAACCGAGCCCTAACCCTAACACTAACCCTAACCCTAAACCTAACCCATACCCTACGCCGTACCCGCACCCCTCCCCGAACCCGTAACCTAAGCCGTACCCTAAGCCTAACCCTAACCCTAGGCTACCCTTGACTGCTTCTGCCTCCAATAGATTTCCTAAGCACTAGTGTTTTAAGGAACAGCTTAAAAAGAGAATCCTAATGTGATTTCTTTATAATGGGTGTGTTCCTTATCTTATCCTAGTGTCTAAACTCTTCTCCATGGCTGCACCCCCAAATAATATTGCCTTACGTGCTAAGGGGTATCTAGAGAGTGGGATAGGTTTAATAACTACCCTAACCCTAATGCGTACTCTAACCCTAACCCCTACCCTAACACTAACACGTACCCTAATCCTAACCCGTACCCTAAACCGAGCCCTAACCGTAACACTAACACTAACCCTAACCCTAACCCATACCCTACGCCGTACCTGAACCCCTCCCCAAACCCGTACCCTAAGCCGTACCCTAAGCCTAACCCTAAGCCTAACCCTAACCCTAGGCTACCCTTGACTGCTTCTGCCTCCAATAGATTTCCTAAGCACTAGTGTTTTAAGGAACAGCTTAAAAAGAGAATCCTAATGTGATTTCTTTATAATGGGTGTGTTCCTTATCTTATCCTAGTGTCTAAACTCTTCTCCATGGCTGCACCCCCAAATAATATTCCCTTACGTGCTAAGGGGTATCTAGAGAGTGGGATAGGTTTAATAACTACCCTAACCCTAACGCGTACCCTAACCCTAACCCCTACCCTAACCCTAACACGTACCCTAATCCTAACCTGTACCCTAAACCGAGCCCTAAACCTAACACTAACCCTAACCCTAACCCTAACCCATACCCTACGCCGTACCCGCACCCCTCCCCGAACCCGTACCCTAAGCCATACCCTAAACCTAACCCTAAGCCTAACCCTAACCCTAGGCTACCCTTGACTGCTTCTGCCTCCAATTGATTTCCTAAGCAGTAGTGTTTTAAGGAACAGCTTAAAAAGAGAATCCTAAAGTGATTTCTTTATAATGGGTGTGTTCCTTATCTTATCCTAGTGTCTAAACTCTTCTCCATGGCTGGACCCCCAAATAATATTCCTTTACGTGCTAAGGGGGAGCTAGAGAGTGGGATAGGTTTACTAACTACCCTAGCCCTAACGCGTAACCTAACCCTAACCCCTACCCTAACCCTAACACGTACCCTAATCCTAACCCGTACCCTAAACCGAGCCCTAACCCTAACACTAACCCAAACCCTAACCCTAACCCATACCCTACGCCGTACACGAACACCTCCCCGAACCCATACCCCAAGCCGTACCCTAAACCTAACCCTAAGCCTAACCCTAACCCTAGGCTACCCTTGACTGCTTCTGCCTCCAATAGATTTCCTAAGCACTAGTGTTTTAAGGAACAGCTTAAAAAGAGAATCCTAATGTGATTTCTTTATAATGGGTGTGTTCCTTATCTTATCCTAGTGTCTAAACTCTTCTCCATGGCTGCACCCCCAAATAATATTGCCTTACGTGCTAAGGGGTATCTAGAGAGTGGGATAGGTTTAATAACTACCCTAACCCTAATGCGTACTCTAATCCTAACCCCTAACCTAACACTAACACGTACCCTAATCCTAACCCGTACCCTAAACCGAGCCCTAACCCTAACACTAACCCTAACCCTAACCCTAACCCATACCCTACGCCGTACCCGCACCCCTCCCCGAACCCGTACCCTAAGCCGTACCCTAAGCCTCACCCTAAGCCTAACCTTATCCTAGGCTACCCTTGACTGCTTCTGCCTCCAATAGATTTCCTAAGCACTAGTGTTTTAAGGAACAGCTTAAAAAGAGAATCCTAATGTGATTTCTTTATAATGGGTGTGTTCCTTATCTTATCCTAGTGTCTAAACTCTTCTCCATGGCTGGACCCTCAAATAATATTCCTTTACGTGCTAAGGGGTATCTAGAGAGTGGGATAGGTTTAATAACTACCCTAACCCTAACGCGTACCCTAACCCTAACCCCTACCCTAACCCTAACACGTACCCTAATCCTAACCCGTACCCTAAACCGAGCCCTAACCCTAACACTAACCCTAACCCTAACCCTAACCCATACCCTACGCCGTACCCGCACCCCTCCCCGAACCCGTACCCTAAGCCGTACCCTAAGCCTAACCCTAAGCCTAACCCTAACCCTAGGCTACCCTTGACTGCTTCTGCCTCCAATTGATTTCCTAAGCAGTAGTGTTTTAAGGAACAGCTTAAAAAGAGAATCCTAAAGTGATTTCTTTATAATGGGTGTGTTCCTTATCTTATCCTAGTGTCTAAACTCTTCTCCATGGCTGGACCCCCAAATAATATTCCTTTACGTGCTAAGGGGGAGCTAGAGAGTGGGATAGGTTTACTAACTACCCTAGCCCTAACGCGTAACCTAACCCTAACCCCTACCCTAACCCTAACACGTACCCTAATCCTAACCCGTACCCTAAACCGAGCCCTAACCCTAACACTAACCGAAACCCTAACCCTAACCCATACCCTACGCCGTACACGAACACCTCCCCGAACCCATACCCCAAGCCGTACCCTAAACCTAACCCTAAGCCTAACCCTAACCCTAGGCTACCCTTGACTGCTTCTGCCTCCAATAGATTTCCTAAGCACTAGTGTTTTAAGGAACAGCTTAAAAAGAGAATCCTAATGTGATTTCTTTATAATGGGTGTGTTCCTTATCTTATCCTAGTGTCTAAACTCTTCTCCATGGCTGCACCCCCAAATAATATTGCCTTACGTGCTAAGGGGTATCTAGAGAGTGGGATAGGTTTAATAACTACCCTAACCCTAATGCGTACTCTAACCCTAACCCCTACCCTAACACTAACACGTACCCTAATCCTAACCCGTACCCTAAACCGAGCCCTAACCCTAACACTAACACTAACCCTAACCCTAACCCATACCCTACGCCGTACCTGAACCCCTCCCCAAACCCGTACCCTAAGCCGTACCCTAAGCCTAACCCTAAGCCTAACACTAACCCTAGGCTACCCTTGACTGCTTCTGCCTCCAATAGATTTCCTAAGCACTAGTGTTTTAAGCAACAGCTTAAAAAGAGAATCCTAATGTGATTTCTTTATAATGGGTGTGTTCCTTACCTTATCCTAGTGTCTAAACTCTTCTCCATGGCTGCACCCCCAAATAATATTCCCTTACGTGCTAAGGGGTATCTAGAGAGTGGGATAGGTTTAATAACTACCCTAACCCTAAAGCGTACCCTAACCCTAACCCCTACCCTAACCCTAACACGTACCCTAATCCTAACCCGTACCCTAAACCGAGCCCTAACCCTAACACTAACCCAAACCCTAACCCTAACCCATACCCTACGCCGTACACGAACACCTCCCCGAACCCATACCCCAAGCCGTACCCTAAACCTAACCCTAAGCCTAACCCTAACCCTAGGCTACCCTTGACTGCTTCTGCCTCCAATAGATTTCCTAAGCACTACTGTTTTAAGGAACAGCTTAAAAAGAGAATCCTAATGTGATTTCTTTATAATGGGTGTGTTCCTTATCTTATCCTAGTGTCTAAACTCTTCTCCATGGCTGCACCCCCAAATAATATTGCCTTACGTGCTAAGGGGTATCTAGAGAGTGGGATAGGTTTAATAACTACCCTAACCCTAATGCGTACTCTAACCCTAACCCCTACCCTAACACTAACACGTACCCTAATCCTAACCCGTACCCTAAACCGAGCCCTAACCCTAACACTAACACTAACCCTAACCCTAACCCATACCCTACGCCGTACCTGAACCCCTCCCCAAACCCGTACCCTAAGCCGTACCCTAAGCCTAACCCTAAGCCTAACACTAACCCTAGGCTACCCTTGACTGCTTCTGCCTCCAATAGATTTCCTAAGCACTAGTGTTTTAAGCAACAGCTTAAAAAGAGAATCCTAATGTGATTTCTTTATAATGGGTGTGTTCCTTACCTTATCCTAGTGTCTAAACTCTTCTCCATGGCTGCACCCCCAAATAATATTCCCTTACGTGCTAAGGGGTATCTAGAGAGTGGGATAGGTTTAATAACTACCCTAACCCTAACGCGTACCCTAACCCTAACCCCTACCCTAACCCTAACACGTACCCTAATACTAACCTGTACCCTAAACCGAGCCCTAACCCTAACACTAACCCTTACCCTAACCCTAACCCATACCCTACGCCGTACCCGCACCCCTCCCCGAACCCGTACCCTAAGCCATACCCTAAACGTAACCCTAAGCCTAACCCTAACCCTAGGCTACCCTTGACTGCTTCTGCCTCCAATAGATTTCCTAAGCACTAGTGTTTTAAGGAACAGCTTAAAAAGAGAATCCTAATGTGATTTCTTTATAATGGGTGTGTTCCTTATCTTATCCTAGTGTCTAAACTCTTCTCCATGGCTGCACCCCCAAATAATATTGCCTTACGTGCTAAGGGGTATCTAGAGAGTGGGATAGGTTTAATAACTACCCTAACCCTAATGCGTACTCTAACCCTAACCCCTACCCTAACACTAACACGTACCCTAATCCTAACCCGTACCCTAAACCGAGCCCTAACCCTAACACTAACACTAACCCTAACCCTAACCCATACCCTACGCCGTACCTGAACCCCTCCCCAAACCCGTACCCTAAGCCGTACCCTAAGCCTAACCCTAAGCCTAACACTAACCCTAGGCTACCCTTGACTGCTTCTGCCTCCAATAGATTTCCTAAGCACTAGTGTTTTAAGCAACAGCTTAAAAAGAGAATCCTAATGTGATTTCTTTATAATGGGTGTGTTCCTTACCTTATCCTAGTGTCTAAACTCTTCTCCATGGCTGCACCCCCAAATAATATTCCCTTACGTGCTAAGGGGTATCTAGAGAGTGGGATAGGTTTAATAACTACCCTAACCCTAAAGCGTACCCTAACCCTAACCCCTACCCTAACCCTAACACGTACCCTAATCCTAACCCGTACCCTAAACCGAGCCCTAACCCTAACACTAACCCAAACCCTAACCCTAACCCATACCCTACGCCGTACACGAACACCTCCCCGAACCCATACCCCAAGCCGTACCCTAAACCTAACCCTAAGCCTAACCCTAACCCTAGGCTACCCTTGACTGCTTCTGCCTCCAATAGATTTCCTAAGCACTAGTGTTTTAAGGAACAGCTTAAAAAGAGAATCCTAATGTGATTTCTTTATAATGGGTGTGTTCCTTATCTTATCCTAGTGTCTAAACTCTTCTCCATGGCTGCACCCCCAAATAATATTGCCTTACGTGCTAAGGGGTATCTAGAGAGTGGGATAGGTTTAATAACTACCCTAACCCTAATGCGTACTCTAACCCTAACCCCTACCCTAACACTAACACGTACCCTAATCCTAACCCGTACCCTAAACCGAGCCCTAACCCTAACACTAACACTAACCCTAACCCTAACCCATACCCTACGCCGTACCTGAACCCCTCCCCAAACCCGTACCCTAAGCCGTACCCTAAGCCTAACCCTAAGCCTAACACTAACCCTAGGCTACCCTTGACTGCTTCTGCCTCCAATAGATTTCCTAAGCACTAGTGTTTTAAGCAACAGCTTAAAAAGAGAATCCTAATGTGATTTCTTTATAATGGGTGTGTTCCTTACCTTATCCTAGTGTCTAAACTCTTCTCCATGGCTGCACCCCCAAATAATATTCCCTTACGTGCTAAGGGGTATCTAGAGAGTGGGATAGGTTTAATAACTACCCTAACCCTAACGCGTACCCTAACCCTAACCCCTACCCTAACCCTAACACGTACCCTAATACTAACCTGTACCCTAAACCGAGCCCTAACCCTAACACTAACCCTTACCCTAACCCTAACCCATACCCTACGCCGTACCCGCACCCCTCCCCGAACCCGTACCCTAAGCCATACCCTAAACCTAACCCTAAGCCTAACACTAACCCTAGGCTACCCTTGACTGCTTCTGCCTCCAATTGATTTCCTAAGCAGTAGTGTTTTAAGGAACAGCTTAAAAAGAGAATCCTAATGTGATTTCTTTATAATGGGTGTGTTCCTTATCTTATCCTAGTGTCTAAACTCTTCTCCATGGCTGCACCCCCAAATAATATTGCCTTACGTGCTAAGGGGTATCTAGAGAGTGGGATAGGTTTAATAACTACCCTAACCCTAATGCGTACTCTAACCCTAACCCCTACCCTAACACTAACACGTACCCTAATCCTAACCCGTACCCTAAACCGAGCCCTAACCCTAACACTAACACTAACCCTAACCCTAACACATACCCTACGCTGTACCCGAACCCCTCCGCAAACCCGTACCCTAAGCCATACCATAAGCCTAACCTTAAGCCTAACACTAACCCTAGGCTACCCTTGACTGCTTCTGCCTCCAATAGATTTCCTAAGCACTAGTGTTTTAAGCAACAGCTTAAAAAGAGAATCCTAATGTGATTTCTTTATAATGGGTGTGTTCCTTATCTTATCCTAGTGTCTAAATTCTTCTCCATGGCTGGAACCCCAAATAATATTCCTTTACGTGCTAAGGGGTATCTAGAGAGTGGGATAGGTTTACTAACTACCCTAACCCTAACGCGTACCCTAACCCTAACCCCTACCCTAAACCTAACACGTACCCTAATCCTAACCGTACCCTAAACCGAGCCCTAACCCTAACACTAACCCTAACCCTAACCCTAACCCATACCCTACGCCGTACCCGAAACCCTCCCCGAACCCGTACCCTAAGCCGTACCCTAAGCCTAACCCTAAGCCTAACCCTAACCCTAGGCTACCCTTGACTGCTTCTGCCTCCAATAGATTTCCTAAGCACTAGTGTTTTAAGCAACAGCTTAAAAAGAGAATCCTAATGTGATTTCTTTATAATGGGTGTGTTCCTTATCTTATCCTAGTGTCTAAACTCTTCTCCATGGCTGGACCCTCAAATAATATTCCTTTACGTGCTAAGGGGTATCTAGAGAGTGGGATAGGTTTACTAACTACCCTAACCCTAACGCGTACCCTAACCCTAACCCCTACCCTAACCCTAACACGTACCCTAATACTAACCTGTACCCTAAACCGAGCCCTAACCCTAACACTAACCCAAACCCTAACCCTAACCCATACCCTACGCCGTACCCGCACCCCTCCCCGAACCCGTACCCTAAGCCGAACCCTAAGCCTAACCCTAACCCTAGGCTACCCTTGATTGCTTCTGCCTCCAATAGATTTCCTAAGAACTAGTGTTTTAAGGAACAGCTTAAAAAGAGAATCCTAATGTGATTTCTTTATAATGGGTGTGTTCCTTATCTTATCCTAGTGTCTAAACTCTTCTCCATGGCTGGACCCCCAAATAATATTCCTTTACGTGCTAAGGGGTATCTAGAGAGTGGGATAGGTTTAATAACTACCCTAACCCTAACGCATACCCTAACCCTAACCCCTACCCTAACCCTAACACATACCCTAATCCTAACCCGTACCCTAAACCGAGCCCTAACCCTAACACTAACGCTAACCCTAACCCTAACCCATACCCTATGCCGTACCCGAACCCCTCCCCGAACCCATTCCCCAAGCCGTACCCTAAACCTAACCCTAAGCCTAACCCTAACCCTAGGCTACCCTTGACTGCTTCTGCCTCCAATAGATTTCCTAAGCACTAGTGTTTTAAGGAACAGCTTAAAAAGAGAATCCTAATGTGATTTCTTTATAATGGGTGTGTTCCTTATCTTATCCTAGTGTCTAAACTCTTCTCCATGGCTGGACCCCCAAATAATATTCCTTTACGTGCTAAGGGGTATCTAGAGAGTGGGATAGGTTTAATAACTACCCTAACCCTAACGCGTACCCTAACCCTAACCCCTACCCTAACCCTAACACGTACCCTAATCCTAACCCCTACCCTAAACCGAGCCCTAACCCTAACACTAACCCTAACCCTAACCCTAACCCATACCCTACACCGTACCCGAAACCCTCCCCGAACTCGTACCCTAAGCCGTACCCTAAGCCTAACCCTAAGCCTAACCGTAACCCTAGGCTACCCTTGACTGCTTCTGCCTCCAATAGATTTCCTAAGCACTAGTGTTTTAAGCAACAGCTTAAAAAGAGAATCCTAAAGTGATTTCTTTATAATGGGTGTGTTCCTTATCTTATCATAGTGTCTAAACTCTTCTCCATGGCTGGACCCCCAAATAATATTCCTTTACGTGCTAAGGGGTATCTAGAGAGTGGGATAGGTTTAATAACTACCCTAACCCTAACGCGTACCCTAACCCTAACCCCTACCCTAACCCTAACACGTACCCTAATCCTAACCCGTACCCTAAACCGAGCCCTAACCCTAACACTAACCCTAACCCTTACCCATACCCTACGCCGTACCCGAAACCCTCCCCGAACCCGTACCCTAAGCCGTACCCTAAGCCTCACCCTAAGCCTAAACTTATCCTAGGCTACCCTTGACTGCTTCTGCCTCCAATAGATTTCCTAAGCACTAGTGTTTTAAGGAACAGCTTAAAAAGAGAATCCTAATGTGATTTCTTTATAATGGGTGTGTTCCTTATCTTATCCTAGTGTCTAAACTCTTCTCCATGGCTGGACCCTCAAATAATATTCCTTTACGTGCTAAGGGGTATCTAGAGAGTGGGATAGGTTTAATAACTACCCTAACCCTAACGCGTACCCTAACCCTAACCCCTACCCTAACCCTAACACGTACCCTAATCCTAACCCGTATCCTAAACCGAGCCCTAACCCTAACACTAACCCTAACCCTAACCCTAACCCATACCCTACGCCGTACCCGCACCCGTCCCCGAACCCGTACCCTAAGCCGTACCCTAAGCCTAACCCTAAGCCTAACCCTAACCCTAGGCTACCCTTGACTGCTTCTGCCTCCAATAGATTTCCTAAGCACTAGTGTTTTAAGGAACAGCTTAAAAAGAGAATCCTAATGTGATTTCTTTATAATGGGTGTGTTCCTTATCTTATCCTAGTGTCTAAACTCTTCTCCATGGCTGGACCGCCAAATAATATTCCTTTACGTGCTAAGGGGTATCTAGAGAGTGGGATAGGTTTAATAACTACCCTAACCCTAACGCGTACCCTAACCCTAACCCCTACCCTAACCCTAACACGTACCCTAATCCTAACCCCTACCCTAAACCGAGCCCTAACCCTAACACTAACCCTAACCCTAACCCTAACCCATACCCTACGCCGTACCCGAAACCCTCCCCGAACTCGTACCCTAAGCCGTACCCTAAGCCTAACACTAAGCCTAACCCTAACCCTAGGCTACCCTTGACTGCTTCTGCCTCCAATAGATTTCCTAAGCACTAGTGTTTTAAGAAACAGCTTAAAAAGAGAATCCTAATGTGATTTCTTTATAATGGGTGTGTTCCTTATCTTATCCTAGTGTCTAAACTTTTCTCCATGGCTGGACCCTCAAATAATATTCCTTTACGTGCTAAGGGGTATCTAGAGATTGGGATAGGTTTAATAACTACCCTAACCCTAACGCGTACCCTAACCCTAACCCCTACCCTAACCCTAACACATACCCTAATCCTAACCCGTACCCTAAACCGAGCCCTAACCCTAACACTAACCCTAACCCTAACCCTAACCCATACCCTACGCCGTACCCGCACCCCTCCCTGAACCCGTACCCTAAGCCGTACCCTAAGCCTAACCCTAAGCCTAACCCTAACCCTAGGCTACCCTTGACTGCTTCTGCCTCCAATTGATTTCCTAAGCAGTAGTGTTCTAAGGAACAGCTTAAAAAGAGAATCCTAAAGTGATTTCTTTATAATGGGTGTGTTCCTTATCTTATCCTAGTGTCTAAACTCTTCTCCATGGCTGGACCCCCAAATAATATTCCTTTACGTGCTAAGGGGGAGCTAGAGAGTGGGATAGGTTTACTAACTACCCTAGCCCTAACGCGTAACCTAACCCTAACCCCTACCCTAACCCTAACACGTACCCTAATCCTAACCCGTACCCTAAACCGAGCCCTAACCCTAACACTAACCCAAACCCTAACCCTAACCCATACCCTACGCCGTACACGAACACCTCCCCGAACCCATACCCCAAGCCGTACCCTAAACCTAACCCTAAGCCTAACCCTAACCCTAGGCTACCCTTGACTGCTTCTGCCTCCAATAGATTTCCTAAGCACTAGTGTTTTAAGGAACAGCTTAAAAAGAGAATCCTAATGTGATTTCTTTATAATGGGTGTGTTCCTTATCTTATCCTAGTGTCTAAACTCTTCTCCATGGCTGCACCCCTAAATAATATTGCCTTACGTGCTAAGGGGTATCTAGAGAGTGGGATAGGTTTAATAACTACCCTAACCCTAATGCGTACTCTAACCCTAACCCCTACCCTAACACTAACACGTACCCTAATCCTAACCCGTACCCTAAACCGAGCCCTAACCCTAACACTAACACTAACCCTAACCCTAACCCATACCCTACGCCGTACCTGAACCCCTCCCCAAACCCGTACCCTAAGCCGTACCCTAAGCCTAACCCTAAGCCTAACACTAACCCTAGGCTACCCTTGACTGCTTCTGCCTCCAATAGATTTCCTAAGCACTAGTGTTTTAAGCAACAGCTTAAAAAGAGAATCCTAATGTGATTTCTTTATAATGGGTGTGTTCCTTATCTTATCCTAGTGTCTAAACTCTTCTCCATGGCTGGACCCTCAAATAATATTCCTTTACGTGCTAAGGGGTATCTAGAGAGTGGGATAGGTTTAATAACTACCCTAACCCTAACGCGTACCCTAACCCTAACCCCTACCCTAACCCTAAAACGTACCCTAATCCTAACCCGTACCCTAAACCGAGCCCTAACCCTAACACTAACCCTAACCCTAACCCTAACCCATACCCTACGCCGTACCCGCACCCCTCCCCGAACCCGTACCCTAAGCCGTACCCTAAGCCTCACCCTAAGCCTAACCTTATCCTAGGCTACCCTTGACTGCTTCTGCCTCCAATAGATTTCCTAAGCACTAGTGTTTTAAGGAACAGCTTAAAAAGAGAATCCTAATGTGATTTCTTTATAATGGGTGTGTTCCTTATCTTATCCTAGTGTCTAAACTCTTCTCCATGGCTGGACCCTCAAATAATATTCCTTTACGTGCTAAGGGGTATCTAGAGAGTGGGATAGGTTTAATAACTACCCTAACCCTAACGTGTACCCTAACCCTAACCCCTACCCTAACCCTAACACGTACCCTAATCCTAACCCGTACCCTAAACCGAGCCCTAACCCTAACACTAACCCTAACCCTAACCCTAACCCATACCCTACGCCGTACCCGAAACCCTCCCCGAACCTGAACCCTAAGCCGTACTCTAAGCCTAACCCTAAGCCTAACCCTAACCCTACGCTACCCTTGACTGCTTCTGCCTCCAATAGATTTCCTAAGCACTAGTGTTTTAAGGAACAGCTTAAAAAGAGAATCCTAATGTGATTTCTTTATAATGGGTGTGTTCCTTATCTTATCCTAGTGGCTAAACTCTTCTCCATGGCTGGACCCTCAAATAATATTCCTTTACGTGCTAAGGGGTATCTAGAGAGTGGGATAGGTTTAATAACTACCCTAACCCTAACGCGTAACCTAACCCTAACCCCTACCCTAACCCTAACACGTACCCTAATCCTAACCCGTACCCTAAACCGAGCCCTAACCCTAACACTAACCCAAACCCTAACCCTAACCCATACCCTACGCCGTACACGAACACCTCCCCGAACCCATACCCCAAGCCGTACCCTAAACCTAACCCTAAGCCTAACCCTAACACTAGGCTACCCTTGACTGCTTCTGCCTCCAATAGATTTCCTAAGCACTAGTGTTTTAAGGAACAGCTTAAAAAGAGAATCCTAATGTGATTTCTTTATAATGGGTGTGTTCCTTATCTTATCCTAGTGTCTAAACTCTTCTCCATGGCTGCACCCCCAAATAATATTGCCTTACGTGCTAAGGGGTATCTAGAGAGTGGGATAGGTTTAATAACTACCCTAACCCTAATGCGTACTCTAACCCTAACCCCTACCCTAACACTAACACGTACCCTAATCCTAACCCGTACCCTAAACCGAGCCCTAACCCTAACACTAACACTAACCCTAACCCTAACCCATACCCTACGCCGTACCTGAACCCCTCCCCAAACCCGTACCCTAAGCCGTACCCTAAGCCTAACCCTAAGCCTAACACTAACCCTAGGCTACCCTTGACTGCTTCTGCCTCCAATAGATTTCCTAAGCACTAGTGTTTTAAGCAACAGCTTAAAAAGAGAATCCTAATGTGATTTCTTTATAATGGGTGTGTTCCTTATCTTATCCTAGTGTCTAAACTCTTCTCCATGGCTGGAACCCCAAATAATATTCCTTTACGTGCTAAGGGGTATCTAGAGAGTGGGATAGGTTTACTAACTACCCTAACCCTAACGCGTACCCTAACCCTAACCCCTACCCTAAACCTAACACGTACCCTAATCCTAACCGTACCCTAAACCGAGCCCTAACCCTAACACTAACCCTAACCCTAACCCTAACCCATACCCTACGCCGTACCCGAAACCCTCCCCGAACCTGAACCCTAAGCCGTACCCTAAGCCTAACCCTAAGCCTAACCCTAACCCTAGGCTACCCTTGACTGCTTCTGCCTCCAATAGATTTCCTAAGCACTAGTGTTTTAAGGAACAGCTTAAAAAGAGAATCCTAATGTGATTTCTTTATAATGGGTGTGTTCCTTATCTTATCCTAGTGGCTAAACTCTTCTCCATGGCTGGACCCTCAAATAATATTCCTTTACGTGCTAAGGGGTATCTAGAGAGTGGGATAGGTTTAATAACTACCCTAACCCTAACGCGTACCCTAACCCTAACCCCTACCCTAACCCTAACACGTACCCTAATCCTAACCTGTACCCTAAACCGAGCCCTAAACCTAACACTAACCCTAACCCTAACCCTAACCCATACCCTACTCCGTACCCGAAACCCTCCCCGAACCCGTACCCTAAGCCGTACCCTAAGCCTAACCCTAAGCCTAACCCTAACCCTAGGCTACCCTTGACTGCTTCTGCCTCCAATAGATTTCCTAAGCACTAGTGTTTTAAGGAACAGCTTAAAAAGAGAATCCTAATGTGATTTCTTTATAATGGGTGTGTTCCTTATCTTATCCTAGTGTCTAAACTCTTCTCCATGGCTGCACCCCCAAATAATATTGCCTTACGTGCTAAGGGGTATCTAGAGAGTGGGATAGGTTTAATAACTACCCTAACCCTAATGCGTACTCTAACCCTAACCCCTACCCTAACACTAACACGTACCCTAATCCTAACCCGTACCCTAAACCGAGCCCTAACCCTAACACTAACACTAACCCTAACCCTAACCCATACCCTACGCCGTACCTGAACCCCTCCCCAAACCCGTACCCTAAGCCGTACCCTAAGCCTAACCCTAAGCCTAACACTAACCCTAGGCTACCCTTGACTGCTTCTGCCTCCAATAGATTTCCTAAGCACTAGTGTTTTAAGCAACAGCTTAAAAAGAGAATCCTAATGTGATTTCTTTATAATGGGTGTGTTCCTTATCTTATCCTAGTGTCTAAACTCTTCTCCATGGCTGGACCCTCAAATAATATTCCTTTACGTGCTAAGGGGTATCTAGAGAGTGGGATAGGTTTAATAACTACCCTAACCCTAACGCGTACCCTAACCCTAACCCCTACCCTAACCCTAACACGTACCCTAATCCTAACCCGTACCCTAAACCGAGCCCTAACCCTAACACTAACCCTAACCCTAACCCTAACCCATACCCTACGCCGTACCCGCACCCCTCCCCGAACCCGTACCCTAAGCCGTACCCTAAGCCTAACCCTAAGCCTAACCCTAACCCTAGGCTACCCTTGACTGCTTCTGCCTCCAATAGATTTCCTAAGCACTACTGTTTTAAGGAACAGCTTAAAAAGAGAATCCTAATGTGATTTCTTTATAATGGGTGTGTTCCTTATCTTATCCTAGTGTCTAAACTCTTCTCCATGGCTGCACCCCCAAATAATATTCCCTTACGTGCTAAGGGGTATCTAGAGAGTGGGATAGGTTTACTAACTACCCTAACCCTAACGCGTACCCTAACCCTAACCCCTACCCTAAACCTAACACGTACCCTAATCCTAACCGTACCCTAAACCGAGCCCTAACCCTAACACTAACCCTAACCCTAACCCTAACCCATACCCTACGCCGTACCCGAAACCCTCCCCGAACCTGAACCCTAAGCCGTACTCTAAGCCTAACCCTAAGCCTAACCCTAACCCTACGCTACCCTTGACTGCTTCTGCCTCCAATAGATTTCCTAAGCACTAGTGTTTTAAGGAACAGCTTAAAAAGAGAATCCTAATGTGATTTCTTTATAATGGGTGTGTTCCTTATCTTATCCTAGTGGCTAAACTCTTCTCCATGGCTGGACCCTCAAATAATATTCCTTTACGTGCTAAGGGGTATCTAGAGAGTGGGATAGGTTTAATAACTACCCTAACCCTAACGCGTACCCTAACCCTAACCCCTACCCTAACCCTAACACGTACCCTAATCCTAACCCGTACCCTAAACCGAGCCCTAACCCTAACACTAACCCTAACCCTAAACCTAACCCATACCCTACGCCGTACCCGCACCCCTCCCCGAACCCGTAACCTAAGCCGTACCCTAAGCCTAACCCTAAGCCTAACCCTAACCCTAGGCTACCCTTGACTGCTTCTGCCTCCAATAGATTTCCTAAGCACTAGTGTTTTAAGGAACAGCTTAAAAAGAGAATCCTAATGTGATTTCTTTATAATGGGTGTGTTCCTTATCTTATCCTAGTGTCTAAACTCTTCTCCATGGCTGCACCCCCAAATAATATTGCCTTACGTGCTAAGGGGTATCTAGAGAGTGGGATAGGTTTAATAACTACCCTAACCCTAATGCGTACTCTAACCCTAACCCCTACCCTAACACTAACACGTACCCTAATCCTAACCCGTACCCTAAACCGAGCCCTAACCCTAACACTAACACTAACCCTAACCCTAACCCATACCCTACGCCGTACCTGAACCCCTCCCCAAACCCGTACCCTAAGCCGTACCCTAAGCCTAACCCTAAGCCTAACACTAACCCTAGGCTACCCTTGACTGCTTCTGCCTCCAATAGATTTCCTAAGCACTAGTGTTTTAAGCAACAGCTTAAAAAGAGAATCCTAATGTGATTTCTTTATAATGGGTGTGTTCCTTATCTTATCCTAGTGTCTAAACTCTTCTCCATGGCTGGACCCTCAAATAATATTCCTTTACGTGCTAAGGGGTATCTAGAGAGTGGGATAGGTTTAATAACTACCCTAACCCTAACGCGTACCCTAACCCTAACCCCTACCCTAACCCTAACACGTACCCTAATCCTAACCCGTACCCTAAACCGAGCCCTAACCCTAACACTAACCCTAACCCTAACCCTAACCCATACCCTACGCCGTACCCGCACCCCTCCCCGAACCCGTACCCTAAGCCGTACCCTAAGCCTAACCCTAAGCCTAACCCTAACCCTAGGCTACCCTTGACTGCTTCTGCCTCCAATAGATTTCCTAAGCACTACTGTTTTAAGGAACAGCTTAAAAAGAGAATCCTAATGTGATTTCTTTATAATGGGTGTGTTCCTTATTTTATCCTAGTGTCTAAACTCTTCTCCATGGCTGCACCCCCAAATAATATTCCCTTACGTGCTAAGGGGTATCTAGAGAGTGGGATAGGTTTAATAACTACCCTAACCCTAACGCGTACCCTAACCCTAACCCCTACCCTAACCCTAACACGTACCCTAATCCTAACCTGTACCCTAAACCGAGCCCTAAACCTAACACTAACCCTAACCCTAACCCTAACCCATACCCTACTCCGTACCCGAAACCCTCCCCGAACCCGTACCCTAAGCCGTACCCTAAGCCTAACCCTAAGCCTAACCCTAACCCTAGGCTACCCTTGACTGCTTCTGCCTCCAATAGATTTCCTAAGCACTAGTGTTTTAAGGAACAGCTTAAAAAGAGAATCCTAATGTGATTTCTTTATAATGGGTGTGTTCCTTATCTTATCCTAGTGTCTAAACTCTTCTCCATGGCTGGACCCTCAAATAATATTCCTTTACGTGCTAAGGGGTATCTAGAGAGTGGGATAGGTTTAATAACTACCCTAACCCTAACGCGTACCCTAACCCTAACCCCTACCCTAACCCTAACACGTACCCTAATACTAACCCCTACCCTAACCCTAACACGTACCCTAATCCTAACCCGTACCCTAAACCGAGCCCTAACCCTAACACTAACCCAAACCCTAACCCTAACCCATACCCTACGCCGTACCCGAAACCCTCCCCGAACCCGTACCCTAAGCCGTACCCTAAGCCTAACCCTAAGCCTAACCCTAACCCTAGGCTACCCTTGACTGCTTCTGCCTCCAATAGATTTCCTAAGCACTAGTGTTTTAAGGAACAGCTTAAAAAGAGAATCCTAATGTGATTTCTTTATAATTGGTGTGTTCCTTATCTTATCCTAGTGTCTAAACTCTTCTCCATGGCTGGACCCTCAAATAATATTCCTTTACGTGCTAAGGGGTATCTAGAGAGTGGGATAGGTTTAATAACTACCCTAACCCTAACGCGTACCCTAACCCTAACCCCTACCCTAACCCTAACACGTACCCTAATACTAACCTGTACCCTAAACCGAGCCCTAACCCTAAAACTAACCCAAACCCTAACCCTAACCCATACCCTACGCCGTACCCGCACCCCTCCCCGAACCCGTACCCTAAGCCGAACCCTAAGCCTAACCCTAACCCTAGGCTACCCTTGATTGCTTCTGCCTCCAATAGATTTCCTAAGAACTAGTGTTTTAAGGAACAGCTTAAAAAGAGAATCCTAATGTGATTTCTTTATAATGGGTGTGTTCCTTATCTTATCCTAGTGTCTAAACTCTTCTCCATGGCTGGACCCCCAAATAATATTCCTTTACGTGCTAAGGGGTATCTAGAGAGTGGGATAGGTTTAATAACTACCCTAACCCTAACGCATACCCTAACCCTAACCCCTACCCTAACCCTAACACGTACCCTAATCCTAACCCGTACCCTAAACCGAGCCCTAACCCTAACACTAACGCTAACCCTAACCCTAACCCATACCCTATGCCGTACCCGAACCCCTCCCCGAACCCATTCCCCAAGCCGTACCCTAAACCTAACCCTAAGCCTAACCCTAACCCTAGGCTACCCTTGACTGCTTCTGCCTCCAATAGATTTCCTAAGCACTAGTGTTTTAAGGAACAGCTTAAAAAGAGAATCCTAATGTGATTTCTTTATAATGGGTGTGTTCCTTATCTTATCCTAGTGTCTAAACTCTTCTCCATGGCTGGACCCCCAAATAATATTCCTTTACGTGCTAAGGGGTATCTAGAGAGTGGGATAGGTTTACTAACTACCCTAACCCTAACGCGTACCCTAACCCTAACCCCTACCCTAACCCTAACACGTACCCTAATCCTAACCCCTACCCTAAACCGAGCCCTAACCCTAACACTAACCCTAACCCTAACCCTAACCCATACCCTACACCGTACCCGAAACCCTCCCCGAACTCGTACCCTAAGCCGTACCCTAAGCCTAACCCTAAGCCTAACCGTAACCCTAGGCTACCCTTGACTGCTTCTGCCTCCAATAGATTTCCTAAGCACTAGTGTTTTAAGAAACAGCTTAAAAAGAGAATCCTAATGTGATTTCTTTATAATGGGTGTGTTCCTTATCTTATCCTAGTGTCTAAACTCTTCTCCATGGCTGGACCCTCAAATAATATTCCTTTACGTGCTAAGGGGTATCTAGAGATTGGGATAGGTTTAATAACTACCCTAACCCTAACGCGTACCCTAACCCTAACCCCTACCCTAACCCTAACACATACCCTAATCCTAACCCGTACCCTAAACCGAGCCCTAACCCTAACACTAACCCTAACCCTAACCCTAACCCATACCCTACGCCGTACCCGCACCCCTCCCTGAACCCGTACCCTTAGCCGTACCCTAAGCCTAACCCTAAGCCTAACCCTAACCCTAGGCTACCCTTGACTGCTTCTGCCTCCAATAGATTTCCTAAGCACTAGTGTTTTAACGAACAGCTTAAAAAGAGAATCCTAAAGTGATTTCTTTATAATGGGTGTGTTCCTTATCTTATCCTAGTGTCTAAACTCTTCTCCATGGCTGGACCCCCAAATAATATTCCTTTACGTGCTAAGGGGTATCTAGAGAGTGGGATAGGTTTAATAACTACCCTAACCCTAACGCGTACCCTAACCCTAACCCCTACCCTAACCCTAACACGTACCCTAATCCTAACCCGTACCCTAAACCGAGCCCTAACCCTAACACTAACCCTAACCCTAACCCATACCCTACGCCGTACCCGAAACCCTCCCCGAACCCGTACCCTACGCCGTACCCTAAGCCTCACCCTAAGCCTAACCTTATCCTAGGCTACCCTTGACTGCTTCTGCCTCCAATAGATTTCCTAAGCACTAGTGTTTTAAGGAACAGCTTAAAAAGAGAATCCTAATGTGATTTCTTTATAATGGGTGTGTTCCTTATCTTATCCTAGTGTCTAAACTCTTCTCCATGGCTGGACCCTCAAATAATATTCCTTTACGTGCTAAGGGGTATCTAGAGAGTGGGATAGGTTTAATAACTACCCTAACCCTAACGCGTACCCTAACCCTAACCCCTACCCTAACCCTAACACGTACCCTAATCCTAACCCGTATCCTAAACCGAGCCCTAACCCTAACACTAACCCTAACCCTAACCCTAACCCATACCCTACGCCGTACCCGCACCCGTCCCCGAACCCGTACCCTAAGCCGTACCCTAAGCCTAACCCTAAGCCTAACCCTAACCCTAGGCTACCCTTGACTGCTTCTGCCTCCAATAGATTTCCTAAGCACTAGTGTTTTAAGGAACAGCTTAAAAAGAGAATCCTAATGTGATTTCTTTATAATGGGTGTGTTCCTTATCTTATCCTAGTGTCTAAACTCTTCTCCATGGCTGGACCCCCAAATAATATTCCTTTACGTGCTAAGGGGTATCTAGAGAGTGGGATAGGTTTAATAACTACCCTAACCCTAACGCGTACCCTAACCCTAACCCCTACCCTAACCCTAACACGTACCCTAATCCTAACCCCTACCCTAAACCGAGCCCTAACCCTAACACTAACCCTAACCCTAACCCTAACCCATACCCTACGCCGTACCCGAAACCCTCCCCGAACTCGTACCCTAAGCCGTACCCTAAGCCTAACACTAAGCCTAACCCTAACCCTAGGCTACCCTTGACTGCTTCTGCCTCCAATAGATTTCCTAAGCACTAGTGTTTTAAGAAACAGCTTAAAAAGAGAATCCTAATGTGATTTCTTTATAATGGGTGTGTTCCTTATCTTATCCTAGTGTCTAAACTCTTCTCCATGGCTGCACCCCCAAATAATATTGCCTTACGTGCTAAGGGGTATCTAGAGAGTGGGATAGGTTTAATAACTACCCTAACCCTAATGCGTACTCTAACCCTAACCCCTACCCTAACACTAACACGTACCCTAATCCTAACCCGTACCCTAAACCGAGCCCTAACCCTAACACTAACACTAACCCTAACCCTAACCCATACCCTACGCCGTACCTGAACCCCTCCCCAAACCCGTACCCTAAGCCGTACCCTAAGCCTAACCCTAAGCCTAACCCTAACCCTAGGCTACCCTTGACTGCTTCTGCCTCCAATAGATTTCCTAAGCACTAGTGTTTTAAGGAACAGCTTAAAAAGAGAATCCTAATGTGATTTCTTTATAATGGGTGTGTTCCTTATCTTATCCTAGTGTCTAAACTCTTCTCCATGGCTGCACCCCCAAATAATATTGCCTTACGTGCTAAGGGGTATCTAGAGAGTGGGATAGGTTTAATAACTACCCTAACCCTAACGCGTACCCTAACCCTAACCCCTACCCTAACCCTAACACGTACCCTAATCCTAACCTGTACCCTAAACCGAGCCCTAAACCTAACACTAACCCTAACCCTAACCCTAACCCATACCCTACGCCGTACCCGCACCCCTCCCCGAACCCGTACCCTAAGCCATACCCTAAACCTAACCCTAAGCCTAACCCTAACCCTAGGCTACCCTTGACTGCTTCTGCCTCCAATTGATTTCCTAAGCAGTAGTGTTCTAAGGAACAGCTTAAAAAGAGAATCCTAAAGTGATTTCTTTATAATGGGTGTGTTCCTTATCTTATCCTAGTGTCTAAACTCTTCTCCATGGCTGGACCCCCAAATAATATTCCTTTACGTGCTAAGGGGGAGCTAGAGAGTGGGATAGGTTTACTAACTACCCTAGCCCTAACGCGTAACCTAACCCTAACCCCTACCCTAACCCTAACACGTACCCTAATCCTAACCCGTACCGTAAACCGAGCCCTAACCCTAACACTAACCCAAACCCTAACCCTAACCCATACCCTACGCCGTACACGAACACCTCCCCGAACCCATACCCCAAGCCGTACCCTAAACCTAACCCTAAGCCTAACCCTAACCCTAGGCTACCCTTGACTGCTTCTGCCTCCAATAGATTTCCTAAGCACTAGTGTTTTAAGGAACAGCTTAAAAAGAGAATCCTAATGTGATTTCTTTATAATGGGTGTGTTCCTTATCTTATCCTAGTGTCTAAACTCTTCTCCATTGCTGGACCCTCAAATAATATTCCTTTACGTGCTAAGGGGTATCTAGAGAGTGGGATAGGTTTAATAACTACCCTAACCCTAATGCGTACTCTAATCCTAACCCCTAACCTAACACTAACACGTACCCTAATCCTAACCCGTACCCTAAACCGAGCCCTAACCCTAACACTAACCCTAACCCTAACCCTAACCCATACCCTACGCCGTACCCGCACCCCTCCCCGAACCCGTACCCTAAGCCGTACCCTAAGCCTCACCCTAAGCCTAACCTTATCCTAGGCTACCCTTGACTGCTTCTGCCTCCAATAGATTTCCTAAGCACTAGTGTTTTAAGGAACAGCTTAAAAAGAGAATCCTAATGTGATTTCTTTATAATGGGTGTGTTCCTTATCTTATCCTAGTGTCTAAACTCTTCTCCATGGCTGGACCCTCAAATAATATTCCTTTACGTGCTAAGGGGTATCTAGAGAGTGGGATAGGTTTAATAACTACCCTAACCCTAACGCGTACCCTAACCCTAACCCCTACCCTAACCCTAACACGTACCCTAATACTAACCTGTACCCTAAACCGAGCCCTAACCCTAACACTAACCCTAACCCTAACCCTAACCCATACCCTACGCCGTACCCGCACCCCTCCCCGAACCCGTACCCTAAGCCGTACCCTAAGCCTAACCCTAAGCCTAACCCTAACCCTAGGCTACCCTTGACTGCTTCTGCCTCCAATTGATTTCCTAAGCAGTAGTGTTTTAAGGAACAGCTTAAAAAGAGAATCCTAAAGTGATTTCTTTATAATGGGTGTGTTCCTTATCTTATCCTAGTGTCTAAACTCTTCTCCATGGCTGGACCCCCAAATAATATTCCTTTACGTGCTAAGGGGGAGCTAGAGAGTGGGATAGGTTTACTAACTACCCTAGCCCTAACGCGTAACCTAACCCTAACCCCTACCCTAACCCTAACACGTACCCTAATCCTAACCCGTAACCTAAACCGAGCCCTAACCCTAACACTAACCCAAAACCTAACCCTAACCCATACCCTACGCCGTACACGAACACCTCCCCGAACCCACACCCCAAGCCGTACCCTAAACCTAACCCTAAGCCTAACCCTAACACTAGGCTACCCTTGACTGCTTCTGCCTCCAATAGATTTCCTAAGCACTAGTGTTTTAAGGAACAGCTTAAAAAGAGAATCCTAATGTGATTTCTTTATAATGGGTGTGTTCCTTATCTTATCCTAGTGTCTAAACTCTTCTCCATGGCTGCACCCCCAAATAATATTGTCTTACGTGCTAAGGGGTATCTAGAGAGTGGGATAGGTTTAATAACTACCCTAACCCTAATGCGTACTCTAACCCTAACCCCTACCCTAACACTAACACGTACCCTAATCCTAACCCGTACCCTAAACCGAGCCCTAACCCTAACACTAACACTAACCCTAACCCTAACCCATACCCTACGCCGTACCTGAACCCCTCCCCAAACCCGTACCCTAAGCCGTACCCTAAGCCTAACCCTAAGCCTAACACTAACCCTAGGCTACCCTTGACTGCTTCTGCCTCCAATAGATTTCCTAAGCACTAGTGTTTTAAGCAACAGCTTAAAAAGAGAATCCTAATGTGATTTCTTTATAATGGGTGTGTTCCTTATCTTATCCTAGTGTCTAAATTCTTCTCCATTGCTGGAACCCCAAATAATATTCCTTTACGTGCTAAGGGGTATCTAGAGAGTGGGATAGGTTTACTAACTACCCTAACCCTAACGCGTACCCTAACCCTAACCCCTACCCTAAACCTAACACGTACCCTAATCCTAACCGTACCCTAAACCGAGCCCTAACCCTAACACTAACCCTAACCCTAACCCTAACCCATACCCTACGCCGTACCCGCACCCCTCCCCGAACCCGTACCCTAAGCCGTACCCTAAGCCTAACCCTAAGCCTAACCCTAACCCTAGGCTACCCTTGACTGCTTCTGCCTCCAATAGATTTCCTAAGCACTAGTGTTTTAAGGAACAGCTTAAAAAGAGAATCCTAATGTGATTTCTTTATAATGGGTGTGTTCCTTATCTTATCCTAGTGTCTAAACTCTTCTCCATGGCTGCACCCCCAAATAATATTCCCTTACGTGCTAAGGGGTATCTAGAGAGTGGGATAGGTTTAATAACTACCCTAACCCTAACGCGTACCCTAACCGTAACCCCTACCCTAACCCTAACACGTACCCTAATCCTAACCTGTACCCTAAACCGAGCCCTAAACCTAACACTAACCCTAACCCTAACCCTAACCCATACCCTACGCCGTACCCGAAACCCTCCCCGAACCCGTACCCTAAGCCGTACCCTAAGCCTAACCCTAAGCCTAACCCTAACCCTAGGCTACCCTTGACTGCTTCTGCCTCCAATAGATTTCCTAAGCACTAGTGTTTTAAGGAACAGCTTAAAAAGAGAATCCTAATGTGATTTCTTTATAATGGGTGTGTTCCTTATCTTATCCTAGTGTCTAAACTCTTCTCCATGGCTGGACCCTCAAATAATATTCCTTTACGTGCTAAGGGGTATCTAGAGAGTGGGATAGGTTTAATAACTACCCTAACCCTAACGCGTACCCTAACCCTAACCCCTACCCTAACCCTAACACGTACCCTAATACTAACCTGTACCCTAAACCGAGCCCTAACCCTAACACTAACCCTAACCCTAACCCTAACCCATACCCTACGCCGTACCCGCACCCCTCCCCGAACCCGTACCCTAAGCCGTACCCTAAGCCTAACCCTAAGCCTAACCCTAACCCTAGGCTACCCTTGACTGCTTCTGCCTCCAATAGATTTCCTAAGCACTAGTGTTTTAAGGAACAGCTTAAAAAGAGAATCCTAATGTGATTTCTTTATAAAGGGTGTGTTCCTTATCTTATCCTAGTGTCTAAACTCTTCTCCATGGCTGGACCCCCAAATAATATTCCTTTACGTGCTAAGGGGTATCTAGAGAGTGGGATAGGTTTAATAACTACCCTAACCCTAACGCATACCCTAACCCTAACCCCTACCCTAACCCTAACACGTACCCTAATCCTAACCCGTACCCTAAACCGAGCCATAACCCTAACACTAACCCTAACCCTAACCCTAACCCATACCCTACGCCGTACCCGAACCCCTCTCCGAACCCATTCCCCAAGCCGTACCCTAAACCTAACCCTAAGCCTAACCCTAACCCTAGGCTACCCTTGACTGCTTCTGCCTCCAATAGATTTCCTAAGCACTAGTGTTTTAAGGAACAGCTTAAAAAGAGAATCCTAATGTGATTTCTTTATAATGGGTGTGTTCCTTATCTTATCCTAGTGTCTAAACTCTTCTCCATGGCTGCACCCCCAAGTAATATTGCCTTACGTGCTAAGGGGTATCTAGAGAGTGGGATAGGTTTAATAACTACCCTAACCCTAATGCGTACTCTAACCCTAACCCCTACCCTAACACTAACACGTACCCTAATCCTAACCCGTACTCTAAACCGAGCCCTAAACCTAACACTAACACTAACCCTAACCCTAACCCATACCCTACGCCGTACCTGAACCCCTCCCCAAACCCGTACCGTAAGCCGTACCCTAAGCCTAACCCTAAGCCTAACACTAACCCTAGGCTACCCTTGACTGCTTCTGCCTCCAATAGATTTCCTAAGCACTAGTGTTTTAAGCAACAGCTTAAAAAGAGAATCCTAATGTGATTTCTTTATAATGGGTGTGTTCCTTATCTTATCCTAGTGTCTAAATTCTTCTCCATGGCTGGAACCCCAAATAATATTCCTTTACGTGCTAAGGGGTATCTAGAGAGTGGGATAGGTTTACTAACTACCCTAACCCTAACGCGTACCCTAACCCTAACCGCTACCCTAAACCTAACACGTACCCTAATCCTAACCGTACCCTAAACCGAGCCCTAACCCTAACACTAACCCTAACCCTAACCCTAACCCATACCCTACGCCGTACCCGAAACCCTCCCCGAACCCGTACCCTAAGCCGTACCCTAAGCCTAACCCTAAGCCTAACCCTAAACCTAGGCTACCCTTGACTGCTTCTGCCTCCAATAGATTTCCTAAGCACTAGTGTTTTAAGGAACAGCTTAAAAAGAGAATCCTAATGTGATTTCTTTATAATGGGTGTGTTCCTTATCTTATCCTAGTGTCTAAACTCTTCTCCATGGCTGGACCCCCAAATAATATTCCTTTACGTGCTAAGGGGTATCTAGAGAGTGGGATAGGTTTAATAACTACCCTAACCCTAACGCGTACCCTAACCCTAACCCCTACCCTAACCCTAACACGTACCCTAATCCTAACCCGTACCCTAAACCGAGCCCTAACCCTAACACTAACCCTAACCCTAACCCTAACCCATACCCTACGCCGTACCCGCACCCCTCCCCGAACCCGTACCCTAAGCCGTACCCTAAGCCTAACCCTAAGCCTAACCCTAACCCTAGGCTACCCTTGACTGCTTCTGCCTCCAATAGATTTCCTAAGCACTAGTGTTTTAAGGAACAGCTTAAAAAGGGAATCCTAATGTGATTTCTTTATAATGGGTGTGTTCCTTATCTTATCCTAGTGTCTAAACTCTTCTCCATGGCTGGACCCCCAAATAATATTCCTTTACGTGCTAAGGGGTATCTAGAGAGTGGGATAGGTTTAATAACTACCCTAACCATAACGCATACCCTAACCCTAACCCCTACCCTAACCCTAACACGTACCCTAATCCTAACCCGTACCCTAAACCGAGCCCTAACCCTAACACTAACCCTAACCCTAACCCTAACCCATACCCTACGCCGTACCCGAACCCCTCCCCGAACCCATTCCCCAAGCCGTACCCTAAACCTAACCCTAAGCCTAACCCTAACCCTAGGCTACCCTTGACTGCTTCTGCCTCCAATAGATTTCCTAAGCACTAGTGTTTTAAGGAACAGCTTAAAAAGAGAATCCTAATGTGATTTCTTTATAATGGGTGTGTTCCTTATCTTATCCTAGTGTCTAAACTCTTCTCCATGGCTGCACCCCCAAATAATATTGCCTTACGTGCTAAGGGGTATCTAGAGAGTGGGATAGGTTTAATAACTACCCTAAACCTAATGCGTACTCTAACCCTAACCCCTACCCTAACACTAACACGTACCCTAATCCTAACCCGTACCCTAAACCGAGCCCTAACCCTAACACTAACCCTAACCCTAACCCTAACCCATACCCTACGCCGTACCCGCACCCCTCCCCGAACCCGTACCCTAAGCCGTACCCTAAGCCTAACCCTAAGCCTAACACTAACCCTAGGCTACCCTTGACTGCTTCTGCCTCCAATAGATTTCCTAAGCACTAGTGTTTTAAGCAACAGCTTAAAAAGAGAATCCTAATGTGATTTCTTTATAATGGGTGTGTTCCTTATCTTATCCTAGTGTCTAAATTCTTCTCCATTGCTGGAACCCCAAATAATATTCCTTTACGTGCTAAGGGGTATCTAGAGAGTGGGATAGGTTTACTAACTACCCTAACCCTAACGCGTACCCTAACCCTAACCCCTACCCTAAACCTAACACGTACCCTAATCCTAACCGTACCCTAAACCGAGCCCTAACCCTAACACTAACCCTAACCCTAACCCTAACCCATACCCTACGCCGTACCCGAAACCCTCCCCGAACCCGTACCCTAAGCCGTACACTAAGCCTAACCCTAAGCCTAACCCTAACCCTACGCTACCCTTGACTGCTTCTGCCTCCAATAGATTTCCTAAGCACTAGTGTTTTAAGGAACAGCTTAAAAAGAGAATCCTAATGTGATTTCTTTATAATGGGTGTGTTCCTTATCTTATCCTAGTGTCTAAACTCTTCTCCATGGCTGGACCCTCAAATAATATTCCTTTACGTGCTAAGGGGTATCTAGAGAGTGGGATAGGTTTAATAACTACCCTAACCCTAACGCGTACCCTAACCCTAACCCCTACCCTAACCCTAACACGTACCCTAATCCTAACCCGTACCCTAAACCGAGCCCTAACCCTAACACTAACCCTAACCCTAACCCATACCCTACGCCGTACCCGCACCCCTCCCCGAACCCGTACCCTAAGCCGTACCCTAAGCCTAACCCTAAGCCTAACCCTAACCCTAGGCTACCCTTGACTGCTTCTGCCTCCAATAGATTTCCTAAGCACTAGTGTTTTAAGGAACAGCTTAAAAAGAGAATCCTAATGTGATTTCTTTATAATGGGTGTGTTCCTTACCTTATCCTAGTGTCTAAACTCTTCTCCATGGCTGCACCCCCAAATAATATTCCCTTACGTGCTAAGGGGTATCTAGAGAGTGGGATAGGTTTAATAACTACCCTAACCCTAACGCGTACCCTAACCCTAACCCCTACCCTAACCCTAACACGTACCCTAATACTAACCTGTACCCTAAACCGAGCCCTAACCCTAACACTAACCCTAACCCTAACCCTAACCCATACCCTACGCTGTACCCGCACCCCTCCCCGAACCCGTACCCTAAGCCATACCCTAAACCTAACCCTAAGCCTAACCCTAACCCTAGGCTACCCTTGACTGCTTCTGCCTCCAATTGATTTCCTAAGCAGTAGTGTTTTAAGGAACAGCTTAAAAAGAGAATCCTAATGTGATTTCTTTATAATGGGTGTGTTCCTTATCTTATCCTAGTGTCTAAACACTTCTCCATGGCTGGACCCCCAAATAATATTCCTTTACGTGCTAAGGGGGAGCTAGAGAGTGGGATAGGTTTACTAACTACCCTAGCCCTAACGCGTAACCTAACCCTAACCCCTACCCTAACCCTAACACGTACCCTAATCCTAACCCGTACCCTAAACCGAGCCCTAACCCTAACACTAACCCAAACCCTAACCCTAACCCATACCCTACGCCGTACACGAACACCTCCCCGAACCCATACCCCAAGCCGTACCCTAACCCTAACCCTAAGCCTAACCCTTACCCTAGGCTACCCTTGACTGCTTCTGCCTCCAATAGATTTCCTAAGCCCTAGTGTTTTAAGGAACAGCTTAAAAAGAGAATCCTAATGTGATTTCTTTATAATGGGTGTGTTCCTTATCTTATCCTAGTGTCTAAACTCTTCTCCATGGCTGGACCCCCAAATAATATTCCTTTACGTGCGAAGGGGTATCTAGAGAGTGGGATAAGTTTACTAACTACCCTATCCCTAACGCGTACCCTAACCCTAACCCCTACCCTAAATCTAACACGTACCCTAATCCTAACCGTACCCTAAACCGAGCCCTAACCCTAACACTAACCCTAACCCTAACCCTAACCCATACCCTACGCCGTAACCGAAACCCTCCCCGAACCCGTACCCTAAGCCGTACCCTAAGCCTAACCCTAACCCTAGGCTACCCTTGACTGCTTCTGCCTCCAATTGATTTCCTAAGCACTAGTGTTTTAAGGAACAGCTGAAAAAGAGAATCCTAATGTGATTTCTTTATAATGGGTGTGTTCCTTATCTTATCCTAGTGTCAAAACTCTTCTCCATGGCTGGACCCCCAAATAATATTCCTTTACGTGCTAAGGGGTATCTAGAGAGTGGGATAGGTTTAATAACTACCCTAAACCTAACGCGTACCCTAACCCTAACCCCTACCCTAACCCTAACACGTACCCTAATCCTAACCCGTACCCTAAACCGAGCCCTAACCCTAACACTAACCCTAACCCTAACCCTAACCCATACCCTACGCCGTACCCGAAACCCTCCCCGAACCCGTACCCTAAGCCGTACCCTAAGCCTAACCCTAAGCCTAACCCTAACCCTAGGCTACCCTTGACTGCTTCTGCCTCCAATAGATTTCCTAAGCACTAGTGTTTTAAGGAACAGCTTAAAAAGAGAATCCTAATGTGATTTCTTTATAATGGGTGTGTTCCTTATCTTATCCTAGTGTCTAAACTCTTCTCCATGGCTGGACCCCCAAATAATATTCCTTTACGTGCTAAGGGGTATCTAGAGAGTGGGATAGGTTTAATAACTACCCTAACCCTAACGCATACCCTAACCCTAACCCCTACCCTAACCCTAACCCGTACCCTAAACCGAGCCATAACCCTAACACTAACCCTAACCCTAACCCTAACCCATACCCTACGCCGTACCCGAAACCCTCCCCGAACTCGTACCCTAAGCCGTACCCTAAGCCTAACCCTAAGCCTAACCCTAACCCTAGGCTACCCTTGACTGCTTCTGCCTCCAATAGATTTCCTAAGCACTAGTGTTTTAAGGAACAGCTTAAAAAGAGAATCCTAATGTGATTTCTTTATAATGGGTGTGTTCCTTATCTTATCCTAGTGTCTAAACTCTTCTCGATGGCTGGACCCCCAAATAATATTCCTTTACGTGCTAAGGGGTATCTAGAGAGTGGGATAGGTTTAATAACTACCCTAACCCTAACGCGTACCCTAACCCTAACCGCTACCCTAAACCTAACACGTACCCTAATCCTAACCGTACCCTAAACCGAGCCCTAACCCTAACACTAACCCTAACCCTAACCCTAACCCATACCCTACGCCGTACCCGAAACCCTCCCCGAACCCGTACCCTAAGCCGTACCCTAAGCCTAACCCTAAGCCTAACCCTAACCCTAGGCTACCCTTGACTGCTTCTGCCTCCAATAGATTTCCTAAGCACTAGTGTTTTAAGGAACAGCTTAAAAAGAGAATCCTAATGTGATTTCTTTATAATGGCTGTGTTCCTTATCTTATCCTAGTGTCTAAACTCTTCTCCATGGCTGGACCCCCAAATACTATTCCTTTACGTGCTAAGGGGTATCTAGAGAGTGGGATAGGTTTAATAACTACCCTAACCCTAACGCGTACCCTAACCCTAACCCCTACCCTAACCCTAACACATACCCTAATCCTAACCCGTACCCTAAACCGAGCCCTAACCCTAACACTAACCCTAACCCTAACCCTAACCCATACCCTACGCCGTACCCGCACCCCTCCCCGAACCCGTACCCTAAGCCGTACCCTAAGCCTAACCCTAAGCCTAACCCTAACCCTAGGCTACCCTTGACTGCTTCTGCCTCCAATAGATTTCCTAAGCACTAGTGTTTTAAGGAACAGCTTAAAAAGGGAATCCTAATGTGATTTCTTTATAATGGGTGTGTTCCTTATCTTATCCTAGTGTCTAAACTCTTCTCCATGGCTGGACCCCCAAATAATATTCCTTTACGTGCTAAGGGGTATCTAGAGAGTGGGATAGGTTTAATAACTACCCTAACCATAACGCATACCCTAACCCTAACCCCTACCCTAACCCTAACACGTACCCTAATCCTAACCCGTACCCTAAACCGAGCCCTAACCCTAACACTAACCCTAACCCTAACCCTAACCCATACCCTACGCCGTACCCGAACCCCTCCCCGAACCCATTCCCCAAGCCGTACCCTAAACCTAACCCTAAGCCTAACCCTAACCCTAGGCTACCCTTGACTGCTTCTGCCTCCAATAGATTTCCTAAGCACTAGTGTTTTAAGGAACAGCTTAAAAAGAGAATCCTAATGTGATTTCTTTATAATGGGTGTGTTCCTTATCTTATCCTAGTGTCTAAACTCTTCTCCATGGCTGCACCTCCAAATAATATTGCCTTACGTGCTAAGGGGTATCTAGAGAGTGGGATAGGTTTAATAACTACCCTAAACCTAATGCGTACTCTAACCCTAACCCCTACCCTAACACTAACACGTACCCTAATCCTAACCCGTACCCTAAACCGAGCCCTAACCCTAACACTAACACTAACCCTAACCCTAACCCATACCCTACGCCGTACCTGAACCCCTCCCCAAACCCGTACCCTAAGCCGTACCCTAAGCCTAACCCTAAGCCTAACACTTACCATAGGCAACCCTTGACTGCTTCTGCCTCCAATAGATTTCCTAAGCACTAGTGTTTTAAGCAACAGCTTAAAAAGAGAATCCTAATGTGATTTCTTTATAATGGGTGTGTTCCTTATCTTATCCTAGTGTCTAAATTCTTCTCCATGGCTGGAACCCCAAATAATATTCCTTTACGTGCTAAGGGGTATCTAGAGAGTGGGATAGGTTTACTAACTACCCTAACCCTAACGCGTACCCTAACCCTAACCCCTACCCTAACCCTAACACGTACCCTAATCCTAACCCGTACCTTAAACCGAGCCCTAACCCTAACGCTAACCCTAACCCTAACCCTAACCCATACCCTATGCCGTACCCGAACCCCTCCCCGAACCCATTCCCCAAGCCGTACCCTAAACCTAACCCTAAGCCTAACCCTAACCCTAGGCTACCCTTGACTGCTTCTGCCTCCAATAGATTTCCTAAGCACTAGTGTTTTAAGGAACAGCTTAAAAAGAGAATCCTAATGTGATTTCTTTATAATGGGTGTGTTCCTTATCTTATCCTAGTGTCTAAATTCTTCTCCATGGCTGGAACCCCAAATAATATTCCTTTACGTGCTAAGGGGTATCTAGAGAGTGGGATAGGTTTACTAACTACCCTAACCCTAACGCGTACCCTAACCCTAACCCCTACCCTAAACCTAACACGTACCCTAATCCTAACCGTACCCTAAACCGAGCCCTAACCCTAACACTAACCCTAACCCTAACCCTAACCCATACCCTACGCCGTACCCGAAACCCTCCCCGAACCCGTACCCTAAGCCGTACCCTAAGCCTAACCCTAAGCCTAACCCTAACCCTAGGCTACCCTTGACTGCTTCTGCCTCCAAGAGATTTCCTAAGCACTAGTGTTTTAAGGAACAGCTTAAAAAGAGAATCCTAATGTGATTTCTTTATAATGGGTGTGTTCCTTATCTTATCCTAGTGTCTAAACTCTTCTCCATGGCTGGACCCTCAAATAATATTCCTTTACGTGCTAAGGGGTATCTAGAGAGTGGGATAGGTTTAATAACTACCCTAACCCTAACGCGTACCCTAACCCTAACCCCTACCCTAACCCTAACACGTACCCTAATACTAACCTGTACCCTAAACCGAGCCCTAACCCTAACACTAACCCTAACCCTAACCCTAACCCATACCCTACGCCGTACCCGCACCCCTCCCCGAACCCGTACCCTAAGCCTAACCCTAACCCTAGGCTACCCTTGACTGCTTCTGCCTCCAATAGATTTCCTAAGCACTAGTGTTTTAAGGAACAGCTTAAAAAGAGAATCCTAATGTGATTTCTTTATAATGGGTGTGTTCCTTATCTTATCCTAGTGTCTAAATTCTTCTCCATAGCTGGAACCCCAAATAATATTCCTTTACGTGCTAAGGGGTATCTAGAGAGTGGGATAGGTTTACTAACTACCCTAACCCTAACGCGTACCCTAACCCTAACCGCTACCCTAAACCTAACACGTACCCTAATCCTAACCGTACCCTAAACCGAGCCCTAACCCTAACACTAACCCTAACCCTAACCCTAACCCATACCCTACGCCGTACCCGAAACCCTCCCCGAACCCGTACCCTAAGCCGTACCCTAAGCCTAACCCTAAGCCTAACCCTAACCCTAGGCTACCCTTGACTGCTTCTGCCTCCAATAGATTTCCTAAGCACTAGTGTTTTAAGGAACAGCTTAAAAAGAGAATCCTAATGTGATTTCTTTATAATGGGTGTGTTCCTTATCTTATCCTAGTGTCTAAACTCTTCTCCATGGCTGGACCCCCAAATACTATTCCTTTACGTGCTAAGGGGTATCTAGAGAGTGGGATAGGTTTAATAACTACCCTAACCCTAACGCGTACCCTAACCCTAACCCCTACCCTAACCCTAACACGTACCCTAATCCTAACCCGTACCCTAAACCGAGCCCTAACCCTAACACTAACCCTAACCCTAACCCTAACCCATACCCTACGCCGTACCCGCACCCCTCCCCGAACCCGTACCCTAAGCCGTACCCTAAGCCTAACCCTAAGCCTAACCCTAACCCTAGGCTACCCTTGACTGCTTCTGCCTCCAATAGATTTCCTAAGCACTAGTGTTTTAAGGAACAGCTTAAAAAGGGAATCCTAATGTGATTTCTTTATAATGGGTGTGTTCCTTATCTTATCCTAGTGTCTAAACTCTTCTCCATGGCTGGACCCCCAAATAATATTCCTTTACGTGCTAAGGGGTATCTAGAGAGTGGGATAGGTTTAATAACTACCCTAACCATAACGCATACCCTAACCCTAACCCCTACCCTAACCCTAACACGTACCCTAATCCTAACCCGTACCCTAAACCGAGCCCTAACCCTAACACTAACCCTAACCCTAACCCTAACCCATACCCTACGCTGTACCCGAACCCCTCCCCGAACCCATTCCCCAAGCCGTACCCTAAACCTAACCCTAAGCCTAACCCTAACCCTAGGCTACCCTTGACTGCTTCTGCCTCCAATAGATTTCCTAAGCACTAGTGTTTTAAGGAACAGCTTAAAAAGAGAATCCTAATGTGATTTCTTTATAATGGGTGTGTTCCTTATCTTATCCTAGTGTCTAAACTCTTCTCCATGGCTGCACCCCCAAATAATATTGCCTTACGTGCTAAGGGGTATCTAGAGAGTGGGATAGGTTTAATAACTACCCTAAACCTAATGCGTACTCTAACCCTAACCCCTACCCTAACACTAACACGTACCCTAATCCTAACCCGTACCCTAAACCGAGCCCTAACCCTAACACTAACACTAACCCTAACCCTAACCCATACCCTACGCCGTACCTGAAACCCTCCCCAAACCCGTACCCTAAGCCGTACCCTAAGCCTAACCCTAAGCCTAACACTTACCATAGGCAACCCTTGACTGCTTCTGCCTCCAATAGATTTCCTAAGCACTAGTGTTTTAAGCAACAGCTTAAAAAGAGAATCCTAATGTGATTTCTTTATAATGGGTGTGTTCCTTATCTTATCCTAGTGTCTAAATTCTTCTCCATGGCTGGAACCCCAAATAATATTCCTTTACGTGCTAAGGGGTATCTAGAGAGTGGGATAGGTTTACTAACTACCCTAACCCTAACGCGTACCCTAACCCTAACCCCTACCCTAACCCTAACACGTACCCTAATCCTAACCCGTACCCTAAACCGAGCCCTAACCCTAACGCTAACCCTAACCCTAACCCTAACCCATACCCTACGCCGTACCCGAACCCCTCCCCGAACCCATTCCCCAAGCCGTACCCTAAACCTAACCCTAAGCCTAAGCCTAACCCTAGGCTACCCTTGACTGCTTCTGCCTCCAATAGATTTCCTAAGCACTAGTGTTTTAAGGAACAGCTTAAAAAGAGAATCCTAATGTGATTTCTTTATAATGGGTGTGTTCCTTATCTTATCCTAGTGTCTAAATTCTTCTCCATGGCTGGAACCCCAAATAATATTCCTTTACGTGCTAAGGGGTATCTAGAGAGTGGGATAGGTTTACTAACTACCCTAACCCTAACGCGTACCCTAACCCTAACCCCTACCCTAAACCTAACACGTACCCTAATCCTAACCGTACCCTAAACCGAGCCCTAACCCTAACACTAACCCTAACCCTAACCCTAACCCATACCCTACGCCGTACCCGAAACCCTCCCCGAACCCGTACCCTAAGCCGTACCCTAAGCCTAACCCTAAGCCTAACCCTAACCCTAGGCTACCCTTGACTGCTTCTGCCTCCAATAGATTTCCTAAGCACTAGTGTTTTAAGGAACAGCTTAAAAAGAGAATCCTAATGTGATTTCTTTATAATGGGTGTGTTCCTTATCTTATCCTAGTGTCTAAACTCTTCTCCATGGCTGGACCCCCAAATAATATTCCTTTACGTGCTAAGGGGTATCTAGAGAGTGGGATAGGTTTAATAACTACCCTAACCCTAACGCGTACCCTAACCCTAACCCCTACCCTAACCCTAACACGTACCCTAATCCTAACCCGTACCCTAAACCGAGGCCTAACCCTAACACTAACCCTAACCCTAACCCTAACCCATACCCTACGCCGTACCCGAAACCCTCCCCGAACCCGTACCCTAAGCCGTACCCTAAGCCTAACCCTAAGCCTAACCCTAACCCTAGGCTACCCTTGACTGCTTCTGCCTCCAATAGATTTCCTAAGCACTAGTGTTTTAAGGAACAGCTTAAAAAGAGAATCCTAATGTGATTTCTTTATAATGGGTGTGTTCCTTATCTTATCCTAGTGTCTAAACTCTTCTCCATGGCTGGACCCTCAAATAATATTCCTTTACGTGCTAAGGGGTATCTAGAGAGTGGGATAGGTTTAATAACTACCCTAACCCTAACGCGTACCCTAACCCTAACCCCTACCCTAACCCTAACACGTACCCTAATACTAACCTGTACCCTAAACCGAGCCCTAACCCTAACACTAACCCTAACCCTAACCCTAACCCATACCCTACGCCGTACCCGCACCCCTCCCCGAACCCGTACCCTAAGCCGTACCCTAAGCCTAACCCTAAGCCTAACCCTAACCCTAGGCTACCCTTGACTGCTTCTGCCTCCAATAGATTTCCTAAGCACTAGTGTTTTAAGGAACAGCTTAAAAAGAGAATCCTAATGTGATTTCTTTATAATGGGTGTGTTCCTTATCTTATCCTAGTGTCTAAACTCTTCTCCATGGCTGGACCCCCAAATAATATTGCCTTACGTGCTAAGGGGTATCTAGAGAGTGGGATAGGTTTAATAACTACCCTAAACCTAATGCGTACTCTAACCCTAACCCCTACCCTAACACTAACACGTACCCTAATCCTAACCCGTACCCTAAACCGAGCCCTAACCCTAACACTAACACTAACCCTAACCCTAACCCATACCCTACGCCGTACCTGAACCCCTCCCCAAACCCGTACCCTAAGCCGTACCCTAAGCCTAACCCTAAGCCTAACACTTACCATAGGCAACCCTTGACTGCTTCTGCCTCCAATAGATTTCCTAAGCACTAGTGTTTTAAGCAACAGCTTAAAAAGAGAATCCTAATGTGATTTCTTTATAATGGGTGTGTTCCTTATCTTATCCTAGTGTCTAAATTCTTCTCCATGGCTGGAACCCCAAATAATATTCCTTTACGTGCTAAGGGGTATCTAGAGAGTGGGATAGGTTTACTAACTACCCTAACCCTAACGCGTACCCTAACCCTAACCCCTACCCTAACCCTAACACGTACCCTAATCCTAACCCGTACCCTAAACCGAGCCCTAACCCTAACGCTAACCCTAACCGTAACCCTAACCCATACCCTACGCCGTACCCGAACCCCTCCCCGAACCCATTCCCCAAGCCGTACCCTAAACCTAACCCTAAGCCTAACCCTAACCCTAGGCTACCCTTGACTGCTTCTGCCTCCAATAGATTTCCTAAGCACTAGTGTTTTAAGGAACAGCTTAAAAAGAGAATCCTAATGTGATTTCTTTATAATGGGTGTGTTCCTTATCTTATCCTAGTGTCTAAACTCTTCTCCATGGCTGCACCCCCAAATAATATTGCCTTACGTGCTAAGGGGTATCTAGAGAGTGGGATAGGTTTAATAACTACCCTAAACCTAATGCGTACTCTAACCCTAACCCCTACCCTAACACTAACACGTACCCTAATCCTAACCCGTACCCTAAACCGAGCCCTAACCCTAACACTAACACTAACCCTAACCCTAACCCATACCCTACGCCGTACCTGAAACCCTCCCCAAACCCGTACCCTAAGCCGTACCCTAAGCCTAACCCTAAGCCTAACACTTACCATAGGCAACCCTTGACTGCTTCTGCCTCCAATAGATTTCCTAAGCACTAGTGTTTTAAGCAACAGCTTAAAAAGAGAATCCTAATGTGATTTCTTTATAATGGGTGTGTTCCTTATCTTATCCTAGTGTCTAAATTCTTCTCCATGGCTGGAACCCCAAATAATATTCCTTTACGTGCTAAGGGGTATCTAGAGAGTGGGATAGGTTTACTAACTACCCTAACCCTAACGCGTACCCTAACCCTAACCCCTACCCTAACCCTAACACGTACCCTAATCCTAACCCGTACCCTAAACCGAGCCCTAACCCTAACGCTAACCCTAACCCTAACCCTAACCCATACCCTACGCCGTACCCGAACCCCTCCCCGAACCCATTCCCCAAGCCGTACCCTAAACCTAACCCTAAGCCTAAGCCTAACCCTAGGCTACCCTTGACTGCTTCTGCCTCCAATAGATTTCCTAAGCACTAGTGTTTTAAGGAACAGCTTAAAAAGAGAATCCTAATGTGATTTCTTTATAATGGGTGTGTTCCTTATCTTATCCTAGTGTCTAAATTCTTCTCCATGGCTGGAACCCCAAATAATATTCCTTTACGTGCTAAGGGGTATCTAGAGAGTGGGATAGGTTTACTAACTACCCTAACCCTAACGCGTACCCTAACCCTAACCCCTACCCTAAACCTAACACGTACCCTAATCCTAACCGTACCCTAAACCGAGCCCTAACCCTAACACTAACCCTAACCCTAACCCTAACCCATACCCTACGCCGTACCCGAAACCCTCCCCGAACCCGTACCCTAAGCCGTACCCTAAGCCTAACCCTAAGCCTAACCCTAACCCTAGGCTACCCTTGACTGCTTCTGCCTCCAATAGATTTCCTAAGCACTAGTGTTTTAAGGAACAGCTTAAAAAGAGAATCCTAATGTGATTTCTTTATAATGGGTGTGTTCCTTATCTTATCCTAGTGTCTAAACTCTTCTCCATGGCTGGACCCCCAAATAATATTCCTTTACGTGCTAAGGGGTATCTAGAGAGTGGGATAGGTTTAATAACTACCCTAACCCTAACGCGTACCCTAACCCTAACCCCTACCCTAACCCTAACACGTACCCTAATCCTAACCCGTACCCTAAACCGAGGCCTAACCCTAACACTAACCCTAACCCTAACCCTAACCCATACCCTACGCCGTACCCGAAACCCTCCCCGAACCCGTACCCTAAGCCGTACCCTAAGCCTAACCCTAAGCCTAACCCTAACCCTAGGCTACCCTTGACTGCTTCTGCCTCCAATAGATTTCCTAAGCACTAGTGTTTTAAGGAACAGCTTAAAAAGAGAATCCTAATGTGATTTCTTTATAATGGGTGTGTTCCTTATCTTATCCTAGTGTCTAAACTCTTCTCCATGGCTGGACCCTCAAATAATATTCCTTTACGTGCTAAGGGGTATCTAGAGAGTGGGATAGGTTTAATAACTACCCTAACCCTAACGCGTACCCTAACCCTAACCCCTACCCTAACCCTAACACGTACCCTAATACTAACCTGTACCCTAAACCGAGCCCTAACCCTAACACTAACCCTAACCCTAACCCTAACCCATACCCTACGCCGTACCCGCACCCCTCCCCGAACCCGTACCCTAAGCCGTACCCTAAGCCTAACCCTAAGCCTAACCCTAACCCTAGGCTACCCTTGACTGCTTCTGCCTCCAATAGATTTCCTAAGCACTAGTGTTTTAAGGAACAGCTTAAAAAGAGAATCCTAATGTGATTTCTTTATAATGGGTGTGTTCCTTATCTTATCCTAGTGTCTAAACTCTTCTCCATGGCTGGACCCCCAAATAATATTGCCTTACGTGCTAAGGGGTATCTAGAGAGTGGGATAGGTTTAATAACTACCCTAAACCTAACGCGTACTCTAACCCTAACCCCTACCCTAACACTAACACGTACCCTAATCCTAACCCGTACCCTAAACCGAGCCCTAACCCTAACACTAACACTAACCCTAACCCTAACCCATACCCTACGCCGTACCCGAACCCCTCCCCAAACCCGTACCCTAAGCCGTACCCTAAGCCTAACCCTAAGCCTAACACTTACCATAGGCAACCCTTGACTGCTTCTGCCTCCAATAGATTTCCTAAGCACTAGTGTTTTAAGGAACAGCTTAAAAAGAGAATCCTAATGTGATTTCTTTATAATGGGTGTGTTCCTTATCTTATCCTAGTGTCTAAACTCTTCTCCATGGCTGCACCCCCAAATAATATTGCCTTACGTGCTAAGGGGTATCTAGAGAGTGGGATAGGTTTAATAACTACCCTAACCCTAATGCGTACTCTAACCCTAACCCCTACCCTAACACTAACACGTACCCTAATCCTAACCCGTACCCTAAACCGAGCCCTAACCCTAACACTAACACTAACCCTAACCCTAACCCATACCCTACGCCGTACCTGAACCCCTCCCCAAACCCGTACCCTAAGCCGTACCCTAAGCCTAACCCTAAGCCTAACACTAACCCTAGGCTACCCTTGACTGCTTCTGCCTCCAATAGATTTCCTAAGCACTAGTGTTTTAAGCAACAGCTTAAAAAGAGAATCCTAATGTGATTTCTTTATAATGGGTGTGTTCCTTATCTTATCCTAGTGTCTAAACTCTTCTCCATGGCTGGACCCTCAAATAATATTCCTTTACGTGCTAAGGGGTATCTAGAGAGTGGGATAGGTTTAATAACTACCCTAACCCTAACGCGTACCCTAACCCTAACCCCTACCCTAACCCTAACACGTACCCTAATCCTAACCCGTACCCTAAACCGAGCCCTAACCCTAACACTAACCCTAACCCTAACCCTAACCCATACCCTACGCCGTACCCGCACCCCTCCCCGAACCCGTACCCTAAGCCGTACCCTAAGCCTAACCCTAAGCCTAACCCTAACCCTAGGCTACCCTTGACTGCTTCTGCCTCCAATAGATTTCCTAAGCACTACTGTTTTAAGGAACAGCTTAAAAAGAGAATCCTAATGTGATTTCTTTATAATGGGTGTGTTCCTTATTTTATCCTAGTGTCTAAACTCTTCTCCATGGCTGCACCCCCAAATAATATTCCCTTACGTGCTAAGGGGTATCTAGAGAGTGGGATAGGTTTAATAACTACCCTAACCCTAACGCGTACCCTAACCCTAACCCCTACCCTAACCCTAACACGTACCCTAATCCTAACCTGTACCCTAAACCGAGCCCTAAACCTAACACTAACCCTAACCCTAACCCTAACCCATACCCTACTCCGTACCCGAAACCCTCCCCGAACCCGTACCCTAAGCCGTACCCTAAGCCTAACCCTAAGCCTAACCCTAACCCTAGGCTACCCTTGACTGCTTCTGCCTCCAATAGATTTCCTAAGCACTAGTGTTTTAAGGAACAGCTTAAAAAGAGAATCCTAATGTGATTTCTTTATAATGGGTGTGTTCCTTATCTTATCCTAGTGTCTAAACTCTTCTCCATGGCTGGACCCTCAAATAATATTCCTTTACGTGCTAAGGGGTATCTAGAGAGTGGGATAGGTTTAATAACTACCCTAACCCTAACGCGTACCCTAACCCTAACCCCTACCCTAACCCTAACACGTACCCTAATACTAACCCCTACCCTAACCCTAACACGTACCCTAATCCTAACCCGTACCCTAAACCGAGCCCTAACCCTAACACTAACCCAAACCCTAACCCTAACCCATACCCTACGCCGTACCCGAAACCCTCCCCGAACCCGTACCCTAAGCCGTACCCTAAGCCTAACCCTAAGCCTAACCCTAACCCTAGGCTACCCTTGACTGCTTCTGCCTCCAATAGATTTCCTAAGCACTAGTGTTTTAAGGAACAGCTTAAAAAGAGAATCCTAATGTGATTTCTTTATAATTGGTGTGTTCCTTATCTTATCCTAGTGTCTAAACTCTTCTCCATGGCTGGACCCTCAAATAATATTCCTTTACGTGCTAAGGGGTATCTAGAGAGTGGGATAGGTTTAATAACTACCCTAACCCTAACGCGTACCCTAACCCTAACCCCTACCCTAACCCTAACACGTACCCTAATACTAACCTGTACCCTAAACCGAGCCCTAACCCTAAAACTAACCCAAACCCTAACCCTAACCCATACCCTACGCCGTACCCGCACCCCTCCCCGAACCCGTACCCTAAGCCGAACCCTAAGCCTAACCCTAACCCTAGGCTACCCTTGATTGCTTCTGCCTCCAATAGATTTCCTAAGAACTAGTGTTTTAAGGAACAGCTTAAAAAGAGAATCCTAATGTGATTTCTTTATAATGGGTGTGTTCCTTATCTTATCCTAGTGTCTAAACTCTTCTCCATGGCTGGACCCCCAAATAATATTCCTTTACGTGCTAAGGGGTATCTAGAGAGTGGGATAGGTTTAATAACTACCCTAACCCTAACGCATACCCTAACCCTAACCCCTACCCTAACCCTAACACGTACCCTAATCCTAACCCGTACCCTAAACCGAGCCCTAACCCTAACACTAACGCTAACCCTAACCCTAACCCATACCCTATGCCGTACCCGAACCCCTCCCCGAACCCATTCCCCAAGCCGTACCCTAAACCTAACCCTAAGCCTAACCCTAACCCTAGGCTACCCTTGACTGCTTCTGCCTCCAATAGATTTCCTAAGCACTAGTGTTTTAAGGAACAGCTTAAAAAGAGAATCCTAATGTGATTTCTTTATAATGGGTGTGTTCCTTATCTTATCCTAGTGTCTAAACTCTTCTCCATGGCTGGACCCCCAAATAATATTCCTTTACGTGCTAAGGGGTATCTAGAGAGTGGGATAGGTTTACTAACTACCCTAACCCTAACGCGTACCCTAACCCTAACCCCTACCCTAACCCTAACACGTACCCTAATCCTAACCCCTACCCTAAACCGAGCCCTAACCCTAACACTAACCCTAACCCTAACCCTAACCCATACCCTACACCGTACCCGAAACCCTCCCCGAACTCGTACCCTAAGCCGTACCCTAAGCCTAACCCTAAGCCTAACCGTAACCCTAGGCTACCCTTGACTGCTTCTGCCTCCAATAGATTTCCTAAGCACTAGTGTTTTAAGAAACAGCTTAAAAAGAGAATCCTAATGTGATTTCTTTATAATGGGTGTGTTCCTTATCTTATCCTAGTGTCTAAACTCTTCTCCATGGCTGGACCCTCAAATAATATTCCTTTACGTGCTAAGGGGTATCTAGAGATTGGGATAGGTTTAATAACTACCCTAACCCTAACGCGTACCCTAACCCTAACCCCTACCCTAACCCTAACACATACCCTAATCCTAACCCGTACCCTAAACCGAGCCCTAACCCTAACACTAACCCTAACCCTAACCCTAACCCATACCCTACGCCGTACCCGCACCCCTCCCTGAACCCGTACCCTTAGCCGTACCCTAAGCCTAACCCTAAGCCTAACCCTAACCCTAGGCTACCCTTGACTGCTTCTGCCTCCAATAGATTTCCTAAGCACTAGTGTTTTAACGAACAGCTTAAAAAGAGAATCCTAAAGTGATTTCTTTATAATGGGTGTGTTCCTTATCTTATCCTAGTGTCTAAACTCTTCTCCATGGCTGGACCCCCAAATAATATTCCTTTACGTGCTAAGGGGTATCTAGAGAGTGGGATAGGTTTAATAACTACCCTAACCCTAACGCGTACCCTAACCCTAACCCCTACCCTAACCCTAACACGTACCCTAATCCTAACCCGTACCCTAAACCGAGCCCTAACCCTAACACTAACCCTAACCCTAACCCATACCCTACGCCGTACCCGAAACCCTCCCCGAACCCGTACCCTACGCCGTACCCTAAGCCTCACCCTAAGCCTAACCTTATCCTAGGCTACCCTTGACTGCTTCTGCCTCCAATAGATTTCCTAAGCACTAGTGTTTTAAGGAACAGCTTAAAAAGAGAATCCTAATGTGATTTCTTTATAATGGGTGTGTTCCTTATCTTATCCTAGTGTCTAAACTCTTCTCCATGGCTGGACCCTCAAATAATATTCCTTTACGTGCTAAGGGGTATCTAGAGAGTGGGATAGGTTTAATAACTACCCTAACCCTAACGCGTACCCTAACCCTAACCCCTACCCTAACCCTAACACGTACCCTAATCCTAACCCGTATCCTAAACCGAGCCCTAACCCTAACACTAACCCTAACCCTAACCCTAACCCATACCCTACGCCGTACCCGCACCCGTCCCCGAACCCGTACCCTAAGCCGTACCCTAAGCCTAACCCTAAGCCTAACCCTAACCCTAGGCTACCCTTGACTGCTTCTGCCTCCAATAGATTTCCTAAGCACTAGTGTTTTAAGGAACAGCTTAAAAAGAGAATCCTAATGTGATTTCTTTATAATGGGTGTGTTCCTTATCTTATCCTAGTGTCTAAACTCTTCTCCATGGCTGGACCCCCAAATAATATTCCTTTACGTGCTAAGGGGTATCTAGAGAGTGGGATAGGTTTAATAACTACCCTAACCCTAACGCGTACCCTAACCCTAACCCCTACCCTAACCCTAACACGTACCCTAATCCTAACCCCTACCCTAAACCGAGCCCTAACCCTAACACTAACCCTAACCCTAACCCTAACCCATACCCTACGCCGTACCCGAAACCCTCCCCGAACTCGTACCCTAAGCCGTACCCTAAGCCTAACACTAAGCCTAACCCTAACCCTAGGCTACCCTTGACTGCTTCTGCCTCCAATAGATTTCCTAAGCACTAGTGTTTTAAGAAACAGCTTAAAAAGAGAATCCTAATGTGATTTCTTTATAATGGGTGTGTTCCTTATCTTATCCTAGTGTCTAAACTCTTCTCCATGGCTGCACCCCCAAATAATATTGCCTTACGTGCTAAGGGGTATCTAGAGAGTGGGATAGGTTTAATAACTACCCTAACCCTAATGCGTACTCTAACCCTAACCCCTACCCTAACACTAACACGTACCCTAATCCTAACCCGTACCCTAAACCGAGCCCTAACCCTAACACTAACACTAACCCTAACCCTAACCCATACCCTACGCCGTACCTGAACCCCTCCCCAAACCCGTACCCTAAGCCGTACCCTAAGCCTAACCCTAAGCCTAACCCTAACCCTAGGCTACCCTTGACTGCTTCTGCCTCCAATAGATTTCCTAAGCACTAGTGTTTTAAGGAACAGCTTAAAAAGAGAATCCTAATGTGATTTCTTTATAATGGGTGTGTTCCTTATCTTATCCTAGTGTCTAAACTCTTCTCCATGGCTGCACCCCCAAATAATATTGCCTTACGTGCTAAGGGGTATCTAGAGAGTGGGATAGGTTTAATAACTACCCTAACCCTAACGCGTACCCTAACCCTAACCCCTACCCTAACCCTAACACGTACCCTAATCCTAACCTGTACCCTAAACCGAGCCCTAAACCTAACACTAACCCTAACCCTAACCCTAACCCATACCCTACGCCGTACCCGCACCCCTCCCCGAACCCGTACCCTAAGCCATACCCTAAACCTAACCCTAAGCCTAACCCTAACCCTAGGCTACCCTTGACTGCTTCTGCCTCCAATTGATTTCCTAAGCAGTAGTGTTCTAAGGAACAGCTTAAAAAGAGAATCCTAAAGTGATTTCTTTATAATGGGTGTGTTCCTTATCTTATCCTAGTGTCTAAACTCTTCTCCATGGCTGGACCCCCAAATAATATTCCTTTACGTGCTAAGGGGGAGCTAGAGAGTGGGATAGGTTTACTAACTACCCTAGCCCTAACGCGTAACCTAACCCTAACCCCTACCCTAACCCTAACACGTACCCTAATCCTAACCCGTACCGTAAACCGAGCCCTAACCCTAACACTAACCCAAACCCTAACCCTAACCCATACCCTACGCCGTACACGAACACCTCCCCGAACCCATACCCCAAGCCGTACCCTAAACCTAACCCTAAGCCTAACCCTAACCCTAGGCTACCCTTGACTGCTTCTGCCTCCAATAGATTTCCTAAGCACTAGTGTTTTAAGGAACAGCTTAAAAAGAGAATCCTAATGTGATTTCTTTATAATGGGTGTGTTCCTTATCTTATCCTAGTGTCTAAACTCTTCTCCATTGCTGGACCCTCAAATAATATTCCTTTACGTGCTAAGGGGTATCTAGAGAGTGGGATAGGTTTAATAACTACCCTAACCCTAATGCGTACTCTAATCCTAACCCCTAACCTAACACTAACACGTACCCTAATCCTAACCCGTACCCTAAACCGAGCCCTAACCCTAACACTAACCCTAACCCTAACCCTAACCCATACCCTACGCCGTACCCGCACCCCTCCCCGAACCCGTACCCTAAGCCGTACCCTAAGCCTCACCCTAAGCCTAACCTTATCCTAGGCTACCCTTGACTGCTTCTGCCTCCAATAGATTTCCTAAGCACTAGTGTTTTAAGGAACAGCTTAAAAAGAGAATCCTAATGTGATTTCTTTATAATGGGTGTGTTCCTTATCTTATCCTAGTGTCTAAACTCTTCTCCATGGCTGGACCCTCAAATAATATTCCTTTACGTGCTAAGGGGTATCTAGAGAGTGGGATAGGTTTAATAACTACCCTAACCCTAACGCGTACCCTAACCCTAACCCCTACCCTAACCCTAACACGTACCCTAATACTAACCTGTACCCTAAACCGAGCCCTAACCCTAACACTAACCCTAACCCTAACCCTAACCCATACCCTACGCCGTACCCGCACCCCTCCCCGAACCCGTACCCTAAGCCGTACCCTAAGCCTAACCCTAAGCCTAACCCTAACCCTAGGCTACCCTTGACTGCTTCTGCCTCCAATTGATTTCCTAAGCAGTAGTGTTTTAAGGAACAGCTTAAAAAGAGAATCCTAAAGTGATTTCTTTATAATGGGTGTGTTCCTTATCTTATCCTAGTGTCTAAACTCTTCTCCATGGCTGGACCCCCAAATAATATTCCTTTACGTGCTAAGGGGGAGCTAGAGAGTGGGATAGGTTTACTAACTACCCTAGCCCTAACGCGTAACCTAACCCTAACCCCTACCCTAACCCTAACACGTACCCTAATCCTAACCCGTAACCTAAACCGAGCCCTAACCCTAACACTAACCCAAAACCTAACCCTAACCCATACCCTACGCCGTACACGAACACCTCCCCGAACCCACACCCCAAGCCGTACCCTAAACCTAACCCTAAGCCTAACCCTAACACTAGGCTACCCTTGACTGCTTCTGCCTCCAATAGATTTCCTAAGCACTAGTGTTTTAAGGAACAGCTTAAAAAGAGAATCCTAATGTGATTTCTTTATAATGGGTGTGTTCCTTATCTTATCCTAGTGTCTAAACTCTTCTCCATGGCTGCACCCCCAAATAATATTGTCTTACGTGCTAAGGGGTATCTAGAGAGTGGGATAGGTTTAATAACTACCCTAACCCTAATGCGTACTCTAACCCTAACCCCTACCCTAACACTAACACGTACCCTAATCCTAACCCGTACCCTAAACCGAGCCCTAACCCTAACACTAACACTAACCCTAACCCTAACCCATACCCTACGCCGTACCTGAACCCCTCCCCAAACCCGTACCCTAAGCCGTACCCTAAGCCTAACCCTAAGCCTAACACTAACCCTAGGCTACCCTTGACTGCTTCTGCCTCCAATAGATTTCCTAAGCACTAGTGTTTTAAGCAACAGCTTAAAAAGAGAATCCTAATGTGATTTCTTTATAATGGGTGTGTTCCTTATCTTATCCTAGTGTCTAAATTCTTCTCCATTGCTGGAACCCCAAATAATATTCCTTTACGTGCTAAGGGGTATCTAGAGAGTGGGATAGGTTTACTAACTACCCTAACCCTAACGCGTACCCTAACCCTAACCCCTACCCTAAACCTAACACGTACCCTAATCCTAACCGTACCCTAAACCGAGCCCTAACCCTAACACTAACCCTAACCCTAACCCTAACCCATACCCTACGCCGTACCCGCACCCCTCCCCGAACCCGTACCCTAAGCCGTACCCTAAGCCTAACCCTAAGCCTAACCCTAACCCTAGGCTACCCTTGACTGCTTCTGCCTCCAATAGATTTCCTAAGCACTAGTGTTTTAAGGAACAGCTTAAAAAGAGAATCCTAATGTGATTTCTTTATAATGGGTGTGTTCCTTATCTTATCCTAGTGTCTAAACTCTTCTCCATGGCTGCACCCCCAAATAATATTCCCTTACGTGCTAAGGGGTATCTAGAGAGTGGGATAGGTTTAATAACTACCCTAACCCTAACGCGTACCCTAACCGTAACCCCTACCCTAACCCTAACACGTACCCTAATCCTAACCTGTACCCTAAACCGAGCCCTAAACCTAACACTAACCCTAACCCTAACCCTAACCCATACCCTACGCCGTACCCGAAACCCTCCCCGAACCCGTACCCTAAGCCGTACCCTAAGCCTAACCCTAAGCCTAACCCTAACCCTAGGCTACCCTTGACTGCTTCTGCCTCCAATAGATTTCCTAAGCACTAGTGTTTTAAGGAACAGCTTAAAAAGAGAATCCTAATGTGATTTCTTTATAATGGGTGTGTTCCTTATCTTATCCTAGTGTCTAAACTCTTCTCCATGGCTGGACCCTCAAATAATATTCCTTTACGTGCTAAGGGGTATCTAGAGAGTGGGATAGGTTTAATAACTACCCTAACCCTAACGCGTACCCTAACCCTAACCCCTACCCTAACCCTAACACGTACCCTAATACTAACCTGTACCCTAAACCGAGCCCTAACCCTAACACTAACCCTAACCCTAACCCTAACCCATACCCTACGCCGTACCCGCACCCCTCCCCGAACCCGTACCCTAAGCCGTACCCTAAGCCTAACCCTAAGCCTAACCCTAACCCTAGGCTACCCTTGACTGCTTCTGCCTCCAATAGATTTCCTAAGCACTAGTGTTTTAAGGAACAGCTTAAAAAGAGAATCCTAATGTGATTTCTTTATAAAGGGTGTGTTCCTTATCTTATCCTAGTGTCTAAACTCTTCTCCATGGCTGGACCCCCAAATAATATTCCTTTACGTGCTAAGGGGTATCTAGAGAGTGGGATAGGTTTAATAACTACCCTAACCCTAACGCATACCCTAACCCTAACCCCTACCCTAACCCTAACACGTACCCTAATCCTAACCCGTACCCTAAACCGAGCCATAACCCTAACACTAACCCTAACCCTAACCCTAACCCATACCCTACGCCGTACCCGAACCCCTCTCCGAACCCATTCCCCAAGCCGTACCCTAAACCTAACCCTAAGCCTAACCCTAACCCTAGGCTACCCTTGACTGCTTCTGCCTCCAATAGATTTCCTAAGCACTAGTGTTTTAAGGAACAGCTTAAAAAGAGAATCCTAATGTGATTTCTTTATAATGGGTGTGTTCCTTATCTTATCCTAGTGTCTAAACTCTTCTCCATGGCTGCACCCCCAAGTAATATTGCCTTACGTGCTAAGGGGTATCTAGAGAGTGGGATAGGTTTAATAACTACCCTAACCCTAATGCGTACTCTAACCCTAACCCCTACCCTAACACTAACACGTACCCTAATCCTAACCCGTACTCTAAACCGAGCCCTAAACCTAACACTAACACTAACCCTAACCCTAACCCATACCCTACGCCGTACCTGAACCCCTCCCCAAACCCGTACCGTAAGCCGTACCCTAAGCCTAACCCTAAGCCTAACACTAACCCTAGGCTACCCTTGACTGCTTCTGCCTCCAATAGATTTCCTAAGCACTAGTGTTTTAAGCAACAGCTTAAAAAGAGAATCCTAATGTGATTTCTTTATAATGGGTGTGTTCCTTATCTTATCCTAGTGTCTAAATTCTTCTCCATGGCTGGAACCCCAAATAATATTCCTTTACGTGCTAAGGGGTATCTAGAGAGTGGGATAGGTTTACTAACTACCCTAACCCTAACGCGTACCCTAACCCTAACCGCTACCCTAAACCTAACACGTACCCTAATCCTAACCGTACCCTAAACCGAGCCCTAACCCTAACACTAACCCTAACCCTAACCCTAACCCATACCCTACGCCGTACCCGAAACCCTCCCCGAACCCGTACCCTAAGCCGTACCCTAAGCCTAACCCTAAGCCTAACCCTAAACCTAGGCTACCCTTGACTGCTTCTGCCTCCAATAGATTTCCTAAGCACTAGTGTTTTAAGGAACAGCTTAAAAAGAGAATCCTAATGTGATTTCTTTATAATGGGTGTGTTCCTTATCTTATCCTAGTGTCTAAACTCTTCTCCATGGCTGGACCCCCAAATAATATTCCTTTACGTGCTAAGGGGTATCTAGAGAGTGGGATAGGTTTAATAACTACCCTAACCCTAACGCGTACCCTAACCCTAACCCCTACCCTAACCCTAACACGTACCCTAATCCTAACCCGTACCCTAAACCGAGCCCTAACCCTAACACTAACCCTAACCCTAACCCTAACCCATACCCTACGCCGTACCCGCACCCCTCCCCGAACCCGTACCCTAAGCCGTACCCTAAGCCTAACCCTAAGCCTAACCCTAACCCTAGGCTACCCTTGACTGCTTCTGCCTCCAATAGATTTCCTAAGCACTAGTGTTTTAAGGAACAGCTTAAAAAGGGAATCCTAATGTGATTTCTTTATAATGGGTGTGTTCCTTATCTTATCCTAGTGTCTAAACTCTTCTCCATGGCTGGACCCCCAAATAATATTCCTTTACGTGCTAAGGGGTATCTAGAGAGTGGGATAGGTTTAATAACTACCCTAACCATAACGCATACCCTAACCCTAACCCCTACCCTAACCCTAACACGTACCCTAATCCTAACCCGTACCCTAAACCGAGCCCTAACCCTAACACTAACCCTAACCCTAACCCTAACCCATACCCTACGCCGTACCCGAACCCCTCCCCGAACCCATTCCCCAAGCCGTACCCTAAACCTAACCCTAAGCCTAACCCTAACCCTAGGCTACCCTTGACTGCTTCTGCCTCCAATAGATTTCCTAAGCACTAGTGTTTTAAGGAACAGCTTAAAAAGAGAATCCTAATGTGATTTCTTTATAATGGGTGTGTTCCTTATCTTATCCTAGTGTCTAAACTCTTCTCCATGGCTGCACCCCCAAATAATATTGCCTTACGTGCTAAGGGGTATCTAGAGAGTGGGATAGGTTTAATAACTACCCTAAACCTAATGCGTACTCTAACCCTAACCCCTACCCTAACACTAACACGTACCCTAATCCTAACCCGTACCCTAAACCGAGCCCTAACCCTAACACTAACCCTAACCCTAACCCTAACCCATACCCTACGCCGTACCCGCACCCCTCCCCGAACCCGTACCCTAAGCCGTACCCTAAGCCTAACCCTAAGCCTAACACTAACCCTAGGCTACCCTTGACTGCTTCTGCCTCCAATAGATTTCCTAAGCACTAGTGTTTTAAGCAACAGCTTAAAAAGAGAATCCTAATGTGATTTCTTTATAATGGGTGTGTTCCTTATCTTATCCTAGTGTCTAAATTCTTCTCCATTGCTGGAACCCCAAATAATATTCCTTTACGTGCTAAGGGGTATCTAGAGAGTGGGATAGGTTTACTAACTACCCTAACCCTAACGCGTACCCTAACCCTAACCCCTACCCTAAACCTAACACGTACCCTAATCCTAACCGTACCCTAAACCGAGCCCTAACCCTAACACTAACCCTAACCCTAACCCTAACCCATACCCTACGCCGTACCCGAAACCCTCCCCGAACCCGTACCCTAAGCCGTACACTAAGCCTAACCCTAAGCCTAACCCTAACCCTACGCTACCCTTGACTGCTTCTGCCTCCAATAGATTTCCTAAGCACTAGTGTTTTAAGGAACAGCTTAAAAAGAGAATCCTAATGTGATTTCTTTATAATGGGTGTGTTCCTTATCTTATCCTAGTGTCTAAACTCTTCTCCATGGCTGGACCCTCAAATAATATTCCTTTACGTGCTAAGGGGTATCTAGAGAGTGGGATAGGTTTAATAACTACCCTAACCCTAACGCGTACCCTAACCCTAACCCCTACCCTAACCCTAACACGTACCCTAATCCTAACCCGTACCCTAAACCGAGCCCTAACCCTAACACTAACCCTAACCCTAACCCATACCCTACGCCGTACCCGCACCCCTCCCCGAACCCGTACCCTAAGCCGTACCCTAAGCCTAACCCTAAGCCTAACCCTAACCCTAGGCTACCCTTGACTGCTTCTGCCTCCAATAGATTTCCTAAGCACTAGTGTTTTAAGGAACAGCTTAAAAAGAGAATCCTAATGTGATTTCTTTATAATGGGTGTGTTCCTTACCTTATCCTAGTGTCTAAACTCTTCTCCATGGCTGCACCCCCAAATAATATTCCCTTACGTGCTAAGGGGTATCTAGAGAGTGGGATAGGTTTAATAACTACCCTAACCCTAACGCGTACCCTAACCCTAACCCCTACCCTAACCCTAACACGTACCCTAATACTAACCTGTACCCTAAACCGAGCCCTAACCCTAACACTAACCCTAACCCTAACCCTAACCCATACCCTACGCTGTACCCGCACCCCTCCCCGAACCCGTACCCTAAGCCATACCCTAAACCTAACCCTAAGCCTAACCCTAACCCTAGGCTACCCTTGACTGCTTCTGCCTCCAATTGATTTCCTAAGCAGTAGTGTTTTAAGGAACAGCTTAAAAAGAGAATCCTAATGTGATTTCTTTATAATGGGTGTGTTCCTTATCTTATCCTAGTGTCTAAACACTTCTCCATGGCTGGACCCCCAAATAATATTCCTTTACGTGCTAAGGGGGAGCTAGAGAGTGGGATAGGTTTACTAACTACCCTAGCCCTAACGCGTAACCTAACCCTAACCCCTACCCTAACCCTAACACGTACCCTAATCCTAACCCGTACCCTAAACCGAGCCCTAACCCTAACACTAACCCAAACCCTAACCCTAACCCATACCCTACGCCGTACACGAACACCTCCCCGAACCCATACCCCAAGCCGTACCCTAACCCTAACCCTAAGCCTAACCCTTACCCTAGGCTACCCTTGACTGCTTCTGCCTCCAATAGATTTCCTAAGCCCTAGTGTTTTAAGGAACAGCTTAAAAAGAGAATCCTAATGTGATTTCTTTATAATGGGTGTGTTCCTTATCTTATCCTAGTGTCTAAACTCTTCTCCATGGCTGGACCCCCAAATAATATTCCTTTACGTGCGAAGGGGTATCTAGAGAGTGGGATAAGTTTACTAACTACCCTATCCCTAACGCGTACCCTAACCCTAACCCCTACCCTAAATCTAACACGTACCCTAATCCTAACCGTACCCTAAACCGAGCCCTAACCCTAACACTAACCCTAACCCTAACCCTAACCCATACCCTACGCCGTAACCGAAACCCTCCCCGAACCCGTACCCTAAGCCGTACCCTAAGCCTAACCCTAACCCTAGGCTACCCTTGACTGCTTCTGCCTCCAATTGATTTCCTAAGCACTAGTGTTTTAAGGAACAGCTGAAAAAGAGAATCCTAATGTGATTTCTTTATAATGGGTGTGTTCCTTATCTTATCCTAGTGTCAAAACTCTTCTCCATGGCTGGACCCCCAAATAATATTCCTTTACGTGCTAAGGGGTATCTAGAGAGTGGGATAGGTTTAATAACTACCCTAAACCTAACGCGTACCCTAACCCTAACCCCTACCCTAACCCTAACACGTACCCTAATCCTAACCCGTACCCTAAACCGAGCCCTAACCCTAACACTAACCCTAACCCTAACCCTAACCCATACCCTACGCCGTACCCGAAACCCTCCCCGAACCCGTACCCTAAGCCGTACCCTAAGCCTAACCCTAAGCCTAACCCTAACCCTAGGCTACCCTTGACTGCTTCTGCCTCCAATAGATTTCCTAAGCACTAGTGTTTTAAGGAACAGCTTAAAAAGAGAATCCTAATGTGATTTCTTTATAATGGGTGTGTTCCTTATCTTATCCTAGTGTCTAAACTCTTCTCCATGGCTGGACCCCCAAATAATATTCCTTTACGTGCTAAGGGGTATCTAGAGAGTGGGATAGGTTTAATAACTACCCTAACCCTAACGCATACCCTAACCCTAACCCCTACCCTAACCCTAACCCGTACCCTAAACCGAGCCATAACCCTAACACTAACCCTAACCCTAACCCTAACCCATACCCTACGCCGTACCCGAAACCCTCCCCGAACTCGTACCCTAAGCCGTACCCTAAGCCTAACCCTAAGCCTAACCCTAACCCTAGGCTACCCTTGACTGCTTCTGCCTCCAATAGATTTCCTAAGCACTAGTGTTTTAAGGAACAGCTTAAAAAGAGAATCCTAATGTGATTTCTTTATAATGGGTGTGTTCCTTATCTTATCCTAGTGTCTAAACTCTTCTCGATGGCTGGACCCCCAAATAATATTCCTTTACGTGCTAAGGGGTATCTAGAGAGTGGGATAGGTTTAATAACTACCCTAACCCTAACGCGTACCCTAACCCTAACCGCTACCCTAAACCTAACACGTACCCTAATCCTAACCGTACCCTAAACCGAGCCCTAACCCTAACACTAACCCTAACCCTAACCCTAACCCATACCCTACGCCGTACCCGAAACCCTCCCCGAACCCGTACCCTAAGCCGTACCCTAAGCCTAACCCTAAGCCTAACCCTAACCCTAGGCTACCCTTGACTGCTTCTGCCTCCAATAGATTTCCTAAGCACTAGTGTTTTAAGGAACAGCTTAAAAAGAGAATCCTAATGTGATTTCTTTATAATGGCTGTGTTCCTTATCTTATCCTAGTGTCTAAACTCTTCTCCATGGCTGGACCCCCAAATACTATTCCTTTACGTGCTAAGGGGTATCTAGAGAGTGGGATAGGTTTAATAACTACCCTAACCCTAACGCGTACCCTAACCCTAACCCCTACCCTAACCCTAACACATACCCTAATCCTAACCCGTACCCTAAACCGAGCCCTAACCCTAACACTAACCCTAACCCTAACCCTAACCCATACCCTACGCCGTACCCGCACCCCTCCCCGAACCCGTACCCTAAGCCGTACCCTAAGCCTAACCCTAAGCCTAACCCTAACCCTAGGCTACCCTTGACTGCTTCTGCCTCCAATAGATTTCCTAAGCACTAGTGTTTTAAGGAACAGCTTAAAAAGGGAATCCTAATGTGATTTCTTTATAATGGGTGTGTTCCTTATCTTATCCTAGTGTCTAAACTCTTCTCCATGGCTGGACCCCCAAATAATATTCCTTTACGTGCTAAGGGGTATCTAGAGAGTGGGATAGGTTTAATAACTACCCTAACCATAACGCATACCCTAACCCTAACCCCTACCCTAACCCTAACACGTACCCTAATCCTAACCCGTACCCTAAACCGAGCCCTAACCCTAACACTAACCCTAACCCTAACCCTAACCCATACCCTACGCCGTACCCGAACCCCTCCCCGAACCCATTCCCCAAGCCGTACCCTAAACCTAACCCTAAGCCTAACCCTAACCCTAGGCTACCCTTGACTGCTTCTGCCTCCAATAGATTTCCTAAGCACTAGTGTTTTAAGGAACAGCTTAAAAAGAGAATCCTAATGTGATTTCTTTATAATGGGTGTGTTCCTTATCTTATCCTAGTGTCTAAACTCTTCTCCATGGCTGCACCTCCAAATAATATTGCCTTACGTGCTAAGGGGTATCTAGAGAGTGGGATAGGTTTAATAACTACCCTAAACCTAATGCGTACTCTAACCCTAACCCCTACCCTAACACTAACACGTACCCTAATCCTAACCCGTACCCTAAACCGAGCCCTAACCCTAACACTAACACTAACCCTAACCCTAACCCATACCCTACGCCGTACCTGAACCCCTCCCCAAACCCGTACCCTAAGCCGTACCCTAAGCCTAACCCTAAGCCTAACACTTACCATAGGCAACCCTTGACTGCTTCTGCCTCCAATAGATTTCCTAAGCACTAGTGTTTTAAGCAACAGCTTAAAAAGAGAATCCTAATGTGATTTCTTTATAATGGGTGTGTTCCTTATCTTATCCTAGTGTCTAAATTCTTCTCCATGGCTGGAACCCCAAATAATATTCCTTTACGTGCTAAGGGGTATCTAGAGAGTGGGATAGGTTTACTAACTACCCTAACCCTAACGCGTACCCTAACCCTAACCCCTACCCTAACCCTAACACGTACCCTAATCCTAACCCGTACCTTAAACCGAGCCCTAACCCTAACGCTAACCCTAACCCTAACCCTAACCCATACCCTATGCCGTACCCGAACCCCTCCCCGAACCCATTCCCCAAGCCGTACCCTAAACCTAACCCTAAGCCTAACCCTAACCCTAGGCTACCCTTGACTGCTTCTGCCTCCAATAGATTTCCTAAGCACTAGTGTTTTAAGGAACAGCTTAAAAAGAGAATCCTAATGTGATTTCTTTATAATGGGTGTGTTCCTTATCTTATCCTAGTGTCTAAATTCTTCTCCATGGCTGGAACCCCAAATAATATTCCTTTACGTGCTAAGGGGTATCTAGAGAGTGGGATAGGTTTACTAACTACCCTAACCCTAACGCGTACCCTAACCCTAACCCCTACCCTAAACCTAACACGTACCCTAATCCTAACCGTACCCTAAACCGAGCCCTAACCCTAACACTAACCCTAACCCTAACCCTAACCCATACCCTACGCCGTACCCGAAACCCTCCCCGAACCCGTACCCTAAGCCGTACCCTAAGCCTAACCCTAAGCCTAACCCTAACCCTAGGCTACCCTTGACTGCTTCTGCCTCCAAGAGATTTCCTAAGCACTAGTGTTTTAAGGAACAGCTTAAAAAGAGAATCCTAATGTGATTTCTTTATAATGGGTGTGTTCCTTATCTTATCCTAGTGTCTAAACTCTTCTCCATGGCTGGACCCTCAAATAATATTCCTTTACGTGCTAAGGGGTATCTAGAGAGTGGGATAGGTTTAATAACTACCCTAACCCTAACGCGTACCCTAACCCTAACCCCTACCCTAACCCTAACACGTACCCTAATACTAACCTGTACCCTAAACCGAGCCCTAACCCTAACACTAACCCTAACCCTAACCCTAACCCATACCCTACGCCGTACCCGCACCCCTCCCCGAACCCGTACCCTAAGCCTAACCCTAACCCTAGGCTACCCTTGACTGCTTCTGCCTCCAATAGATTTCCTAAGCACTAGTGTTTTAAGGAACAGCTTAAAAAGAGAATCCTAATGTGATTTCTTTATAATGGGTGTGTTCCTTATCTTATCCTAGTGTCTAAATTCTTCTCCATAGCTGGAACCCCAAATAATATTCCTTTACGTGCTAAGGGGTATCTAGAGAGTGGGATAGGTTTACTAACTACCCTAACCCTAACGCGTACCCTAACCCTAACCGCTACCCTAAACCTAACACGTACCCTAATCCTAACCGTACCCTAAACCGAGCCCTAACCCTAACACTAACCCTAACCCTAACCCTAACCCATACCCTACGCCGTACCCGAAACCCTCCCCGAACCCGTACCCTAAGCCGTACCCTAAGCCTAACCCTAAGCCTAACCCTAACCCTAGGCTACCCTTGACTGCTTCTGCCTCCAATAGATTTCCTAAGCACTAGTGTTTTAAGGAACAGCTTAAAAAGAGAATCCTAATGTGATTTCTTTATAATGGGTGTGTTCCTTATCTTATCCTAGTGTCTAAACTCTTCTCCATGGCTGGACCCCCAAATACTATTCCTTTACGTGCTAAGGGGTATCTAGAGAGTGGGATAGGTTTAATAACTACCCTAACCCTAACGCGTACCCTAACCCTAACCCCTACCCTAACCCTAACACGTACCCTAATCCTAACCCGTACCCTAAACCGAGCCCTAACCCTAACACTAACCCTAACCCTAACCCTAACCCATACCCTACGCCGTACCCGCACCCCTCCCCGAACCCGTACCCTAAGCCGTACCCTAAGCCTAACCCTAAGCCTAACCCTAACCCTAGGCTACCCTTGACTGCTTCTGCCTCCAATAGATTTCCTAAGCACTAGTGTTTTAAGGAACAGCTTAAAAAGGGAATCCTAATGTGATTTCTTTATAATGGGTGTGTTCCTTATCTTATCCTAGTGTCTAAACTCTTCTCCATGGCTGGACCCCCAAATAATATTCCTTTACGTGCTAAGGGGTATCTAGAGAGTGGGATAGGTTTAATAACTACCCTAACCATAACGCATACCCTAACCCTAACCCCTACCCTAACCCTAACACGTACCCTAATCCTAACCCGTACCCTAAACCGAGCCCTAACCCTAACACTAACCCTAACCCTAACCCTAACCCATACCCTACGCTGTACCCGAACCCCTCCCCGAACCCATTCCCCAAGCCGTACCCTAAACCTAACCCTAAGCCTAACCCTAACCCTAGGCTACCCTTGACTGCTTCTGCCTCCAATAGATTTCCTAAGCACTAGTGTTTTAAGGAACAGCTTAAAAAGAGAATCCTAATGTGATTTCTTTATAATGGGTGTGTTCCTTATCTTATCCTAGTGTCTAAACTCTTCTCCATGGCTGCACCCCCAAATAATATTGCCTTACGTGCTAAGGGGTATCTAGAGAGTGGGATAGGTTTAATAACTACCCTAAACCTAATGCGTACTCTAACCCTAACCCCTACCCTAACACTAACACGTACCCTAATCCTAACCCGTACCCTAAACCGAGCCCTAACCCTAACACTAACACTAACCCTAACCCTAACCCATACCCTACGCCGTACCTGAAACCCTCCCCAAACCCGTACCCTAAGCCGTACCCTAAGCCTAACCCTAAGCCTAACACTTACCATAGGCAACCCTTGACTGCTTCTGCCTCCAATAGATTTCCTAAGCACTAGTGTTTTAAGCAACAGCTTAAAAAGAGAATCCTAATGTGATTTCTTTATAATGGGTGTGTTCCTTATCTTATCCTAGTGTCTAAATTCTTCTCCATGGCTGGAACCCCAAATAATATTCCTTTACGTGCTAAGGGGTATCTAGAGAGTGGGATAGGTTTACTAACTACCCTAACCCTAACGCGTACCCTAACCCTAACCCCTACCCTAACCCTAACACGTACCCTAATCCTAACCCGTACCCTAAACCGAGCCCTAACCCTAACGCTAACCCTAACCCTAACCCTAACCCATACCCTACGCCGTACCCGAACCCCTCCCCGAACCCATTCCCCAAGCCGTACCCTAAACCTAACCCTAAGCCTAAGCCTAACCCTAGGCTACCCTTGACTGCTTCTGCCTCCAATAGATTTCCTAAGCACTAGTGTTTTAAGGAACAGCTTAAAAAGAGAATCCTAATGTGATTTCTTTATAATGGGTGTGTTCCTTATCTTATCCTAGTGTCTAAATTCTTCTCCATGGCTGGAACCCCAAATAATATTCCTTTACGTGCTAAGGGGTATCTAGAGAGTGGGATAGGTTTACTAACTACCCTAACCCTAACGCGTACCCTAACCCTAACCCCTACCCTAAACCTAACACGTACCCTAATCCTAACCGTACCCTAAACCGAGCCCTAACCCTAACACTAACCCTAACCCTAACCCTAACCCATACCCTACGCCGTACCCGAAACCCTCCCCGAACCCGTACCCTAAGCCGTACCCTAAGCCTAACCCTAAGCCTAACCCTAACCCTAGGCTACCCTTGACTGCTTCTGCCTCCAATAGATTTCCTAAGCACTAGTGTTTTAAGGAACAGCTTAAAAAGAGAATCCTAATGTGATTTCTTTATAATGGGTGTGTTCCTTATCTTATCCTAGTGTCTAAACTCTTCTCCATGGCTGGACCCCCAAATAATATTCCTTTACGTGCTAAGGGGTATCTAGAGAGTGGGATAGGTTTAATAACTACCCTAACCCTAACGCGTACCCTAACCCTAACCCCTACCCTAACCCTAACACGTACCCTAATCCTAACCCGTACCCTAAACCGAGGCCTAACCCTAACACTAACCCTAACCCTAACCCTAACCCATACCCTACGCCGTACCCGAAACCCTCCCCGAACCCGTACCCTAAGCCGTACCCTAAGCCTAACCCTAAGCCTAACCCTAACCCTAGGCTACCCTTGACTGCTTCTGCCTCCAATAGATTTCCTAAGCACTAGTGTTTTAAGGAACAGCTTAAAAAGAGAATCCTAATGTGATTTCTTTATAATGGGTGTGTTCCTTATCTTATCCTAGTGTCTAAACTCTTCTCCATGGCTGGACCCTCAAATAATATTCCTTTACGTGCTAAGGGGTATCTAGAGAGTGGGATAGGTTTAATAACTACCCTAACCCTAACGCGTACCCTAACCCTAACCCCTACCCTAACCCTAACACGTACCCTAATACTAACCTGTACCCTAAACCGAGCCCTAACCCTAACACTAACCCTAACCCTAACCCTAACCCATACCCTACGCCGTACCCGCACCCCTCCCCGAACCCGTACCCTAAGCCGTACCCTAAGCCTAACCCTAAGCCTAACCCTAACCCTAGGCTACCCTTGACTGCTTCTGCCTCCAATAGATTTCCTAAGCACTAGTGTTTTAAGGAACAGCTTAAAAAGAGAATCCTAATGTGATTTCTTTATAATGGGTGTGTTCCTTATCTTATCCTAGTGTCTAAACTCTTCTCCATGGCTGGACCCCCAAATAATATTGCCTTACGTGCTAAGGGGTATCTAGAGAGTGGGATAGGTTTAATAACTACCCTAAACCTAATGCGTACTCTAACCCTAACCCCTACCCTAACACTAACACGTACCCTAATCCTAACCCGTACCCTAAACCGAGCCCTAACCCTAACACTAACACTAACCCTAACCCTAACCCATACCCTACGCCGTACCTGAACCCCTCCCCAAACCCGTACCCTAAGCCGTACCCTAAGCCTAACCCTAAGCCTAACACTTACCATAGGCAACCCTTGACTGCTTCTGCCTCCAATAGATTTCCTAAGCACTAGTGTTTTAAGCAACAGCTTAAAAAGAGAATCCTAATGTGATTTCTTTATAATGGGTGTGTTCCTTATCTTATCCTAGTGTCTAAATTCTTCTCCATGGCTGGAACCCCAAATAATATTCCTTTACGTGCTAAGGGGTATCTAGAGAGTGGGATAGGTTTACTAACTACCCTAACCCTAACGCGTACCCTAACCCTAACCCCTACCCTAACCCTAACACGTACCCTAATCCTAACCCGTACCCTAAACCGAGCCCTAACCCTAACGCTAACCCTAACCGTAACCCTAACCCATACCCTACGCCGTACCCGAACCCCTCCCCGAACCCATTCCCCAAGCCGTACCCTAAACCTAACCCTAAGCCTAACCCTAACCCTAGGCTACCCTTGACTGCTTCTGCCTCCAATAGATTTCCTAAGCACTAGTGTTTTAAGGAACAGCTTAAAAAGAGAATCCTAATGTGATTTCTTTATAATGGGTGTGTTCCTTATCTTATCCTAGTGTCTAAACTCTTCTCCATGGCTGCACCCCCAAATAATATTGCCTTACGTGCTAAGGGGTATCTAGAGAGTGGGATAGGTTTAATAACTACCCTAAACCTAATGCGTACTCTAACCCTAACCCCTACCCTAACACTAACACGTACCCTAATCCTAACCCGTACCCTAAACCGAGCCCTAACCCTAACACTAACACTAACCCTAACCCTAACCCATACCCTACGCCGTACCTGAAACCCTCCCCAAACCCGTACCCTAAGCCGTACCCTAAGCCTAACCCTAAGCCTAACACTTACCATAGGCAACCCTTGACTGCTTCTGCCTCCAATAGATTTCCTAAGCACTAGTGTTTTAAGCAACAGCTTAAAAAGAGAATCCTAATGTGATTTCTTTATAATGGGTGTGTTCCTTATCTTATCCTAGTGTCTAAATTCTTCTCCATGGCTGGAACCCCAAATAATATTCCTTTACGTGCTAAGGGGTATCTAGAGAGTGGGATAGGTTTACTAACTACCCTAACCCTAACGCGTACCCTAACCCTAACCCCTACCCTAACCCTAACACGTACCCTAATCCTAACCCGTACCCTAAACCGAGCCCTAACCCTAACGCTAACCCTAACCCTAACCCTAACCCATACCCTACGCCGTACCCGAACCCCTCCCCGAACCCATTCCCCAAGCCGTACCCTAAACCTAACCCTAAGCCTAAGCCTAACCCTAGGCTACCCTTGACTGCTTCTGCCTCCAATAGATTTCCTAAGCACTAGTGTTTTAAGGAACAGCTTAAAAAGAGAATCCTAATGTGATTTCTTTATAATGGGTGTGTTCCTTATCTTATCCTAGTGTCTAAATTCTTCTCCATGGCTGGAACCCCAAATAATATTCCTTTACGTGCTAAGGGGTATCTAGAGAGTGGGATAGGTTTACTAACTACCCTAACCCTAACGCGTACCCTAACCCTAACCCCTACCCTAAACCTAACACGTACCCTAATCCTAACCGTACCCTAAACCGAGCCCTAACCCTAACACTAACCCTAACCCTAACCCTAACCCATACCCTACGCCGTACCCGAAACCCTCCCCGAACCCGTACCCTAAGCCGTACCCTAAGCCTAACCCTAAGCCTAACCCTAACCCTAGGCTACCCTTGACTGCTTCTGCCTCCAATAGATTTCCTAAGCACTAGTGTTTTAAGGAACAGCTTAAAAAGAGAATCCTAATGTGATTTCTTTATAATGGGTGTGTTCCTTATCTTATCCTAGTGTCTAAACTCTTCTCCATGGCTGGACCCCCAAATAATATTCCTTTACGTGCTAAGGGGTATCTAGAGAGTGGGATAGGTTTAATAACTACCCTAACCCTAACGCGTACCCTAACCCTAACCCCTACCCTAACCCTAACACGTACCCTAATCCTAACCCGTACCCTAAACCGAGGCCTAACCCTAACACTAACCCTAACCCTAACCCTAACCCATACCCTACGCCGTACCCGAAACCCTCCCCGAACCCGTACCCTAAGCCGTACCCTAAGCCTAACCCTAAGCCTAACCCTAACCCTAGGCTACCCTTGACTGCTTCTGCCTCCAATAGATTTCCTAAGCACTAGTGTTTTAAGGAACAGCTTAAAAAGAGAATCCTAATGTGATTTCTTTATAATGGGTGTGTTCCTTATCTTATCCTAGTGTCTAAACTCTTCTCCATGGCTGGACCCTCAAATAATATTCCTTTACGTGCTAAGGGGTATCTAGAGAGTGGGATAGGTTTAATAACTACCCTAACCCTAACGCGTACCCTAACCCTAACCCCTACCCTAACCCTAACACGTACCCTAATACTAACCTGTACCCTAAACCGAGCCCTAACCCTAACACTAACCCTAACCCTAACCCTAACCCATACCCTACGCCGTACCCGCACCCCTCCCCGAACCCGTACCCTAAGCCGTACCCTAAGCCTAACCCTAAGCCTAACCCTAACCCTAGGCTACCCTTGACTGCTTCTGCCTCCAATAGATTTCCTAAGCACTAGTGTTTTAAGGAACAGCTTAAAAAGAGAATCCTAATGTGATTTCTTTATAATGGGTGTGTTCCTTATCTTATCCTAGTGTCTAAACTCTTCTCCATGGCTGGACCCCCAAATAATATTGCCTTACGTGCTAAGGGGTATCTAGAGAGTGGGATAGGTTTAATAACTACCCTAAACCTAATGCGTACTCTAACCCTAACCCCTACCCTAACACTAACACGTACCCTAATCCTAACCCGTACCCTAAACCGAGCCCTAACCCTAACACTAACACTAACCCTAACCCTAACCCATACCCTACGCCGTACCTGAACCCCTCCCCAAACCCGTACCCTAAGCCGTACCCTAAGCCTAACCCTAAGCCTAACACTTACCATAGGCAACCCTTGACTGCTTCTGCCTCCAATAGATTTCCTAAGCACTAGTGTTTTAAGCAACAGCTTAAAAAGAGAATCCTAATGTGATTTCTTTATAATGGGTGTGTTCCTTATCTTATCCTAGTGTCTAAATTCTTCTCCATGGCTGGAACCCCAAATAATATTCCTTTACGTGCTAAGGGGTATCTAGAGAGTGGGATAGGTTTACTAACTACCCTAACCCTAACGCGTACCCTAACCCTAACCCCTACCCTAACCCTAACACGTACCCTAATCCTAACCCGTACCCTAAACCGAGCCCTAACCCTAACGCTAACCCTAACCGTAACCCTAACCCATACCCTACGCCGTACCCGAACCCCTCCCCGAACCCATTCCCCAAGCCGTACCCTAAACCTAACCCTAAGCCTAACCCTAACCCTAGGCTACCCTTGACTGCTTCTGCCTCCAATAGATTTCCTAAGCACTAGTGTTTTAAGGAACAGCTTAAAAAGAGAATCCTAATGTGATTTCTTTATAATGGGTGTGTTCCTTATCTTATCCTAGTGTCTAAACTCTTCTCCATGGCTGCACCCCCAAATAATATTGCCTTACGTGCTAAGGGGTATCTAGAGAGTGGGATAGGTTTAATAACTACCCTAAACCTAATGCGTACTCTAACCCTAACCCCTACCCTAACACTAACACGTACCCTAATCCTAACCCGTACCCTAAACCGAGCCCTAACCCTAACACTAACACTAACCCTAACCCTAACCCATACCCTACGCCGTACCTGAACCCCTCCCCAAACCCGTACCCTAAGCCGTACCCTAAGCCTAACCCTAAGCCTAACACTTACCATAGGCAACCCTTGACTGCTTCTGCCTCCAATAGATTTCCTAAGCACTAGTGTTTTAAGCAACAGCTTAAAAAGAGAATCCTAATGTGATTTCTTTATAATGGGTGTGTTCCTTATCTTATCCTAGTGTCTAAATTCTTCTCCATGGCTGGAACCCCAAATAATATTCCTTTACGTGCTAAGGGGTATCTAGAGAGTGGGATAGGTTTAATAACTACCCTAACCCTAACGCATACCCTAACCCTAACCCCTACCCTAACCCTAACACGTACCCTAATCCTAACCCGTACCCTAAACCGAGCCCTAACCCTAACGCTAACCCTAACCCTAACCCTAACCCATACCCTACGCCGTACCCGAAACCCTCCCCGAACCCATTCCCCAAGCCGTACCCTAAACCTAACCCTAAGCCTAACCCTAACCCTAGGCTACCCTTGACTGCTTCTGCCTCCAATAGATTTCCTAAGCACTAGTGTTTTAAGGAACAGCTTAAAAAGAGAATCCTAATGTGATTTCTTTATAATGGGTGTGTTCCTTATCTTATCCTAGTGTCTAAATTCTTCTCCATGGCTGGAACCCCAAATAGTATTCCTTTACGTGCTAAGGGGTATCTAGAGAGTGGGATAGGTTTACTAACTACCCTAACCCTAACGCGTACCCTAACCCTAACCCCTACCCTAAACCTAACACGTACCCTAATCCTAACCGTACCCTAAACCGAGCCCTAACCCTAACACTAACCCTAACCCTAACCCTAACCCATACCCTACGCCGTACCCGAAACCCTCCCCGAACCCGTACCCTAAGCCGTACCCTAAGCCTAACCCTAAGCCTAACCCTAACCCTAGGCTACCCTTGACTGCTTCTGCCTCCAATAGATTTCCTAAGCACTAGTGTTTTAAGGAACAGCTTAAAAAGAGAATCCTAATGTGATTTCTTTATAATGGGTGTGTTCATTATCTTATCCTAGTGTCTAAACTCTTCTCCATGGCTGGACCCCCAAATAATATTCCTTTACGTGCTAAGGGGTATCTAAAGAGTGGGATAGGTTTAATAACTACCCTAACCCTAACGCGTACCCTAACCCTAACCCCTACCCTAACCCTAACACGTACCCTAATCCTAACCCGTACCCTAAACCGAGCCCTAACCCTAATACTAACCCTAACCCTAACCCTAACCCATACCCTACGCCGTACCCGAAACCCTCCCCGAACCCGTACCCTAAGCCGTACCCTAAGCCTAACCCTAAGCCTAACCCTAACCCTACGCTACCCTTGACTGCTTCTGCCTCCAATAGATTTCCTAAGCACTAGTGTTTTAAGGAACAGCTTAAAAAGAGAATCCTAATGTGATTTCTTTATAATGGGTGTGTTCCTTATCTTATCCTAGTGTCTAAACTCTTCTCCATGGCTGGACCCTCAAATAATATTCCTTTACGTGCTAAGGGGTATCTAGAGAGTGGGATAGGTTTAATAACTACCCTAACCCTAACGCGTACCCTAACCCTAACCCCTACCCTAACCCTAACACGTACCCTAATACTAACCTGTACCCTAAACCGAGCCCTAACCCTAACACTAACCCTAACCCTAACCCATACCCTACGCCGTACCCGCACCCCTCCCCGAACCCGTACCCTAAGCCGTACCCTAAGCCTAACCCTAAGCCTAACCCTAACCCTAGGCTACCCTTGACTGCTTCTGCCTCCAATAGATTTCCTAAGCACTAGTGTTTTAAGGAACAGCTTAAAAAGAGAATCCTAATGTGATTTCTTTATAATGGGTGTGTTCCTTATCTTATCCTAGTGTCTAAACTCTTCTCCATGGCTGGACCCTCAAATAATATTCCTTTACGTGCTAAGGGGTATCTAGAGAGTGGGATAGGTTTAATAACTACCCTAACCCTAACGCGTACCCTAACCCTAACCCCTACCCTAACCCTAACACGTACCCTAATACTAACCTGTACCCTAAACCGAGCCCTAACCCTAACACTAACCCTAACCCTAACCCTAACCCATACCCTACGCCGTACCCGCACCCCTCCCCGAACCCGTACCCTAAGCCGTACCCTAAGCCTAACCCTAAGCCTAACCCTAACCCTAGGCTACCCTTGACTGCTTCTGCCTCCAATAGATTTCCTAAGCACTAGTGTTTTAAGGAACAGCTTAAAAAGAGAATCCTAATGTGATTTCTTTATAATGGGTGTGTTCCTTATCTTATCCTAGTGTCTAAACTCTTCTCCATGGCTGGACCCTCAAATAATATTCCTTTACGTGCTAAGGGGTATCTAGAGAGTGGGATAGGTTTAATAACTACCCTAACCCTAACGCGTACCCTAACCCTAACCCCTACCCTAACCCTAACACGTACCCTAATACTAACCTGTACCCTAAACCGAGCCCTAACCCTAACACTAACCCTAACCCTAACCCTAACCCATACCCTACGCCGTACCCGCACCCCTCCCCGAACCCGTACCCTAAGCCGTACCCTAAGCCTAACCCTAAGCCTAACCCTAACCCTAGGCTACCCTTGACTGCTTCTGCCTCCAATAGACTTCCTAAGCACTAGTGTTTTAAGGAACAGCTTAAAAAGGGAATCCTAATGTGATTTCTTTATAATGGGTGTGTTCCTTATCTTATCCTAGTGTCTAAACTCTTCTCCATGGCTGGACCCCCAAATAATATTCCTTTACGTGCTAAGGGGTATCTAGAGAGTGGGATAGGTTTAATAACTACCCTAACCCTAACGCATAACCTAACCCTAACCCCTACCCTAACCCTAACACGTACCCTAATCCTAACCCGTACCCTAAACCGAGCCCTAACCCTAACACTAACCCTAACCCTAACCCTAACCCATACCCTACGCCGTACCCGAACCCCTCCCCGAACCCATTCCCCAAGCCGTACCCTAAACCTAACCCTAAGCCTAACCCTAACCCTAGGCTACCCTTGACTGCTTCTGCCTCCAATAGATTTCCTAAGCACTAGTGTTTTAAGGAACAGCTTAAAAAGAGAATCCTAATGTGATTTCTTTATAATGGGTGTGTTCCTTATCTTATCCTAGTGTCTAAACTCTTCTCCATGGCTGCACCCCCAAATAATATTGCCTTACGTGCTAAGGGGTATCTAGAGAGTGGGATAGGTTTAATAACTACCCTAAACCTAATGCGTACTCTAACCCTAACCCCTACCCTAACACTAACACGTACCCTAATCCTAACCCGTACCCTAAACCGAGCCCTAACCCTAACACTAACACTAACCCTAACCCTAACCCATACCCTACGCCGTACCTGAACCCCTCCCCAAACCCGTACCCTAAGCCGTACCCTAAGCCTAACCCTAAGCCTAACACTTACCATAGGCAACCCTTGACTGCTTCTGCCTCCAATAGATTTCCTAAGCACTAGTGTTTTAAGCAACAGCTTAAAAAGAGAATCCTAATGTGATTTCTTTATAATGGGTGTGTTCCTTATCTTATCCTAGTGTCTAAATTCTTCTCCATGGCTGGAACCCCAAATAATATTCCTTTACGTGCTAAGGGGTATCTAGAGAGTGGGATAGGTTTACTAACTACCCTAACCCTAACGCGTACCCTAACCCTAACCCCTACCCTAAACCTAACACGTACCCTAATCCTAACCGTACCCTAAACCGAGCCCTAACCCTAACACTAACCCTAACCCTAACCCTAACCCATACCCTACGCCGTACCCGAAACCCTCCCCGAACCCGTACCCTAAGCCGTACCCTAAGCCTAACCCTAAGCCTAACCCTAACCCTAGGCTACCCTTGACTGCTTCTGCCTCCAATAGATTTCCTAAGCACTAGTGTTTTAAGGAACAGCTTAAAAAGAGAATCCTAATGTGATTTCTTTATAATGGGTGTGTTCCTTATCTTATCCTAGTGTCTAAACTCTTCTCCATGGCTGGACCCCCAAATAATATTCCTTTACGTGCTAAGGGGTATCTAGAGAGTGGGATAGGTTTAATAACTACCCTAACCCTAACGCGTACCCTAACCCTAACCCCTACCCTAACACTAACACGTACCCTAATCCTAACCCGTACCCTAAACCGAGCCCTAACCCTAACACTAACCCTAACCCTAACCCTAACCCATACCCTACGCCGTACCCGAAACCCTCCCCGAACCCGTACCCTAAGCCGTACCCTAAGCCTAACCCTAAGCCTAACCCTAACCCTAGGCTACCCTTGACTGCTTCTGCCTCCAATAGATTTCCTAAGCACTAGTGTTTTAAGGAACAGCTTAAAAAGAGAATCCTAATGTGATTTCTTTATAATGGGTGTGTTCCTTATCTTATCCTAGTGTCTAAACTCTTCTCCATGGCTGGACCCTCAAATAATATTCCTTTACGTGCTAAGGGGTATCTAGAGAGTGGGATAGGTTTAATAACTACCCTAACCCTAATGCGTACCCTAACCCTAACCCCTACCCTAACCCTAACACGTACCCTAATACTAACCTGTACCCTAAACCGAGCCCTAACCCTAACACTAACCCTAACCCTAACCCTAACCCATACCGTACGCCGTACCCGCACCCCTCCCCGAACCCGTACCCTAAGCCGTACCCTAAGCCTAACCCTAAGCCTAACCCTAACCCTAGGCTACCCTTGACTGCTTCTGCCTCCAATAGATTTCCTAAGCACTAGTGTTTTAAGGAACAGCTTAAAAAGAGAATCCTAATGTGATTTCTTTATAATGGGTGTGTTCCTTATCTTATCCTAGTGTCTAAACTCTTCTCCATGGCTGGACCCCCAAATAATATTCCTTTACGTGCTAAGGGGTATCTAGAGAGTGGGATAGGTTTAATAACTACCCTAACCCTAACGCATACCCTAACCCTAACCCCTACCCTAACCCTAACACGTACCCTAATCCTAACCCGTACCCTAAACCGAGCCCTAACCCTAACACTAACCCTAACCCTAACCCTAACCCATACCCTACGCCGTACCCGAACCCCTCCCCGAACCCATTCCCCAAGCCGTACCCTAAACCTAACCCTAAGCCTAACCCTAACCCTAGGCTACCCTTGACTGCTTCTGCCTCCAATAGATTTCCTAAGCACTAGTGTTTTAAGGAACAGCTTAAAAAGAGAATCCTAATGTGATTTCTTTATAATGGGTGTGTTCCTTATCTTATCCTAGTGTCTAAACTCTTCTCCATGGCTGGACCCTCAAATAATATTCCTTTACGTGCTAAGGGGTATCTAGAGAGTGGGATAGGTTTAATAACTACCCTAACCCTAATGCGTACCCTAACCCTAACCCCTACCCTAACCCTAACACGTACCCTAATACTAACCTGTACCCTAAACCGAGCCCTAACCCTAACACTAACCCTAACCCTAACCCATACCGTACGCCGTACCCGCACCCCTCCCCGAACCCGTACCCTAAGCCGTACCCTAAGCCTAACCCTAAGCCTAACCCTAACCCTAGGCTACCCTTGACTGCTTCTGCCTCCAATAGATTTCCTAAGCACTAGTGTTTTAAGGAACAGCTTAAAAAGAGAATCCTAATGTGATTTCTTTATAATGGGTGTGTTCCTTATCTTATCCTAGTGTCTAAACTCTTCTCCATGGCTGGACCCCGAAATAATATTCCTTTACGTGCTAAGGGGTATCTAGAGAGTGGGATAGGTTTAATAACTACCCTAACCCTAACGCATACCCTAACCCTAACCCCTACCCTAACCCTAACACGTACCCTAATCCTAACCCGTACCCTAAACCGAGCCCTAACCCTAACACTAACCCTAACCCTAACCCTAACCCATACCCTACGCCGTACCCGAACCCCTCCCCGAACCCATTCCCCAAGCCGTACCCTAAACCTAACCCTAAGCCTAACCCTAACCCTAGGCTACCCTTGACTGCTTCTGCCTCCAATAGATTTCCTAAGCACTAGTGTTTTAAGGAACAGCTTAAAAAGAGAATCCTAATGTGATTTCTTTATAATGGGTGTGTTCCTTATCTTATCCTAGTGTCTAAATTCTTCTCCATGGCTGGAACCCCAAATAATATTCCTTTACGTGCTAAGGGGTATCTAGAGAGTGGGATAGGTTTACTAACTACCCTAACTCTAACGCGTACCCTAACCCTAACCCCTACCCTAAACCTAACACGTACCCTAATCCTAACCGTACCCTAAACCGAGCCCTAACCCTAACACTAACCCTAACCCTAACCCTAACCCATACCCTACGCCGTACCCGAAACCCTCCCCGAACCCGTACCCTAAGCCGTACCCTAAGCCTAACCCTAAGCCTAACCCTAACCCTAGGCTACCCTTGACTGCTTCTGCCTCCAATAGATTTCCTAAGCACTACTGTTTTAAGGAACAGCTTAAAAAGAGAATCCTAATGTGATGTCTTTATAATGGGTGTGTTCCTTATCTTATCCTAGTGTCTAAACTCTTCTCCATGGCTGGACCCCCAAATAATATTCCTTTACGTGCTAAGGGGTATCTAAAGAGTGGGATAGGTTTAATAACTACCCTAACCCTAACGCGTACCCTAACCCTAACCCCTACCCTAACCCTAACACGTACCCTAATCCTAACCCGTACCCTAAACCGAGCCCTAACCCTAACACTAACCCTAACCCTAACCCTAACCCATACCCTACGCCGTACCCGAAACCCTCCCCGAACCCGTACCCTACGCCGTACCCTAAGCCTAACCCTAAGCCTAACCCTAACCCTAGGCTACCTTTGACTGCTTCTGCCTCCAATAGATTTCCTAAGCACTAGTGTTTTAAGGAACAGCTTAAAAAGAGAATCCTAATGTGATTTCTTTATAATGGGTGTGTTTCTTATCTTATCCTAGTGTCTAAACTCTTCTCCATGGCTGGACCCTCAAATAATATTCCTTTACGTGCTAAGGGGTATCTAGAGAGTGGGATAGGTTTAATAACTACCCTAACCCTAACGCGTACCCTAACCCTAACCCCTACCCTAACCCTAACACGTACCCTAATACTAACCTGTACCCTAAACCGAGCCCTAACCCTAACCCTAACCCTAACCCTAACCCATACCCTACGCCGTACCCGCACCCCTCCCCGAACCCGTACCCTAAGCCGTACCCTAAGCCTAACCCTAAGCCTAACCCTAACCCTAGGCTACCCTTGACTGCTTCTGCCTCCAATAGATTTCCTAAGCACTAGTGTTTTAAGGAACAGCTTAAAAAGAGAATCCTAATGTGATTTCTTTATAATGGGTGTGTTCCGTATCTTATCCTAGTGTCTAAACTCTTCTCCATGGCTGGACCCTCAAATAATATTCCTTTACGTGCTAAGGGGTATCTAGAGAGTGGGATAGGTTTAATAACTACCCTAACCCTAACGCGTACCCTAACCCTAACCCCTACCCTAACCCTAACACGTACCCTAATACTAACCTGTACCCTAAACCGAGCCCTAACCCTAACACTAACCCTAACCCTAACCCTAACCCATACCCTACGCCGTACCCGCACCCCTCCCCGAACCCGTACCCTAAGCCGTACCCTAAGCCTAACCCTAAGCCTAACCCTAACCCTAGGCTACCCTTGACTGCTTCTGCCTCCAATAGATTTCCTAAGCACTAGTGTTTTAAGGAACAGCTTAAAAAGGGAATCCTAATGTGATTTCTTTATAATGGGTGTGTTCCTTATCTTATCCTAGTGTCTAAACTCTTCTCCATGGCTGGACCCCCAAATAATATTCCTTTACGTGCTAAGGGGTATCTAGAGAGTGGGATAGGTTTAATAACTACCCTAACCCTAACGCATACCCTAACCCTAACCCCTACCCTAACCCTAACACGTACCCTAATCCTAACCCGTACCCTAAACCGAGCCCTAACCCTAACACTAACCCTAACCCTAACCCTAACCCATACCCTACGCCGTACCCGAACCCCTCCCCGAACCCATTCCCCAAGCCGTACCCTAAACCTAACCCTAAGCCTAACCCTAACCCTAGGCTACCCTTGACTGCTTCTGCCTCCAATAGATTTCCTAAGCACTAGTGTTTTAAGGAACAGCTTAAAAAGAGAATCCTAATGTGATTTCTTTATAATGGGTGTGTTCCTTATCTTATCCTAGTGTCTAAACTCTTCTCCATGGCTGCACCCCCAAATAATATTGCCTTACGTGCTAAGGGGTATCTAGAGAGTGGGATAGGTTTAATAACTACCCTAAACCTAATGCGTACTCTAACCCTAACCCCTACCCTAACACTAACACGTACCCTAATCCTAACCCGTACCCTAAACCGAGCCCTAACCCTAACACTAACACTAACCCTAACCCTAACCCATACCCTACGCCGTACCTGAACCCCTCCCCAAACCCGTACCCTAAGCCGTACCCTAAGCCTAACCCTAAGCCTAACACTTACCATAGGCAACCCTTGACTGCTTCTGCCTCCAATAGATTTCCTAAGCACTAGTGTTTTAAGCAACAGCTTAAAAAGAGAATCCTAATGTGATTTCTTTATAATGGGTGTGTTCCTTATCTTATCCTAGTGTCTAAATTCTTCTCCATGGCTGGAACCCCAAATAATATTCCTTTACGTGCTAAGGGGTATCTAGAGAGTGGGATAGGTTTACTAACTACCCTAACCCTAACGCGTACCCTAACCCTAACCCCTACCCTAAACCTAACACGTACCCTAATCCTAACCGTACCCTAAACCGAGCCCTAACCCTAACACTAACCCTAACCCTAACCCTAACCCATACCCTACGCCGTACCCGAAACCCTCCCCGAACCCGTACCCTAAGCCGTACCCTAAGCCTAACCCTAAGCCTAACCCTAACCCTAGGCTACCCTTGACTGCTTCTGCCTCCAATAGATTTCCTAAGCACTAGTGTTTTAAGGAACAGCTTAAAAAGAGAATCCTAATGTGATTTCTTTATAATGGGTGTGTTCCTTATCTTATCCTAGTGTCTAAACTCTTCTCCATGGCTGGACCCCCAAATAATATTCCTTTACGTGCTAAGGGGTATCTAGAGAGTGGGATAGGTTTAATAACTACCCTAACCCTAACGCGTACCCTAACCCTAACCCCTACCCTAACCCTAACACTTACCCTAATCCTAACCCGTACCCTAAACCGAGGCCTAACCCTAACACTAACCCTAACCCTAACCCTAACCCATACCCTACGCCGTACCCGAAACCCTCCACGAACCCGTACCCTAAGCCGTACCCTAAGCCTAACCCTAAGCCTAACCCTAACCCTAGGCTACCCTTGACTGCTTCTGCCTCCAATAGATTTCCTAAGCACTAGTGTTTTAAGGAACAGCTTAAAAAGAGAATCCTAATGTGATTTCTTTATAATGGGTGTGTTCCTTATCTTATCCTAGTGTCTAAACTCTTCTCCATGGCTGGACCCTCAAATAATATTCCTTTACGTGCTAAGGGGTATCTAGAGAGTGGGATAGGTTTAATAACTACCCTAACCCTAATGCGTACCCTAACCCTAACCCCTACCCTAACCCTAACACGTACCCTAATACTAACCTGTACCCTAAACCGAGCCCTAACCCTAACACTAACCCTAACCCTAACCCATACCGTACGCCGTACCCGCACCCCTCCCCGAACCCGTACCCTAAGCCGTACCCTAAGCCTAACCCTAAGCCTAACCCTAACCCTAGGCTACCCTTGACTGCTTCTGCCTCCAATAGATTTCCTAAGCACTAGTGTTTTAAGGAACAGCTTAAAAAGAGAATCCTAATGTGATTTCTTTATAATGGGTGTGTTCCTTATCTTATCCTAGTGTCTAAACTCTTCTCCATGGCTGGACCCCCAAATAATATTCCTTTACGTGCTAAGGGGTATCTAGAGAGTGGGATAGGTTTACTAACTACCCTAACCCTAACGCGTACCCTAACCCTAACCCCTACCCTAAACCTAACACGTACCCTAATCCTAACCCGTACCCTAAACCGAGCCCTAACCCTAACACTAACCCTAACACTAACCCTAACCCATACCCTACGCCGTACCCGAAACCCTCCCCGAACTCGTACCCTAAGCCGTACCCTAAGCCTAACCCTAAGCCTAACCCTAACCCTAGGCTACCCTTGACTGCTTCTGCCTCCAATAGATTTCCTAAGCACTAGTGTTTTAAGGAACAGCTTAAAAAGAGAATCCTAATGTGATTTCTTTATAATGGGTGTATTCCTTATCTTATCCTAGTGTCTAAACTTTTCTCCATGGCTGGACCCTCAAATAATATTCCTTTACGTGCTAAGGGGTATCTAGAGATTGGGATAGGTTTAATAACTACCCTAACCCTAACGCGTACCCTAACCCTAACCCCTACCCTAACCCTAACACGTACCCTAATCCTAACCCGTACCCTAAACCGAGCCCTAACCCTAACACTAACCCTAACCCTAACCCTAACCCATACCCTACGCCGTACCCGCACCCCTCCCTGAACCCGTACCCTAAGCCGTACCCTAAGCCTAACCCTAAGCCTAACCCTAACCCTAGGCTACCCTTGACTGCTTCTGCCTCCAATAGATTTCCTAAGCACTAGTGTTTTAACGAACAGCTTAAAAAGAGAATCCTAAAGTGATTTCTTTATAATGGGTGTGTTCCTTATCTTATCCTAGTGTCTAAACTCTTCTCCATGGCTGGACCCCCAAATAATATTCCTTTACGTGCTAAGGGGTATCTAGAGAGTGGGATAGGTTTAATAACTACCCTAACCCTAACGCGTACCCTAACCCTAACCCCTACCCTAACCCTAACACGTACCCTAATCCTAACCCGTACCCTAAACCGAGCCCTAACCCTAACACTAACCCTAACCCTAACCCATACCCTACGCCGTACCCGAAACCCTCCCCGAACCCGTACCCTAAGCCTTACCCTAAGCCTCACCCTAAGCCTAACCTTATCCTAGGCTACCCTTGACTGCTTCTGCCTCCAATAGATTTCCTAAGCACTAGTGTTTTAAGGAACAGCTTAAAAAGAGAATCCTAATGTGATTTCTTTATAATGGGTGTGTTCCTTATCTTATCCTAGTGTCTAAACTCTTCTCCATGGCTGCACCCCCAAATAATATTGCCTTACGTGCTAAGGGGTATCTAGAGAGTGGGATAGGTTTAATAACTACCCTAAACCTAATGCGTACTCTAACCCTAACCCCTACCCTAACACTAACACGTACCCTAATCCTAACCCGTACCCTAAACCGAGCCCTAACCCTAACACTAACACTAACCCTAACCCTAACCCATACCCTATGCCGTACCTGACCCCCTCCCCAAACCCGTACCCTAAGCCGTACCCTAAGCCTAACCCTAAGCCTAACACTAACCCTAGGCTACCCTTGACTGCTTCTGCCTCCAATAGATTTCCTAAGCACTAGTGTTTTAAGCAACAGCTTAAAAAGAGAATCCTAATGTGATTTCTTTATAATGGGTGTGTTCCTTATCTTATCCTAGTGTCTAAATTCTTCTCCATGGCTGGAACCCCAAATAATATTCCTTTACGTGCTAAGGGGTATCTAGAGAGTGGGATAGGTTTACTAACTACCCTAACCCTAACGCGTACCCTAACCCTAACCCCTACCCTAACCCTAACACGTACCCTAATCCTAACCCGTACCCTAAACCGAGCCCTAACCCTAACAATAACCCTAACCCTAAACCTAACCCATACCCTACGCCGTACCCGAAACCCTCCCCGATCCCGTACCCTAAGCCGTACCCTAAGCCTAACCCTAAGCCTAACCCTAACCCTAGGTTACCCTTGACTGCTTCTGCCTCCAATAGATTTCCTAAGCACTAGTGTTTTAAGGAACAGCTTAAAAAGAGAATCCTAATGTGATTTCTTTATAATGGGTGTGTTCCTTATCTTATCCTAGTGTCTAAACTCTTCTCCATGGCTGGACCCTCAAATAATATTCCTTTACGTGCTAAGGGGTATCTAGAGAGTGGGATAGGTTTAATAACTACCCTAACCCTAACGCGTACCCTAACCCTAACCCCTACCCTAACCCTAACACGTACCCTAATCCTAACCCGTACCCTAAACCGAGCCCTAACCCTAACACTAACCCTAACCCTAACCCTAACCCATACCCTACGCCGTACCCGCACCCCTCCCTGAACCCGTACCCTAAGCCGTACCCTAAGCCTAACCCTAAGCCTAACCCTAACCCTAGGCTACCCTTGACTGCTTCTGCCTCCAATAGATTTCCTAAGCACTAGTGTTTTAACGAACAGCTTAAAAAGAGAATCCTAAAGTGATTTCTTTATAATGGGTGTGTTCCTTATCTTATCCTAGTGTCTAAACTCTTCTCCATGGCTGGACCCCCAAATAATATTCCTTTACGTGCTAAGGGGTATCTAGAGAGTGGGATAGGTTTAATAACTACCCTAACCCTAACGCGTACCCTAACCCTAACCCCTACCCTAACCCTAACACGTACCCTAATCCTAACCCGTACCCTAAACCGAGCCCTAACCCTAACACTAACCCTAACCCTAACCCATACCCTACGCCGTACCCGAAACCCTCCCCGAACCCGTACCCTAAGCCGTACCCTAAGCCTCACCCTAAGCCTAACCTTATCCTAGGCTACCCTTGACTGCTTCTGCCTCCAATAGATTTCCTAAGCACTAGTGTTTTAAGGAACAGCTTAAAAAGAGAATCCTAATGTGATTTCTTTATAATGGGTGTGTTCCTTATCTTATCCTAGTGTCTAAACTCTTCTCCATGGCTGGACCCCCAAATAATATTCCTTTACGTGCTAAGGGGTATCTAGAGAGTGGGATAGGTTTAATAACTACCCTAACCCTAACGCGTACCCTAACCCTAACCCCTACCCTAACCCTAACACGTACCCTAATCCTAACCCGTACCCTAAACCGAGCCCTAACCCTAACAATAACCCTAACCCTAACCCTAACCCATACCCTACGCCGTACCCGAAACCCTCCCCGAACCCGTACCCTAAGCCGTACCCTAAGCCTAACCCTAAGCCTAACCCTAACCCTAGGTTACCCTTGACTGCTTCTGCCTCCAATAGATTTCCTAAGCACTAGTGTTTTAAGGAACAGCTTAAAAAGAGAATCCTAATGTGATTTCTTTATAATGGGTGTGTTCCTTATCTTATCCTAGTGTCTAAACTCTTCTCCATGGCTGGACCCTCAAATAATATTCCTTTACGTGCTAAGGGGTATCTAGAGAGTGGGATAGGTTTAATAACTACCCTAACCCTAACGCGTACCCTAACCCTAACCCCTACCCTAACCCTAACACGTACCCTAATACTAACCTGTACCCTAAACCGAGCCCTAACCCTAACACTAACCCTAACCCTAACCCATACCCTACGCCGTACCCGCACCGCTCCCCGAACCCGTACCCTAAGCCGTACCCTAAGCCTAACCCTAAGCCTAACCCTAACCCTAGGCTACCCTTGACTGCTTCTGCCTCCAATAGATTTCCTAAGCACTAGTGTTTTAAGGAACAGCTTAAAAAGAGAATCCTAATGTGATTTCTTTATAATGGGTGTGTTCCTTATCTTATCCTAGTGTCTAAACTCTTCTCCATGGCTGGACCCCCAAATAATATTCCTTTACGTGCTAAGGGGTATCTAGAGAGTGGGATAGGTTTAATAACTACCCTAACCCTAACGCATACCCTAACCCTAAACCCTACCCTAACCCTAACACGTACCCTAATCCTAACCCGTACCCTAAACCGAGCCCTAACCCTAACACTAACCCTAACCCTAACCCTAACCCATACCCTACGCCGTACCCGAACCCCTCCCCGAACCCATTCCCCAAGCCGTACCCTAAACCTAACCCTAAGCCTAACCCTAACCCTAGGCTACCCTTGACTGCTTCTGCCTCCAATAGATTTCCTAAGCACTAGTGTTTTAAGGAACAGCTTAAAAAGAGAATCCTAATGTGATTTCTTTATAATGGGTGTGTTCCTTATCTTATCCTAGTGTCTAAACTCTTCTCCATGGCTGGACCCCCAAATAATATTCCTTTACGTGCTAAGGGGTATCTAAAGAGTGGGATAGGTTTAATAACTACCCTAACCCTAACGCGTACCCTAACCCTAACCCCTACCCTAACCCTAACACGTACCCTAATCCTAACCCGTACCCTAAACCGAGCCCTAACCCTAACACTAACCCTAACCCTAACCCTAACCCATACCCTACGCCGTACCCGAAACCCTCCCCGAACCCGTACCCTAAGCCGTACCCTAAGCCTAACCCTAAGCCTAACCCTAACCCTAGGCTACCTTTGACTGCTTCTGCCTCCAATAGATTTCCTAAGCACTAGTGTTTTAAGGAACAGCTTAAAAAGAGAATCCTAATGTGATTTCTTTATAATGGGTGTGTTCCTTATCTTATCCTAGTGTCTAAACTCTTCTCCATGGCTGGACCCCCAAATAATATTCCTTTACGTGCTAAGGGGGAGCTAGAGAGTGGGATAGGTTTACTAACTACCCTAGCCCTAACGCGTAACCTAACCCTAACCCCTACCCTAAACCTAACACGTTCCCTAATCCTAACCCGTACCCTAAACCGAGCCCTAACCCTAACACTAACCCTAACCCAAACCCTACGCCGTACACGAACACCTCCCCGAACCCATACCCCAAGCCGTACCCTAACCCTAACCCTAAGCCTAACCCTAACCCTAGGCTACCCTTGACTGCTTCTGCCTCCAATAGATTTCCTAAGCACTACTGTTTTAAGGAACAGCTTAAAAAGAGAATCCTAAAGTGATTTCTTTATAATGGGTGTGTTCCTTATCTTATCCTAGTGTCTAAACTCTTCTCCATGGCTGGACCCTCAAATAATATTCCTTTACGTGCTAAGGGGTATCTAGAGAGTGGGATAGGTTTAATAACTACCCTAACCCTAACGCGTACCCTAACCCTAAACCCTACCCTAACCCTAACACGTACCCTAATACTAACCTGTACCCTAAACCGAGCCCTAACCCTAACACTAACCCTAACCCTAACCCATACCCTACGCCGTACCCGCACCCCTCCCCGAACCCGTACCCTAAGCCGTACCCTAAGCCTAACCCTAAGCCTAACCCTAACCCTAGGCTACCCTTGACTGCTTCTGCCTCCAATAGATTTCCTAAGCACTAGTGTTTTAAGGAACAGCTTAAAAAGAGAATCCTAATGTGATTTCTTTATAATGGGTGTGTTCCTTATCTTATCCTAGTGTCTAAACTCTTCTCCATGGCTGGACCCCCAAATAATATTCCTTTACGTGCTAAGGGGTATCTAGAGAGTGGGATAGGTTTAATAACTACCCTAACCCTAACGCATACCCTAACCCTAAACCCTACCCTAACCCTAACACGTACCCTAATCCTAACCCGTACCCTAAACCGAGCCCTAACCCTAACACTAACCCTAACCCTAACCCTAACCCATACCCTACGCCGTACCCGAACCCCTCCCCGAACCCATTCCCCAAGCCGTACCCTAAACCTAACCCTAAGCCTAACCCTAACCCTAGGCTACCCTTGACTGCTTCTGCCTCCAATAGATTTCCTAAGCACTAGTGTTTTAAGGAACAGCTTAAAAAGAGAATCCTAATGTGATTTCTTTATAATGGGTGTGTTCCTTATCTTATCCTAGTGTCTAAACTCTTCTCCATGGCTGGACCCCCAAATAATATTCCTTTACGTGCTAAGGGGTATCTAAAGAGTGGGATAGGTTTAATAACTACCCTAACCCTAACGCGTACCCTAACCCTAACCCCTACCCTAACCCTAACACGTACCCTAATCCTAACCCGTACCCTAAACCGAGCCCTAACCCTAACACTAACCCTAACCCTAACCCTAACCCATACCCTACGCCGTACCCGAAACCCTCCCCGAACCCGTACCCTAAGCCGTACCCTAAGCCTAACCCTAAGCCTAACCCTAACCCTAGGCTACCTTTGACTGCTTCTGCCTCCAATAGATTTCCTAAGCACTAGTGTTTTAAGGAACAGCTTAAAAAGAGAATCCTAATGTGATTTCTTTATAATGGGTGTGTTCCTTATCTTATCCTAGTGTCTAAACTCTTCTCCATGGCTGGACCCCCAAATAATATTCCTTTACGTGCTAAGGGGGAGCTAGAGAGTGGGATAGGTTTACTAACTACCCTAGCCCTAACTCGTAACCTAACCCTAACCCCTACCCTAAACCTAACACGTTCCCTAATCCTAACCCGTACCCTAAACCGAGCCCTAACCCTAACACTAACCCTAACCCAAACCCTACGCCGTACACGAACACCTCCCCGAACCCATACCCCAAGCCGTACCCTAACCCTAACCCTAAGCCTAACCCTAACCCTAGGCTACCCTTGACTGCTTCTGCCTCCAATAGATTTCCTAAGCACTACTGTTTTAAGGAACAGCTTAAAAAGAGAATCCTAAAGTGATTTCTTTATAATGGGTGTGTTCCTTATCTTATCCTAGTGTCTAAACTCTTCTCCATGGCTGGACCCCCAAATAATATTCCTTTACGTGCTAAGGGGTATCTAGAGAGTGGGATAGGTTTAATAACTACCCTAACCCTAACGCGTACCCTAACCCTAACCCCTACCCTAACCCTAACACGTACCCTAATCCTAACCCGTACCCTAAACCGAGCCCTAACCCTAACACTAACCCTAACACTAACCCTAACCCATACCCTACGCCGTACCCGAAACCCTCCCCGAACTCGTACCCTAAGCCGTACCCTAAGCCTAACCCTAAGCCTAACCCTAACCCTAGGCTACCCTTGACTGCTTCTGCCTCCAATAGATTTCCTAAGCACTAGTGTTTTAAGGAACAGCTTAAAAAGAGAATCCTAATGTGATTTCTTTATAATGGGTGTATTCCTTATCTTATCCTAGTGTCTAAATTTTTCTCCATGGCTGGACCCTCAAATAATATTCCTTTACGTGCTAAGGGGTATCTAGAGATTGGGATAGGTTTAATAACTACCCTAACCCTAACGCGTACCCTAACCCTAACCCCTACCCTAACCCTAACACGTACCCTAATCCTAACCCGTACCCTAAACCGAGCCCTAACCCTAACACTAACCCTAACCCTAACCCTAACCCATACCCTACGCCGTACCCGCACCCCTCCCTGAACCCGTACCCTAAGCCGTACCCTAAGCCTAACCCTAAGCCTAACCCTAACCCTAGGCTACCCTTGACTGCTTCTGCCTCCAATAGATTTCCTAAGCACTAGTGTTTTAACGAACAGCTTAAAAAGAGAATCCTAAAGTGATTTCTTTATAATGGGTGTGTTCCTTATCTTATCCTAGTGTCTAAACTCTTCTCCATGGCTGGACCCCCAAATAATATTCCTTTACGTGCTAAGGGGTATCTAGAGAGTGGGATAGGTTTAATAACTACCCTAACCCTAACGCGTACCCTAACCCTAACCCCTACCCTAACCCTAACACGTACCCTAATCCTAACCCGTACCCTAAACCGAGCCCTAACCCTAACACTAACCCTAACCCTAACCCATACCCTACGCCGTACCCGAAACCCTCCCCGAACCCGTACCCTAAGCCGTACCCTAAGCCTCACCCTAAGCCTAACCTTATCCTAGGCTACCCTTGACTGCTTCTGCCTCCAATAGATTTCCTAAGCACTAGTGTTTTAAGGAACAGCTTAAAAAGAGAATCCTAATGTGATTTCTTTATAATGGGTGTGTTCCTTATCTTATCCTAGTGTCTAAACTCTTCTCCATGGCTGCACCCCCAAATAATATTGCCTTACGTGCTAAGGGGTATCTAGAGAGTGGGATAGGTTTAATAACTACCCTAAACCTAATGCGTACTCTAACCCTAACCCCTACCCTAACACTAACACGTACCCTAATCCTAACCCGTACCCTAAACCGAGCCCTAACCCTAACACTAACACTAACCCTAACCCTAACCCATACCCTATGCCGTACCTGAACCCCTCCCCAAACCCGTACCCTAAGCCGTACCCTAAGCCTAACCCTAAGCCTAACACTAACCCTAGGCTACCCTTGACTGCTTCTGCCTCCAATAGATTTCCTAAGCACTAGTGTTTTAAGCAACAGCTTAAAAAGAGAATCCTAATGTGATTTCTTTATAATGGGTGTGTTCCTTATCTTATCCTAGTGTCTAAATTCTTCTCCATGGCTGGAACCCCAAATAATATTCCTTTACGTGCTAAGGGGTATCTAGAGAGTGGGATAGGTTTACTAACTACCCTAACCCTAACGCGTACCCTAACCCTAACCCCTACCCTAACCCTAACACGTACCCTAATCCTAACCCGTACCCTAAACCGAGCCCTAACCCTAACAATAACCCTAACCCTAACCCTAACCCATACCCTACGCCGTACCCGAAACCCTCCCCGATCCCGTACCCTAAGCCGTACCCTAAGCCTAACCCTAAGCCTAACCCTAACCCTAGGTTACCCTTGACTGCTTCTGCCTCCAATAGATTTCCTAAGCACTAGTGTTTTAAGGAACAGCTTAAAAAGAGAATCCTAATGTGATTTCTTTATAATGGGTGTGTTCCTTATCTTATCCTAGTGTCTAAACTCTTCTCCATGGCTGGACCCTCAAATAATATTCCTTTACGTGCTAAGGGGTATCTAGAGAGTGGGATAGGTTTAATAACTACCCTAACCCTAACGCGTACCCTAACCCTAACCCCTACCCTAACCCTAACACGTACCCTAATCCTAACCCGTACCCTAAACCGAGCCCTAACCCTAACACTAACCCTAACCCTAACCCTAACCCATACCCTACGCCGTACCCGCACCCCTCCCTGAACCCGTACCCTAAGCCGTACCCTAAGCCTAACCCTAAGCCTAACCCTAACCCTAGGCTACCCTTGACTTCTTCTGCCTCCAATAGATTTCCTAAGCACTAGTGTTTTAACGAACAGCTTAAAAAGAGAATCCTAAAGTGATTTCTTTATAATGGGTGTGTTCCTTATCTTATCCTAGTGTCTAAACTCTTCTCCATGGCTGGACCCCCAAATAATATTCCTTTACGTGCTAAGGGGTATCTAGAGAGTGGGATAGGTTTAATAACTACCCTAACCCTAACGCGTACCCTAACCCTAACCCCTACCCTAACCCTAACACGTACCCTAATCCTAACCCGTACCCTAAACCGAGCCCTAACCCTAACACTAACCCTAACCCTAACCCATACCCTACGCCGTACCCGAAACCCTCCCCGAACCCGTACCCTAAGCCGTACCCTAAGCCTCACCCTAAGCCTAACCTTATCCTAGGCTACCCTTGACTGCTTCTGCCTCCAATAGATTTCCTAAGCACTAGTGTTTTAAGGAACAGCTTAAAAAGAGAATCCTAATGTGATTTCTTTATAATGGGTGTGTTCCTTATCTTATCCTAGTGTCTAAACTCTTCTCCATGGCTGGACCCCCAAATAATATTCCTTTACGTGCTAAGGGGTATCTAGAGAGTGGGATAGGTTTAATAACTACCCTAACCCTAACGCGTACCCTAACCCTAACCCCTACCCTAACCCTAACACGTACCCTAATCCTAACCCGTACCCTAAACCGAGCCCTAACCCTAACAATAACCCTAACCCTAACCCTAACCCATACCCTACGCCGTACCCGAAACCCTCCCCGAACCCGTACCCTAAGCCGTACCCTAAGCCTAACCCTAAGCCTAACCCTAACCCTAGGTTACCCTTGACTGCTTCTGCCTCCAATAGATTTCCTAAGCACTAGTGTTTTAAGGAACAGCTTAAAAAGAGAATCCTAATGTGATTTCTTTATAATGGGTGTGTTCCTTATCTTATCCTAGTGTCTAAACTCTTCTCCATGGCTGGACCCTCAAATAATATTCCTTTACGTGCTAAGGGGTATCTAGAGAGTGGGATAGGTTTAATAACTACCCTAACCCTAACGCGTACCCTAACCCTAACCCCTACCCTAACCCTAACACGTACCCTAATACTAACCTGTACCCTAAACCGAGCCCTAACCCTAACACTAACCCTAACCCTAACCCATACCCTACGCCGTACCCGCACCCCTCCCCGAACCCGTACCCTAAGCCGTACCCTAAGCCTAACCCTAAGCCTAACCCTAACCCTAGGCTACCCTTGACTGCTTCTGCCTCCAATAGATTTCCTAAGCACTAGTGTTTTAAGGAACAGCTTAAAAAGAGAATCCTAATGTGATTTCTTTATAATGGGTGTGTTCCTTATCTTATCCTAGTGTCTAAACTCTTCTCCATGGCTGGACCCCCAAATAATATTCCTTTACGTGCTAAGGGGTATCTAGAGAGTGGGATAGGTTTAATAACTACCCTAACCCTAACGCATACCCTAACCCTAAACCCTACCCTAACCCTAACACGTACCCTAATCCTAACCCGTACCCTAAACCGAGCCCTAACCCTAACACTAACCCTAACCCTAACCCTAACCCATACCCTACGCCGTACCCGAACCCCTCCCCGAACCCATTCCCCAAGCCGTACCCTAAACCTAACCCTAAGCCTAACCCTAACCCTAGGCTACCCTTGACTGCTTCTGCCTCCAATAGATTTCCTAAGCACTAGTGTTTTAAGGAACAGCTTAAAAAGAGAATCCTAATGTGATTTCTTTATAATGGGTGTGTTCCTTATCTTATCCTAGTGTCTAAACTCTTCTCCATGGCTGGACCCCCAAATAATATTCCTTTACGTGCTAAGGGGTATCTAAAGAGTGGGATAGGTTTAATAACTACCCTAACCCTAACGCGTACCCTAACCCTAACCCCTACCCTAACCCTAACACGTACCCTAATCCTAACCCGTACCCTAAACCGAGCCCTAACCCTAACACTAACCCTAACCCTAACCCTAACCCATACCCTACGCCGTACCCGAAACCCTCCCCGAACCCGTACCCTAAGCCGTACCCTAAGCCTAACCCTAAGCCTAACCCTAACCCTAGGCTACCTTTGACTGCTTCTGCCTCCAATAGATTTCCTAAGCACTAGTGTTTTAAGGAACAGCTTAAAAAGAGAATCCTAATGTGATTTCTTTATAATGGGTGTGTTCCTTATCTTATCCTAGTGTCTAAACTCTTCTCCATGGCTGGACCCCCAAATAATATTCCTTTACGTGCTAAGGGGGAGCTAGAGAGTGGGATAGGTTTACTAACTACCCTAGCCCTAACGCGTAACCTAACCCTAACCCCTACCCTAAACCTAACACGTTCCCTAATCCTAACCCGTACCCTAAACCGAGCCCTAACCCTAACACTAACCCTAACCCAAACCCTACGCCGTACACGAACACCTCCCCGAACCCATACCCCAAGCCGTACCCTAACCCTAACCCTAAGCCTAACCCTAACCCTAGGCTACCCTTGACTGCTTCTGCCTCCAATAGATTTCCTAAGCACTACTGTTTTAAGGAACAGCTTAAAAAGAGAATCCTAAAGTGATTTCTTTATAATGGGTGTGTTCCTTATCTTATCCTAGTGTCTAAACTCTTCTCCATGGCTGGACCCCCAAATAATATTCCTTTACGTGCTAAGGGGTATCTAGAGAGTGGGATAGGTTTAATAACTACCCTAACCCTAACGCGTACCCTAACCCTAACCCCTACCCTAACCCTAACACGTACCCTAATCCTAACCCGTACCCTAAACCGAGCCCTAACCCTAACACTAACCCTAACACTAACCCTAACCCATACCCTACGCCGTACCCGAAACCCTCCCCGAACTCGTACCCTAAGCCGTACCCTAAGCCTAACCCTAAGCCTAACCCTAACCCTAGGCTACCCTTGACTGCTTCTGCCTCCAATAGATTTCCTAAGCACTAGTGTTTTAAGGAACAGCTTAAAAAGAGAATCCTAATGTGATTTCTTTATAATGGGTGTATTCCTTATCTTATCCTAGTGTCTAAACTTTTCTCCATGGCTGGACCCTCAAATAATATTCCTTTACGTGCTAAGGGGTATCTAGAGATTGGGATAGGTTTAATAACTACCCTAACCCTAACGCGTACCCTAACCCTAACCCCTACCCTAACCCTAACACGTACCCTAATCCTAACCCGTACCCTAAACCGAGCCCTAACCCTAACACTAACCCTAACCCTAACCCTAACCCATACCCTACGCCGTACCCGCACCCCTCCCTGAACCCGTACCCTAAGCCGTACCCTAAGCCTAACCCTAAGCCTAACCCTAACCCTAGGCTACCCTTGACTGCTTCTGCCTCCAATAGATTTCCTAAGCACTAGTGTTTTAACGAACAGCTTAAAAAGAGAATCCTAAAGTGATTTCTTTATAATGGGTGTGTTCCTTATCTTATCCTAGTGTCTAAACTCTTCTCCATGGCTGGACCCCCAAATAATATTCCTTTACGTGCTAAGGGGTATCTAGAGAGTGGGATAGGTTTAATAACTACCCTAACCCTAACGCGTACCCTAACCCTAACCCCTACCCTAACCCTAACACGTACCCTAATCCTAACCCGTACCCTAAACCGAGCCCTAACCCTAACACTAACCCTAACCCTAACCCATACCCTACGCCGTACCCGAAACCCTCCCCGAACCCGTACCCTAAGCCGTACCCTAAGCCTCACCCTAAGCCTAACCTTATCCTAGGCTACCCTTGACTGCTTCTGCCTCCAATAGATTTCCTAAGCACTAGTGTTTTAAGGAACAGCTTAAAAAGAGAATCCTAATGTGATTTCTTTATAATGGGTGTGTTCCTTATCTTATCCTAGTGTCTAAACTCTTCTCCATGGCTGCACCCCCAAATAATATTGCCTTACGTGCTAAGGGGTATCTAGAGAGTGGGATAGGTTTAATAACTACCCTAAACCTAATGCGTACTCTAACCCTAACCCCTACCCTAACACTAACACGTACCCTAATCCTAACCCGTACCCTAAACCGAGCCCTAACCCTAACACTAACACTAACCCTAACCCTAACCCATACCCTATGCCGTACCTGAACCCCTCCCCAAACCCGTACCCTAAGCCGTACCCTAAGCCTAACCCTAAGCCTAACACTAACCCTAGGCTACCCTTGACTGCTTCTGCCTCCAATAGATTTCCTAAGCACTAGTGTTTTAAGCAACAGCTTAAAAAGAGAATCCTAATGTGATTTCTTTATAATGGGTGTGTTCCTTATCTTATCCTAGTGTCTAAATTCTTCTCCATGGCTGGAACCCCAAATAATATTCCTTCACGTGCTAAGGGGTATCTAGAGAGTGGGATAGGTTTACTAACTACCCTAACCCTAACGCGTACCCTAACCCTAACCCCTACCCTAACCCTAACACGTACCCTAATCCTAACCCGTACCCTTAACCGAGCCCTAACCCTAACAATAACCCTAACCCTAACCCTAACCCATACCCTACGCCGTACCCGAAACCCTCCCCGATCCCGTACCCTAAGCCGTACCCTAAGCCTAACCCTAAGCCTAACCCTAACCCTAGGTTACCCTTGACTGCTTCTGCCTCCAATAGATTTCCTAAGCACTAGTGTTTTAAGGAACAGCTTAAAAAGAGAATCCTAATGTGATTTCTTTATAATGGGTGTGTTCCTTATCTTATCCTAGTGTCTAAACTCTTCTCCATGGCTGGACCCTCAAATAATATTCCTTTACGTGCTAAGGGGTATCTAGAGAGTGGGATAGGTTTAATAACTACCCTAACCCTAACGCGTACCCTAACCCTAACCCCTACCCTAACCCTAACACGTACCCTAATCCTAACCCGTACCCTAAACCGAGCCCTAACCCTAACACTAACCCTAACCCTAACCCTAACCCATACCCTACGCCGTACCCGCACCCCTCCCTGAACCCGTACCCTAAGCCGTACCCTAAGCCTAACCCTAAGCCTAACCCTAACCCTAGGCTACCCTTGACTTCTTCTGCCTCCAATAGATTTCCTAAGCACTAGTGTTTTAACGAACAGCTTAAAAAGAGAATCCTAAAGTGATTTCTTTATAATGGGTGTGTTCCTTATCTTATCCTAGTGTCTAAACTCTTCTCCATGGCTGGACCCCCAAATAATATTCCTTTACGTGCTAAGGGGTATCTAGAGAGTGGGATAGGTTTAATAACTACCCTAACCCTAACGCGTACCCTAACCCTAACCCCTACCCTAACCCTAACACGTACCCTAATCCTAACCCGTACCCTAAACCGAGCCCTAACCCTAACACTAACCCTAACCCTAACCCATACCCTACGCCGTACCCGAAACCCTCCCCGAACCCGTACCCTAAGCCGTACCCTAAGCCTCACCCTAAGCCTAACCTTATCCTAGGCTACCCTTGACTGCTTCTGCCTCCAATAGATTTCCTAAGCACTAGTGTTTTAAGGAACAGCTTAAAAAGAGAATCCTAATGTGATTTCTTTATAATGGGTGTGTTCCTTATCTTATCCTAGTGTCTAAACTCTTCTCCATGGCTGGACCCCCAAATAATATTCCTTTACGTGCTAAGGGGTATCTAGAGAGTGGGATAGGTTTAATAACTACCCTAACCCTAACGCGTACCCTAACCCTAACCCCTACCCTAACCCTAACACGTACCCTAATCCTAACCCGTACCCTAAACCGAGCCCTAACCCTAACAATAACCCTAACCCTAACCCTAACCCATACCCTACGCCGTACCCGAAACCCTCCCCGAACCCGTACCCTAAGCCGTACCCTAAGCCTAACCCTAAGCCTAACCCTAACCCTAGGTTACCCTTGACTGCTTCTGCCTCCAATAGATTTCCTAAGCACTAGTGTTTTAAGGAACAGCTTAAAAAGAGAATCCTAATGTGATTTCTTTATAATGGGTGTGTTCCTTATCTTATCCTAGTGTCTAAACTCTTCTCCATGGCTGGACCCTCAAATAATATTCCTTTACGTGCTAAGGGGTATCTAGAGAGTGGGATAGGTTTAATAACTACCCTAACCCTAACGCGTACCCTAACCCTAACCCCTACCCTAACCCTAACACGTACCCTAATACTAACCTGTACCCTAAACCGAGCCCTAACCCTAACACTAACCCTAACCCTAACCCATACCCTACGCCGTACCCGCACCCCTCCCCGAACCCGTACCCTAAGCCGTACCCTAAGCCTAACCCTAAGCCTAACCCTAACCCTAGGCTACCCTTGACTGCTTCTGCCTCCAATAGATTTCCTAAGCACTAGTGTTTTAAGGAACAGCTTAAAAAGAGAATCCTAATGTGATTTCTTTATAATGGGTGTGTTCCTTATCTTATCCTAGTGTCTAAACTCTTCTCCATGGCTGGACCCCCAAATAATATTCCTTTACGTGCTAAGGGGTATCTAGAGAGTGGGATAGGTTTAATAACTACCCTAACCCTAACGCATACCCTAACCCTAAACCCTACCCTAACCCTAACACGTACCCTAATCCTAACCCGTACCCTAAACCGAGCCCTAACCCTAACACTAACCCTAACCCTAACCCTAACCCATACCCTACGCCGTACCCGAACCCCTCCCCGAACCCATTCCCCAAGCCGTACCCTAAACCTAACCCTAAGCCTAACCCTAACCCTAGGCTACCCTTGACTGCTTCTGCCTCCAATAGATTTCCTAAGCACTAGTGTTTTAAGGAACAGCTTAAAAAGAGAATCCTAATGTGATTTCTTTATAATGGGTGTGTTCCTTATCTTATCCTAGTGTCTAAACTCTTCTCCATGGCTGGACCCCCAAATAATATTCCTTTACGTGCTAAGGGGTATCTAAAGAGTGGGATAGGTTTAATAACTACCCTAACCCTAACGCGTACCCTAACCCTAACCCCTACCCTAACCCTAACACGTACCCTAATCCTAACCCGTACCCTAAACCGAGCCCTAACCCTAACACTAACCCTAACCCTAACCCTAACCCATACCCTACGCCGTACCCGAAACCCTCCCCGAACCCGTACCCTAAGCCGTACCCTAAGCCTAACCCTAAGCCTAACCCTAACCCTAGGCTACCTTTGACTGCTTCTGCCTCCAATAGATTTCCTAAGCACTAGTGTTTTAAGGAACAGCTTAAAAAGAGAATCCTAATGTGATTTCTTTATAATGGGTGTGTTCCTTATCTTATCCTAGTGTCTAAACTCTTCTCCATGGCTGGACCCTCAAATAATATTCCTTTACGTGCTAAGGGGTATCTAGAGAGTGGGATAGGTTTAATAACTACCCTAACCCTAACGCGTACCCTAACCCTAACCCCTACCCTAACCCTAACACGTACCCTAATACTAACCTGTACCCTAAACCGAGCCCTAACCCTAACCCTAACCCTAACCCTAACCCATACCCTACGCCGTACCCGCACCCCTCCCCGAACCCGTACCCTAAGCCGTACCCTAAGCCTAACCCTAAGCCTAACCCTAACCCTAGGCTACCCTTGACTGCTTCTGCCTCCAATAGATTTCGTAAGCACTAGTGTTTTAAGGAACAGCTTAAAAAGAGAATCCTAATGTGATTTCTTTATAATGGGTGTGTTCCTTATCTTATCCTAGTGTCTAAACTCTTCTCCATGGCTGGACCCCCAAATAATATTCCTTTACGTGCTAAGGGGTATCTAGAGAGTGGGATAGGTTTAATAACTACCCTAACCCTAACGCATACCCTAACCCTAACCCCTACCCTAACCCTAACACGTACCCTAATCCTAACCCGTACCCTAAACCGAGCCCTAACCCTAACACTAACCCTAACCCTAACCCTAACCCATACCCTACGCCGTACCCGAACCCCTCCCCGAACCCATTCCCCAAGCCGTACCCTAAACCTAACCCTAAGCCTAACCCTAACCCTAGGCTACCCTTGACTGCTTCTGCCTCCAATAGATTTCCTAAGCACTAGTGTTTTAAGGAACAGCTTAAAAAGAGAATCCTAATGTGATTTCTTTATAATGGGTGTGTTCCTTATCTTATCCTAGTGTCTAAACTCTTCTCCATGGCTGCACCCCCAAATAATATTGCCTTACGTGCTAAGGGGTATCTAGAGAGTGGGATAGGTTTAATAACTACCCTAACCCTAATGCGTACTCTAACCCTAACCTCTACCCTAACACTAACACGTACCCTAATCCTAACCCGTACCCTAAACCGAGCCCTAACCCTAACACTAACAGTAACCCTAACCCTAACCCATACCCTACGCCGTACCTGAACCCCTCCCCAAACCCGTACTCTAAGTGGTACCCTAAGCCTAACCCTAAGCCTAACACTAACCCTAGGCTACCCTTGACTGCTTCTGCCTCCAATAGATTTCCTAAGCACTAGTGTTTTAAGCAACAGCTTAAAAAGAGAATCCTAATGTGATTTCTTTATAATGGGTGTGTTCCTTATCTTATCCTAGTGTCTAAATTCTTCTCCATGGCTGGAACCCCAAATAATATTCCTTTACGTGCTAAGGGGTATCTAGAGAGTGGGATAGGTTTACTAACTACCCTAACCCTAACGCGTACCCTAACCCTAACCCCTACCCTAAACCTAACACGTACCCTAATCCTAACCGTACCCTAAACCGAGCCCTAACCCTAACACTAACCCTAACCCTAACCCTAACCCATACCCTACGCCGTACCCGCACCCCTCCCCGAACCCGTACCCTAAGCCGTACCCTAAGCCTAACCCTAAGCCTAACCCTAACCCTAGGCTACCCTTGACTGCTTCTGCCTCCAATAGATTTCCTAAGCACTAGTGTTTTAAGGAACAGCTTAAAAAGAGAATCCTAATGTGATTTCTTTATAATGGGTGTGTTCCTTATCTTATCCTAGTGTCTAAACTCTTCTCCATGGCTGGACCCCCAAATAATATTCCTTTACGTGCTAAGGGGTATCTAGAGAGTGGGATAGGTTTAATAACTACCCTAACCCTAACGCATACCCTAACCCTAACCCCTACCCTAAACCTAACACGTACCCTAATCCTAACCGTACCCTAAACCGAGCCCTAACCCTAACACTAACCCTAACCCTAACCCTAACCCATACCCTACGCCGTACCCGCACCCCTCCCCGAACCCGTAACCTAAGCCGTACCCTAAGCCTAACCCTAAGCCTAACCCTAACCCTAGGCTACCCTTGACTGCTTCTGCCTCCAATAGATTTCCTAAGCACTACTGTTTTAAGGAACAGCTTAAAAAGAGAATCCTAATGTGATTTCTTTATAATGGGTGTGTTCCTTATCTTATCCTAGTGTCTAAACTCTTCTCCATGGCTGCACCCCCAAATAATATTCCCTTACGTGCTAAGGGGTATCTAGAGAGTGGGATAGGTTTAATAACTACCCTAACCCTAACGCGTACCCTAACCCTAACCCCTACCCTAACCCTAACACGTACCCTAATCCTAACCTGTACCCTAAACCGAGGCCTAACCCTAACACTAACCCTAACCCTAACCCTAACACATACCCTACGCCGTACCCGAAACCCTCCCCGAACCCGTACCCTAAGCCATACCCTAAACCTAACCCTAAGCCTAACCCTAACCCTAGGCTACCCTTGACTGCTTCTGCCTCCAATTGATTTCCTAAGCAGTAGTGTTTTAAGGAACAGCTTAAAAAGAGAATCCTAATGTGATTTCTTTATAATGGGTGTGTTCCTTATCTTATCCTAGTGTCTAAACTCTTCTCCATGGCTGGACCCCCAAATAATATTCCTTTACGTGCTAAGGGGGAGCTAGAGAGTGGGATAGGTTTACTAACTACCCTAGCCCTAACGCGTAACCTAACCCTAACCCCTACACTAAACCTAACACGTTCCCTAATCCTAACCCGTACCCTAAACCGAGCCCTAACCCTAACACTAACCCTAACCCAAACCCTAACCCATACCCTACGCCGTACACGAACACCTCCCCGAACCCATACCCCAAGCCGTACCCTAACCCTAACCCTAAGCCTAACCCTAACCCTAGGCTACCCTTGACTGCTTCTGCCTCCAATAGATTTCCTAAGCACTAGTGTTTTAAGGAACAGCTTAAAAAGAGAATCCTAATGTGATTTCTTTATAATGGGTGTGTTCCTTATCTTATCCTAGTGTCTAAACTCTTCTCCATGGCTGGACCCCCAAATAATATTCCTTTACGTGCTAAGGGGTATCTAGAGAGTGGGATAGGTTTAATAACTACCCTAACCCTAACGCGTACCCTAACCCTAACCCCTACCCTAACCCTAACACGTACCCTAATCCTAACCCGTACCCTAAACCGAGCCCTAACCCTAACACTAACCCTAACCCTAACCCTAACCCATACCCTACGCCGTACCCGAAACCCTCCCCGAACTCGTACCCTAAGCCGTACCCTAAGCCTAACCCTAAGCCTAACCCTAACCCTAGGCTACCCTTGACTGCTTCTGCCTCCAATAGATTTCCTAAGCACTAGTGTTTTAAGGAACAGCTTAAAAAGAGAATCCTAATGTGATTTCTTTATAATGGGTGTATTCCTTATCTTATCCTAGTGTCTAAACTTTTCTCCATGGCTGGACCCTCAAATAATATTCCTTTACGTGCTAAGGGGTATCTAGAGATTGGGATAGGTTTAATAACTACCCTAACCCTAACGCGTACCCTAACCCTAACCCCTACCCTAACCCTAACACGTACCCTAATCCTAACCCGTACCCTAAACCGAGCCCTAACCCTAACACTAACCCTAACCCTAACCCTAACCCATACCCTACGCCGTACCCGCACCCCTCCCTGAACCCGTACCCTAAGCCGTACCCTAAGCCTAACCCTAACCCTAGGCTACCCTTGACTGCTTCTGCCTCCAATAGATTTCCTAAGCACTAGTGTTTTAACGAACAGCTTAAAAAGAGAATCCTAAAGTGATTTCTTTATAATGGGTGTGTTCCTTATCTTATCCTAGTGTCTAAACTCTTCTCCATGGCTGGACCCCCAAATAATATTCCTTTACGTGCTAAGGGGTATCTAGAGAGTGGGATAGGTTTAATAACTACCCTAACCCTAACGCGTACCCTAACCCTAACCCCTACCCTAACCCTAACACGTACCCTAATCCTAACCCGTACCCTAAACCGAGCCCTAACCCTAACACTAACCCTAACCCTAACCCATACCCTACGCCGTACCCGAAACCCTCCCCGAACCCGTACCCTAAGCCGTACCCTAAGCCTCACCCTAAGCCTAACCTTATCCTAGGCTACCCTTGACTGCTTCTGCCTCCAATAGATTTCCTAAGCACTAGTGTTTTAAGGAACAGCTTAAAAAGAGAATCCTAATGTGATTTCTTTATAATGGGTGTGTTCCTTATCTTATCCTAGTGTCTAAACTCTTCTCCATGGCTGCACCCCCAAATAATATTGCCTTACGTGCTAAGGGGTATCTAGAGAGTGGGATAGGTTTAATAACTACCCTAAACCTAATGCGTACTCTAACCCTAACCCCTACCCTAACACTAACACGTACCCTAATCCTAACCCGTACCCTAAACCGAGCCCTAACCCTAACACTAACACTAACCCTAACCCTAACCCATACCCTATGCCGTACCTGAACCCCTCCCCAAACCCGTACCCTAAGCCGTACCCTAAGCCTAACCCTAAGCCTAACACTAACCCTAGGCTACCCTTGACTGCTTCTGCCTCCAATAGATTTCCTAAGCACTAGTGTTTTAAGCAACAGCTTAAAAAGAGAATCCTAATGTGATTTCTTTATAATGGGTGTGTTCCTTATCTTATCCTAGTGTCTAAATTCTTCTCCATGGCTGGAACCCCAAATAATATTCCTTTACGTGCTAAGGGGTATCTAGAGAGTGGGATAGGTTTACTAACTACCCTAACCCTAACGCGTACCCTAACCCTAACCCCTACCCTAACCCTAACACGTACCCTAATCCTAACCCGTACCCTAAACCGAGCCCTAACCCTAACAATAACCCTAACCCTAACCCTAACCCATACCCTACGCCGTACCCGAAACCCTCCCCGATCCCGTACCCTAAGCCGTACCCTAAGCCTAACCCTAAGCCTAACCCTAACCCTAGGTTACCCTTGACTGCTTCTGCCTCCAATAGATTTCCTAAGCACTAGTGTTTTAAGGAACAGCTTAAAAAGAGAATCCTAATGTGATTTCTTTATAATGGGTGTGTTCCTTATCTTATCCTAGTGTCTAAACTCTTCTCCATGGCTGGACCCTCAAATAATATTCCTTTACGTGCTAAGGGGTATCTAGAGAGTGGGATAGGTTTAATAACTACCCTAACCCTAACGCGTACCCTAACCCTAACCCCTACCCTAACCCTAACACGTACCCTAATACTAACCTGTACCCTAAACCGAGCCCTAACCCTAACACTAACCCTAACCCTAACCCTAACCCATACCCTACGCCGTACCCGCACCCCTCCCCGAACCCGTACCCTAAGCCGTACCCTAAGCCTAACCCTAAGCCTAACCCTAACCCTAGGCTACCCTTGACTGCTTCTGCCTCCAATAGATTTCCTAAGCACTAGTGTTTTAAGGAACAGCTTAAAAAGGGAATCCTAATGTGATTTCTTTATAATGGGTGTGTTCCTTATCTTATCCTAGTGTCTAAACTCTTCTCCATGGCTGGACCCCCAAATAATATTCCTTTACGTGCTAAGGGGTATCTAGAGAGTGGGATAGGTTTAATAACTACCCTAACCCTAACGCGTACCCTAACCCTAACCCCTACCCTAACCCTAACACGTACCCTAATCCTAACCCGTACCCTAAACCGAGCCCTAACCCTAACACTAACCCTAACCCTAACCCATACCCTACGCCGTACCCGAAACCCTCCCCGAACCCGTACCCTAAGCCGTACCCTAAGCCTCACCCTAAGCCTAACCTTATCCTAGGCTACCCTTGACTGCTTCTGCCTCCAATAGATTTCCTAAGCACTAGTGTTTTAAGGAACAGCTTAAAAAGAGAATCCTAATGTGATTTCTTTATAATGGGTGTGTTCCTTATCTTATCCTAGTGTCTAAACTCTTCTCCATGGCTGCACCCCCAAATAATATTGCCTTACGTGCTAAGGGGTATCTAGAGAGTGGGATAGGTTTAATAACTACCCTAAACCTAATGCGTACTCTAACCCTAACCCCTACCCTAACACTAACACGTACCCTAATCCTAACCCGTACCCTAAACCGAGCCCTAACCCTAACACTAACACTAACCCTAACCCTAACCCATACCCTATGCCGTACCTGAACCCCTCCCCAAACCCGTACCCTAAGCCGTACCCTAAGCCTAACCCTAAGCCTAACACTAACCCTAGGCTACCCTTGACTGCTTCTGCCTCCAATAGATTTCCTAAGCACTAGTGTTTTAAGCAACAGCTTAAAAAGAGAATCCTAATGTGATTTCTTTATAATGGGTGTGTTCCTTATCTTATCCTAGTGTCTAAATTCTTCTCCATGGCTGGAACCCCAAATAATATTCCTTTACGTGCTAAGGGGTATCTAGAGAGTGGGATAGGTTTACTAACTACCCTAACCCTAACGCGTACCCTAACCCTAACCCCTACCCTAACCCTAACACGTACCCTAATCCTAACCCGTACCCTAAACCGAGCCCTAACCCTAACAATAACCCTAACCCTAACCCTAACCCATACCCTACGCCGTACCCGAAACCCTCCCCGATCCCGTACCCTAAGCCGTACCCTAAGCCTAACCCTAAGCCTAACCCTAACCCTAGGTTACCCTTGACTGCTTCTGCCTCCAATAGATTTCCTAAGCACTAGTGTTTTAAGGAACAGCTTAAAAAGAGAATCCTAATGTGATTTCTTTATAATGGGTGTGTTCCTTATCTTATCCTAGTGTCTAAACTCTTCTCCATGGCTGGACCCTCAAATAATATTCCTTTACGTGCTAAGGGGTATCTAGAGAGTGGGATAGGTTTAATAACTACCCTAACCCTAACGCGTACCCTAACCCTAACCCCTACCCTAACCCTAACACGTACCCTAATCCTAACCCGTACCCTAAACCGAGCCCTAACCCTAACACTAACCCTAACCCTAACCCTAACCCATACCCTACGCCGTACCCGCACCCCTCCCCGAACCCGTACCCTAAGCCGTACCCTAAGCCTAACCCTAAGCCTAACCCTAACCCTAGGCTACCCTTGACTGCTTCTGCCTCCAATAGATTTCCTAAGCACTAGTGTTTTAAGGAACAGCTTAAAAAGAGAATCCTAATGTGATTTCTTTATAATGGGTGTGTTCCTTATCTTATCCTAGTGTCTAAACTCTTCTCCATGGCTGGACCCCCAAATAATATTCCTTTACGTGCTAAGGGGTATCTAGAGAGTGGGATAGGTTTAATAACTACCCTAACCCTAACGCATACCCTAACCCTAAACCCTACCCTAACCCTAACACGTACCCTAATCCTAACCCGTACCCTAAACCGAGCCCTAACCCTAACACTAACCCTAACCCTAACCCTAACCCATACCCTACGCCGTACCCGAACCCCTCCCCGAACCCATTCCCCAAGCCGTACCCTAAACCTAACCCTAAGCCTAACCCTAACCCTAGGCTACCCTTGACTGCTTCTGCCTCCAATAGATTTCCTAAGCACTAGTGTTTTAAGGAACAGCTTAAAAAGAGAATCCTAATGTGATTTCTTTATAATGGGTGTGTTCCTTATCTTATCCTAGTGTCTAAACTCTTCTCCATGGCTGGACCCCCAAATAATATTCCTTTACGTGCTAAGGGGTATCTAAAGAGTGGGATAGGTTTAATAACTACCCTAACCCTAACGCGTACCCTAACCCTAACCCCTACCCTAACCCTAACACGTACCCTAATCCTAACCCGTACCCTAAACCGAGCCCTAACCCTAACACTAACCCTAACCCTAACCCTAACCCATACCCTACGCCGTACCCGAAACCCTCCCCGAACCCGTACCCTAAGCCGTACCCTAAGCCTAACCCTAAGCCTAACCCTAACCCTAGGCTACCTTTGACTGCTTCTGCCTCCAATAGATTTCCTAAGCACTAGTGTTTTAAGGAACAGCTTAAAAAGAGAATCCTAATGTGATTTCTTTATAATGGGTGTGTTCCTTATCTTATCCTAGTGTCTAAACTCTTCTCCATGGCTGGACCCCCAAATAATATTCCTTTACGTGCTAAGGGGGAGCTAGAGAGTGGGATAGGTTTACTAACTACCCTAGCCCTAACGCGTAACCTAACCCTAACCCCTACCCTAAACCTAACACGTTCCCTAATCCTAACCCGTACCCTAAACCGAGCCCTAACCCTAACACTAACCCTAACCCAAACCCTACGCCGTACACGAACACCTCCCCGAACCCATACCCCAAGCCGTACCCTAACCCTAACCCTAAGCCTAACCCTAACCCTAGGCTACCCTTGACTGCTTCTGCCTCCAATAGATTTCCTAAGCACTACTGTTTTAAGGAACAGCTTAAAAAGAGAATCCTAAAGTGATTTCTTTATAATGGGTGTGTTCCTTATCTTATCCTAGTGTCTAAACTCTTCTCCATGGCTGGACCCCCAAATAATATTCCTTTACGTGCTAAGGGGTATCTAGAGAGTGGGATAGGTTTAATAACTACCCTAACCCTAACGCGTACCCTAACCCTAACCCCTACCCTAACCCTAACACGTACCCTAATCCTAACCCGTACCCTAAACCGAGCCCTAACCCTAACACTAACCCTAACACTAACCCTAACCCATACCCTACGCCGTACCCGAAACCCTCCCCGAACTCGTACCCTAAGCCGTACCCTAAGCCTAACCCTAAGCCTAACCCTAACCCTAGGCTACCCTTGACTGCTTCTGCCTCCAATAGATTTCCTAAGCACTAGTGTTTTAAGGAACAGCTTAAAAAGAGAATCCTAATGTGATTTCTTTATAATGGGTGTATTCCTTATCTTATCCTAGTGTCTAAACTTTTCTCCATGGCTGGACCCTCAAATAATATTCCTTTACGTGCTAAGGGGTATCTAGAGATTGGGATAGGTTTAATAACTACCCTAACCCTAACGCGTACCCTAACCCTAACCCCTACCCTAACCCTAACACGTACCCTAATCCTAACCCGTACCCTAAACCGAGCCCTAACCCTAACACTAACCCTAACCCTAACCCTAACCCATACCCTACGCCGTACCCGCACCCCTCCCTGAACCCGTACCCTAAGCCGTACCCTAAGCCTAACCCTAAGCCTAACCCTAACCCTAGGCTACCCTTGACTGCTTCTGCCTCCAATAGATTTCCTAAGCACTAGTGTTTTAACGAACAGCTTAAAAAGAGAATCCTAAAGTGATTTCTTTATAATGGGTGTGTTCCTTATCTTATCCTAGTGTCTAAACTCTTCTCCATGGCTGGACCCCCAAATAATATTCCTTTACGTGCTAAGGGGTATCTAGAGAGTGGGATAGGTTTAATAACTACCCTAACCCTAACGCGTACCCTAACCCTAACCCCTACCCTAACCCTAACACGTACCCTAATCCTAACCCGTACCCTAAACCGAGCCCTAACCCTAACACTAACCCTAACCCTAACCCATACCCTACGCCGTACCCGAAACCCTCCCCGAACCCGTACCCTAAGCCGTACCCTAAGCCTCACCCTAAGCCTAACCTTATCCTAGGCTACCCTTGACTGCTTCTGCCTCCAATAGATTTCCTAAGCACTAGTGTTTTAAGGAACAGCTTAAAAAGAGAATCCTAATGTGATTTCTTTATAATGGGTGTGTTCCTTATCTTATCCTAGTGTCTAAACTCTTCTCCATGGCTGCACCCCCAAATAATATTGCCTTACGTGCTAAGGGGTATCTAGAGAGTGGGATAGGTTTAATAACTACCCTAAACCTAATGCGTACTCTAACCCTAACCCCTACCCTAACACTAACACGTACCCTAATCCTAACCCGTACCCTAAACCGAGCCCTAACCCTAACACTAACACTAACCCTAACCCTAACCCATACCCTATGCCGTACCTGAACCCCTCCCCAAACCCGTACCCTAAGCCGTACCCTAAGCCTAACCCTAAGCCTAACACTAACCCTAGGCTACCCTTGACTGCTTCTGCCTCCAATAGATTTCCTAAGCACTAGTGTTTTAAGCAACAGCTTAAAAAGAGAATCCTAATGTGATTTCTTTATAATGGGTGTGTTCCTTATCTTATCCTAGTGTCTAAATTCTTCTCCATGGCTGGAACCCCAAATAATATTCCTTTACGTGCTAAGGGGTATCTAGAGAGTGGGATAGGTTTACTAACTACCCTAACCCTAACGCGTACCCTAACCCTAACCCCTACCCTAACCCTAACACGTACCCTAATCCTAACCCGTACCCTAAACCGAGCCCTAACCCTAACAATAACCCTAACCCTAACCCTAACCCATACCCTACGCCGTACCCGAAACCCTCCCCGATCCCGTACCCTAAGCCGTACCCTAAGCCTAACCCTAAGCCTAACCCTAACCCTAGGTTACCCTTGACTGCTTCTGCCTCCAATAGATTTCCTAAGCACTAGTGTTTTAAGGAACAGCTTAAAAAGAGAATCCTAATGTGATTTCTTTATAATGGGTGTGTTCCTTATCTTATCCTAGTGTCTAAACTCTTCTCCATGGCTGGACCCTCAAATAATATTCCTTTACGTGCTAAGGGGTATCTAGAGAGTGGGATAGGTTTAATAACTACCCTAACCCTAACGCGTACCCTAACCCTAACCCCTACCCTAACCCTAACACGTACCCTAATCCTAACCCGTACCCTAAACCGAGCCCTAACCCTAACACTAACCCTAACCCTAACCCTAACCCATACCCTACGCCGTACCCGCACCCCTCCCTGAACCCGTACCCTAAGCCGTACCCTAAGCCTAACCCTAAGCCTAACCCTAACCCTAGGCTACCCTTGACTTCTTCTGCCTCCAATAGATTTCCTAAGCACTAGTGTTTTAACGAACAGCTTAAAAAGAGAATCCTAAAGTGATTTCTTTATAATGGGTGTGTTCCTTATCTTATCCTAGTGTCTAAACTCTTCTCCATGGCTGGACCCCCAAATAATATTCCTTTACGTGCTAAGGGGTATCTAGAGAGTGGGATAGGTTTAATAACTACCCTAACCCTAACGCGTACCCTAACCCTAACCCCTACCCTAACCCTAACACGTACCCTAATCCTAACCCGTACCCTAAACCGAGCCCTAACCCTAACACTAACCCTAACCCTAACCCATACCCTACGCCGTACCCGAAACCCTCCCCGAACCCGTACCCTAAGCCGTACCCTAAGCCTCACCCTAAGCCTAACCTTATCCTAGGCTACCCTTGACTGCTTCTGCCTCCAATAGATTTCCTAAGCACTAGTGTTTTAAGGAACAGCTTAAAAAGAGAATCCTAATGTGATTTCTTTATAATGGGTGTGTTCCTTATCTTATCCTAGTGTCTAAACTCTTCTCCATGGCTGGACCCCCAAATAATATTCCTTTACGTGCTAAGGGGTATCTAGAGAGTGGGATAGGTTTAATAACTACCCTAACCCTAACGCGTACCCTAACCCTAACCCCTACCCTAACCCTAACACGTACCCTAATCCTAACCCGTACCCTAAACCGAGCCCTAACCCTAACAATAACCCTAACCCTAACCCTAACCCATACCCTACGCCGTACCCGAAACCCTCCCCGAACCCGTACCCTAAGCCGTACCCTAAGCCTAACCCTAAGCCTAACCCTAACCCTAGGTTACCCTTGACTGCTTCTGCCTCCAATAGATTTCCTAAGCACTAGTGTTTTAAGGAACAGCTTAAAAAGAGAATCCTAATGTGATTTCTTTATAATGGGTGTGTTCCTTATCTTATCCTAGTGTCTAAACTCTTCTCCATGGCTGGACCCTCAAATAATATTCCTTTACGTGCTAAGGGGTATCTAGAGAGTGGGATAGGTTTAATAACTACCCTAACCCTAACGCGTACCCTAACCCTAACCCCTACCCTAACCCTAACACGTACCCTAATACTAACCTGTACCCTAAACCGAGCCCTAACCCTAACACTAACCCTAACCCTAACCCATACCCTACGCCGTACCCGCACCCCTCCCCGAACCCGTACCCTAAGCCGTACCCTAAGCCTAACCCTAAGCCTAACCCTAACCCTAGGCTACCCTTGACTGCTTCTGCCTCCAATAGATTTCCTAAGCACTAGTGTTTTAAGGAACAGCTTAAAAAGAGAATCCTAATGTGATTTCTTTATAATGGGTGTGTTCCTTATCTTATCCTAGTGTCTAAACTCTTCTCCATGGCTGGACCCCCAAATAATATTCCTTTACGTGCTAAGGGGTATCTAGAGAGTGGGATAGGTTTAATAACTACCCTAACCCTAACGCATACCCTAACCCTAAACCCTACCCTAACCCTAACACGTACCCTAATCCTAACCCGTACCCTAAACCGAGCCCTAACCCTAACACTAACCCTAACCCTAACCCTAACCCATACCCTACGCCGTACCCGAACCCCTCCCCGAACCCATTCCCCAAGCCGTACCCTAAACCTAACCCTAAGCCTAACCCTAACCCTAGGCTACCCTTGACTGCTTCTGCCTCCAATAGATTTCCTAAGCACTAGTGTTTTAAGGAACAGCTTAAAAAGAGAATCCTAATGTGATTTCTTTATAATGGGTGTGTTCCTTATCTTATCCTAGTGTCTAAACTCTTCTCCATGGCTGGACCCCCAAATAATATTCCTTTACGTGCTAAGGGGTATCTAAAGAGTGGGATAGGTTTAATAACTACCCTAACCCTAACGCGTACCCTAACCCTAACCCCTACCCTAACCCTAACACGTACCCTAATCCTAACCCGTACCCTAAACCGAGCCCTAACCCTAACACTAACCCTAACCCTAACCCTAACCCATACCCTACGCCGTACCCGAAACCCTCCCCGAACCCGTACCCTAAGCCGTACCCTAAGCCTAACCCTAAGCCTAACCCTAACCCTAGGCTACCTTTGACTGCTTCTGCCTCCAATAGATTTCCTAAGCACTAGTGTTTTAAGGAACAGCTTAAAAAGAGAATCCTAATGTGATTTCTTTATAATGGGTGTGTTCCTTATCTTATCCTAGTGTCTAAACTCTTCTCCATGGCTGGACCCTCAAATAATATTCCTTTACGTGCTAAGGGGTATCTAGAGAGTGGGATAGGTTTAATAACTACCCTAACCCTAACGCGTACCCTAACCCTAACCCCTACCCTAACCCTAACACGTACCCTAATACTAACCTGTACCCTAAACCGAGCCCTAACCCTAACCCTAACCCTAACCCTAACCCATACCCTACGCCGTACCCGCACCCCTCCCCGAACCCGTACCCTAAGCCGTACCCTAAGCCTAACCCTAAGCCTAACCCTAACCCTAGGCTACCCTTGACTGCTTCTGCCTCCAATAGATTTCGTAAGCACTAGTGTTTTAAGGAACAGCTTAAAAAGAGAATCCTAATGTGATTTCTTTATAATGGGTGTGTTCCTTATCTTATCCTAGTGTCTAAACTCTTCTCCATGGCTGGACCCCCAAATAATATTCCTTTACGTGCTAAGGGGTATCTAGAGAGTGGGATAGGTTTAATAACTACCCTAACCCTAACGCATACCCTAACCCTAACCCCTACCCTAACCCTAACACGTACCCTAATCCTAACCCGTACCCTAAACCGAGCCCTAACCCTAACACTAACCCTAACCCTAACCCTAACCCATACCCTACGCCGTACCCGAACCCCTCCCCGAACCCATTCCCCAAGCCGTACCCTAAACCTAACCCTAAGCCTAACCCTAACCCTAGGCTACCCTTGACTGCTTCTGCCTCCAATAGATTTCCTAAGCACTAGTGTTTTAAGGAACAGCTTAAAAAGAGAATCCTAATGTGATTTCTTTATAATGGGTGTGTTCCTTATCTTATCCTAGTGTCTAAACTCTTCTCCATGGCTGCACCCCCAAATAATATTGCCTTACGTGCTAAGGGGTATCTAGAGAGTGGGATAGGTTTAATAACTACCCTAACCCTAATGCGTACTCTAACCCTAACCTCTACCCTAACACTAACACGTACCCTAATCCTAACCCGTACCCTAAACCGAGCCCTAACCCTAACACTAACACTAACCCTAACCCTAACCCATACCCTACGCCGTACCTGAACCCCTCCCCAAACCCGTACTCTAAGTGGTACCCTAAGCCTAACCCTAAGCCTAACACTAACCCTAGGCTACCCTTGACTGCTTCTGCCTCCAATAGATTTCCTAAGCACTAGTGTTTTAAGCAACAGCTTAAAAAGAGAATCCTAATGTGATTTCTTTATAATGGGTGTGTTCCTTATCTTATCCTAGTGTCTAAATTCTTCTCCATGGCTGGAACCCCAAATAATATTCCTTTACGTGCTAAGGGGTATCTAGAGAGTGGGATAGGTTTACTAACTACCCTAACCCTAACGCGTACCCTAACCCTAACCCCTACCCTAAACCTAACACGTACCCTAATCCTAACCGTACCCTAAACCGAGCCCTAACCCTAACACTAACCCTAACCCTAACCCTAACCCATACCCTACGCCGTACCCGCACCCCTCCCCGAACCCGTACCCTAAGCCGTACCCTAAGCCTAACCCTAAGCCTAACCCTAACCCTAGGCTACCCTTGACTGCTTCTGCCTCCAATAGATTTCCTAAGCACTAGTGTTTTAAGGAACAGCTTAAAAAGAGAATCCTAATGTGATTTCTTTATAATGGGTGTGTTCCTTATCTTATCCTAGTGTCTAAACTCTTCTCCATGGCTGGACCCCCAAATAATATTCCTTTACGTGCTAAGGGGTATCTAGAGAGTGGGATAGGTTTAATAACTACCCTAACCCTAACGCATACCCTAACCCTAACCCCTACCCTAAACCTAACACGTACCCTAATCCTAACCGTACCCTAAACCGAGCCCTAACCCTAACACTAACCCTAACCCTAACCCTAACCCATACCCTACGCCGTACCCGCACCCCTCCCCGAACCCGTACCCTAAGCCGTACCCTAAGCCTAACCCTAAGCCTAACCCTAACCCTAGGCTACCCTTGACTGCTTCTGCCTCCAATAGATTTCCTAAGCACTAGTGTTTTAAGGAACAGCTTAAAAAGAGAATCCTAATGTGATTTCTTTATAATGGGTGTGTTCCTTATCTTATCCTAGTGTCTAAACTCTTCTCCATGGCTGCACCCCCAAATAATATTCCCTTACGTGCTAAGGGGTATCTAGAGAGTGGGATAGGTTTAATAACTACCCTAACCCTAACGCGTACCCTAACCCTAACCCCTACCCTAACCCTAACACGTACCCTAATCCTAACCTGTACCCTAAACCGAGGCCTAACCCTAACACTAACCCTAACCCTAACCCTAACACATACCCTACGCCGTACCCGAAACCCTCCCCGAACCCGTACCCTAAGCCATACCCTAAACCTAACCCTAAGCCTAACCCTAACCCTAGGCTACCCTTGACTGCTTCTGCCTCCAATTGATTTCCTAAGCAGTAGTGTTTTAAGGAACAGCTTAAAAAGAGAATCCTAATGTGATTTCTTTATAATGGGTGTGTTCCTTATCTTATCCTAGTGTCTAAACTCTTCTCCATGGCTGGACCCCCAAATAATATTCCTTTACGTGCTAAGGGGGAGCTAGAGAGTGGGATAGGTTTACTAACTACCCTAGCCCTAACGCGTAACCTAACCCTAACCCCTACACTAAACCTAACACGTTCCCTAATCCTAACCCGTACCCTAAACCGAGCCCTAACCCTAACACTAACCCTAACCCAAACCCTAACCCATACCCTACGCCGTACACGAACACCTCCCCGAACCCATACCCCAAGCCGTACCCTAACCCTAACCCTAAGCCTAACCCTAACCCTAGGCTACCCTTGACTGCTTCTGCCTCCAATAGATTTCCTAAGCACTAGTGTTTTAAGGAACAGCTTAAAAAGAGAATCCTAATGTGATTTCTTTATAATGGGTGTGTTCCTTATCTTATCCTAGTGTCTAAACTCTTCTCCATGGCTGGACCCCCAAATAATATTCCTTTACGTGCTAAGGGGTATCTAGAGAGTGGGATAGGTTTAATAACTACCCTAACCCTAACGCGTACCCTAACCCTAACCCCTACCCTAACCCTAACACGTACCCTAATCCTAACCCGTACCCTAAACCGAGCCCTAACCCTAACACTAACCCTAACCCTAACCCTAACCCATACCCTACGCCGTACCCGAAACCCTCCCCGAACTCGTACCCTAAGCCGTACCCTAAGCCTAACCCTAAGCCTAACCCTAACCCTAGGCTACCCTTGACTGCTTCTGCCTCCAATAGATTTCCTAAGCACTAGTGTTTTAAGGAACAGCTTAAAAAGAGAATCCTAATGTGATTTCTTTATAATGGGTGTATTCCTTATCTTATCCTAGTGTCTAAACTTTTCTCCATGGCTGGACCCTCAAATAATATTCCTTTACGTGCTAAGGGGTATCTAGAGATTGGGATAGGTTTAATAACTACCCTAACCCTAACGCGTACCCTAACCCTAACCCCTACCCTAACCCTAACACGTACCCTAATCCTAACCCGTACCCTAAACCGAGCCCTAACCCTAACACTAACCCTAACCCTAACCCTAACCCATACCCTACGCCGTACCCGCACCCCTCCCTGAACCCGTACCCTAAGCCTAACCCTAAGCCTAACCCTAACCCTAGGCTACCCTTGACTGCTTCTGCCTCCAATAGATTTCCTAAGCACTAGTGTTTTAACGAACAGCTTAAAAAGAGAATCCTAAAGTGATTTCTTTATAATGGGTGTGTTCCTTATCTTATCCTAGTGTCTAAACTCTTCTCCATGGCTGGACCCCCAAATAATATTCCTTTACGTGCTAAGGGGTATCTAGAGAGTGGGATAGGTTTAATAACTACCCTAACCCTAACGCGTACCCTAACCCTAACCCCTACCCTAACCCTAACACGTACCCTAATCCTAACCCGTACCCTAAACCGAGCCCTAACCCTAACACTAACCCTAACCCTAACCCATACCCTACGCCGTACCCGAAACCCTCCCCGAACCCGTACCCTAAGCCGTACCCTAAGCCTCACCCTAAGCCTAACCTTATCCTAGGCTACCCTTGACTGCTTCTGCCTCCAATAGATTTCCTAAGCACTAGTGTTTTAAGGAACAGCTTAAAAAGAGAATCCTAATGTGATTTCTTTATAATGGGTGTGTTCCTTATCTTATCCTAGTGTCTAAACTCTTCTCCATGGCTGCACCCCCAAATAATATTGCCTTACGTGCTAAGGGGTATCTAGAGAGTGGGATAGGTTTAATAACTACCCTAAACCTAATGCGTACTCTAACCCTAACCCCTACCCTAACACTAACACGTACCCTAATCCTAACCCGTACCCTAAACCGAGCCCTAACCCTAACACTAACACTAACCCTAACCCTAACCCATACCCTATGCCGTACCTGAACCCCTCCCCAAACCCGTACCCTAAGCCGTACCCTAAGCCTAACCCTAAGCCTAACACTAACCCTAGGCTACCCTTGACTGCTTCTGCCTCCAATAGATTTCCTAAGCACTAGTGTTTTAAGCAACAGCTTAAAAAGAGAATCCTAATGTGATTTCTTTATAATGGGTGTGTTCCTTATCTTATCCTAGTGTCTAAATTCTTCTCCATGGCTGGAACCCCAAATAATATTCCTTTACGTGCTAAGGGGTATCTAGAGAGTGGGATAGGTTTACTAACTACCCTAACCCTAACGCGTACCCTAACCCTAACCCCTACCCTAACCCTAACACGTACCCTAATCCTAACCCGTACCCTAAACCGAGCCCTAACCCTAACAATAACCCTAACCCTAACCCTAACCCATACCCTACGCCGTACCCGAAACCCTCCCCGATCCCGTACCCTAAGCCGTACCCTAAGCCTAACCCTAAGCCTAACCCTAACCCTAGGTTACCCTTGACTGCTTCTGCCTCCAATAGATTTCCTAAGCACTAGTGTTTTAAGGAACAGCTTAAAAAGAGAATCCTAATGTGATTTCTTTATAATGGGTGTGTTCCTTATCTTATCCTAGTGTCTAAACTCTTCTCCATGGCTGGACCCTCAAATAATATTCCTTTACGTGCTAAGGGGTATCTAGAGAGTGGGATAGGTTTAATAACTACCCTAACCCTAACGCGTACCCTAACCCTAACCCCTACCCTAACCCTAACACGTACCCTAATCCTAACCCGTACCCTAAACCGAGCCCTAACCCTAACACTAACCCTAACCCTAACCCTAACCCATACCCTACGCCGTACCCGCACCCCTCCCTGAACCCGTACCCTAAGCCGTACCCTAAGCCTAACCCTAAGCCTAACCCTAACCCTAGGCTACCCTTGACTGCTTCTGCCTCCAATAGATTTCCTAAGCACTAGTGTTTTAACGAACAGCTTAAAAAGAGAATCCTAAAGTGATTTCTTTATAATGGGTGTGTTCCTTATCTTATCCTAGTGTCTAAACTCTTCTCCATGGCTGGACCCCCAAATAATATTCCTTTACGTGCTAAGGGGTATCTAGAGAGTGGGATAGGTTTAATAACTACCCTAACCCTAACGCGTACCCTAACCCTAACCCCTACCCTAACCCTAACACGTACCCTAATCCTAACCCGTACCCTAAACCGAGCCCTAACCCTAACACTAACCCTAACCCTAACCCATACCCTACGCCGTACCCGAAACCCTCCCCGAACCCGTACCCTAAGCCGTACCCTAAGCCTCACCCTAAGCCTAACCTTATCCTAGGCTACCCTTGACTGCTTCTGCCTCCAATAGATTTCCTAAGCACTAGTGTTTTAAGGAACAGCTTAAAAAGAGAATCCTAATGTGATTTCTTTATAATGGGTGTGTTCCTTATCTTATCCTAGTGTCTAAACTCTTCTCCATGGCTGGACCCCCAAATAATATTCCTTTACGTGCTAAGGGGTATCTAGAGAGTGGGATAGGTTTAATAACTACCCTAACCCTAACGCGTACCCTAACCCTAACCCCTACCCTAACCCTAACACGTACCCTAATCCTAACCCGTACCCTAAACCGAGCCCTAACCCTAACAATAACCCTAACCCTAACCCTAACCCATACCCTACGCCGTACCCGAAACCCTCCCCGAACCCGTACCCTAAGCCGTACCCTAAGCCTAACCCTAAGCCTAACCCTAACCCTAGGTTACCCTTGACTGCTTCTGCCTCCAATAGATTTCCTAAGCACTAGTGTTTTAAGGAACAGCTTAAAAAGAGAATCCTAATGTGATTTCTTTATAATGGGTGTGTTCCTTATCTTATCCTAGTGTCTAAACTCTTCTCCATGGCTGGACCCTCAAATAATATTCCTTTACGTGCTAAGGGGTATCTAGAGAGTGGGATAGGTTTAATAACTACCCTAACCCTAACGCGTACCCTAACCCTAACCCCTACCCTAACCCTAACACGTACCCTAATACTAACCTGTACCCTAAACCGAGCCCTAACCCTAACACTAACCCTAACCCTAACCCATACCCTACGCCGTACCCGCACCCCTCCCCGAACCCGTACCCTAAGCCGTACCCTAAGCCTAACCCTAAGCCTAACCCTAACCCTAGGCTACCCTTGACTGCTTCTGCCTCCAATAGATTTCCTAAGCACTAGTGTTTTAAGGAACAGCTTAAAAAGAGAATCCTAATGTGATTTCTTTATAATGGGTGTGTTCCTTATCTTATCCTAGTGTCTAAACTCTTCTCCATGGCTGGACCCCCAAATAATATTCCTTTACGTGCTAAGGGGTATCTAGAGAGTGGGATAGGTTTAATAACTACCCTAACCCTAACGCATACCCTAACCCTAAACCCTACCCTAACCCTAACACGTACCCTAATCCTAACCCGTACCCTAAACCGAGCCCTAACCCTAACACTAACCCTAACCCTAACCCTAACCCATACCCTACGCCGTACCCGAACCCCTCCCCGAACCCATTCCCCAAGCCGTACCCTAAACCTAACCCTAAGCCTAACCCTAACCCTAGGCTACCCTTGACTGCTTCTGCCTCCAATAGATTTCCTAAGCACTAGTGTTTTAAGGAACAGCTTAAAAAGAGAATCCTAATGTGATTTCTTTATAATGGGTGTGTTCCTTATCTTATCCTAGTGTCTAAACTCTTCTCCATGGCTGGACCCCCAAATAATATTCCTTTACGTGCTAAGGGGTATCTAAAGAGTGGGATAGGTTTAATAACTACCCTAACCCTAACGCGTACCCTAACCCTAACCCCTACCCTAACCCTAACACGTACCCTAATCCTAACCCGTACCCTAAACCGAGCCCTAACCCTAACACTAACCCTAACCCTAACCCTAACCCATACCCTACGCCGTACCCGAAACCCTCCCCGAACCCGTACCCTAAGCCGTACCCTAAGCCTAACCCTAAGCCTAACCCTAACCCTAGGCTACCTTTGACTGCTTCTGCCTCCAATAGATTTCCTAAGCACTAGTGTTTTAAGGAACAGCTTAAAAAGAGAATCCTAATGTGATTTCTTTATAATGGGTGTGTTCCTTATCTTATCCTAGTGTCTAAACTCTTCTCCATGGCTGGACCCCCAAATAATATTCCTTTACGTGCTAAGGGGGAGCTAGAGAGTGGGATAGGTTTACTAACTACCCTAGCCCTAACGCGTAACCTAACCCTAACCCCTACCCTAAACCTAACACGTTCCCTAATCCTAACCCGTACCCTAAACCGAGCCCTAACCCTAACACTAACCCTAACCCAAACCCTACGCCGTACACGAACACCTCCCCGAACCCATACCCCAAGCCGTACCCTAACCCTAACCCTAAGCCTAACCCTAACCCTAGGCTACCCTTGACTGCTTCTGCCTCCAATAGATTTCCTAAGCACTACTGTTTTAAGGAACAGCTTAAAAAGAGAATCCTAAAGTGATTTCTTTATAATGGGTGTGTTCCTTATCTTATCCTAGTGTCTAAACTCTTCTCCATGGCTGGACCCCCAAATAATATTCCTTTACGTGCTAAGGGGTATCTAGAGAGTGGGATAGGTTTAATAACTACCCTAACCCTAACGCGTACCCTAACCCTAACCCCTACCCTAACCCTAACACGTACCCTAATCCTAACCCGTACCCTAAACCGAGCCCTAACCCTAACACTAACCCTAACACTAACCCTAACCCATACCCTACGCCGTACCCGAAACCCTCCCCGAACTCGTACCCTAAGCCGTACCCTAAGCCTAACCCTAAGCCTAACCCTAACCCTAGGCTACCCTTGACTGCTTCTGCCTCCAATAGATTTCCTAAGCACTAGTGTTTTAAGGAACAGCTTAAAAAGAGAATCCTAATGTGATTTCTTTATAATGGGTGTATTCCTTATCTTATCCTAGTGTCTAAACTTTTCTCCATGGCTGGACCCTCAAATAATATTCCTTTACGTGCTAAGGGGTATCTAGAGATTGGGATAGGTTTAATAACTACCCTAACCCTAACGCGTACCCTAACCCTAACCCCTACCCTAACCCTAACACGTACCCTAATCCTAACCCGTACCCTAAACCGAGCCCTAACCCTAACACTAACCCTAACCCTAACCCTAACCCATACCCTACGCCGTACCCGCACCCCTCCCTGAACCCGTACCCTAAGCCGTACCCTAAGCCTAACCCTAAGCCTAACCCTAACCCTAGGCTACTCTTGACTGCTTCTGCCTCCAATAGATTTCCTAAGCACTAGTGTTTTAACGAACAGCTTAAAAAGAGAATCCTAAAGTGATTTCTTTATAATGGGTGTGTTCCTTATCTTATCCTAGTGTCTAAACTCTTCTCCATGGCTGGACCCCCAAATAATATTCCTTTACGTGCTAAGGGGTATCTAGAGAGTGGGATAGGTTTAATAACTACCCTAACCCTAACGCGTACCCTAACCCTAACCCCTACCCTAACCCTAACACGTACCCTAATCCTAACCCGTACCCTAAACCGAGCCCTAACCCTAACACTAACCCTAACCCTAACCCATACCCTACGCCGTACCCGAAACCCTCCCCGAACCCGTACCCTAAGCCGTACCCTAAGCCTCACCCTAAGCCTAACCTTATCCTAGGCTACCCTTGACTGCTTCTGCCTCCAATAGATTTCCTAAGCACTAGTGTTTTAAGGAACAGCTTAAAAAGAGAATCCTAATGTGATTTCTTTATAATGGGTGTGTTCCTTATCTTATCCTAGTGTCTAAACTCTTCTCCATGGCTGCACCCCCAAATAATATTGCCTTACGTGCTAAGGGGTATCTAGAGAGTGGGATAGGTTTAATAACTACCCTAAACCTAATGCGTACTCTAACCCTAACCCCTACCCTAACACTAACACGTACCCTAATCCTAACCCGTACCCTAAACCGAGCCCTAACCCTAACACTAACACTAACCCTAACCCTAACCCATACCCTATGCCGTACCTGAACCCCTCCCCAAACCCGTACCCTAAGCCGTACCCTAAGCCTAACCCTAAGCCTAACACTAACCCTAGGCTACCCTTGACTGCTTCTGCCTCCAATAGATTTCCTAAGCACTAGTGTTTTAAGCAACAGCTTAAAAAGAGAATCCTAATGTGATTTCTTTATAATGGGTGTGTTCCTTATCTTATCCTAGTGTCTAAATTCTTCTCCATGGCTGGAACCCCAAATAATATTCCTTTACGTGCTAAGGGGTATCTAGAGAGTGGGATAGGTTTAATAACTACCCTAACCCTAACGCGTACCCTAACCCTAACCCCTACCCTAACCCTAACACGTACCCTAATCCTAACCCGTACCCTAAACCGAGCCCTAACCCTAACACTAACCCTAACCCTAACCCTAACCCATACCCTACGCCGTACCCGCACCCCTCCCTGAACCCGTACCCTAAGCCGTACCCTAAGCCTAACCCTAAGCCTAACCCTAACCCTAGGCTACCCTTGACTTCTTCTGCCTCCAATAGATTTCCTAAGCACTAGTGTTTTAACGAACAGCTTAAAAAGAGAATCCTAAAGTGATTTCTTTATAATGGGTGTGTTCCTTATCTTATCCTAGTGTCTAAACTCTTCTCCATGGCTGGACCCCCAAATAATATTCCTTTACGTGCTAAGGGGTATCTAGAGAGTGGGATAGGTTTAATAACTACCCTAACCCTAACGCGTACCCTAACCCTAACCCCTACCCTAACCCTAACACGTACCCTAATCCTAACCCGTACCCTAAACCGAGCCCTAACCCTAACACTAACCCTAACCCTAACCCATACCCTACGCCGTACCCGAAACCCTCCCCGAACCCGTACCCTAAGCCGTACCCTAAGCCTCACCCTAAGCCTAACCTTATCCTAGGCTACCCTTGACTGCTTCTGCCTCCAATAGATTTCCTAAGCACTAGTGTTTTAAGGAACAGCTTAAAAAGAGAATCCTAATGTGATTTCTTTATAATGGGTGTGTTCCTTATCTTATCCTAGTGTCTAAACTCTTCTCCATGGCTGGACCCCCAAATAATATTCCTTTACGTGCTAAGGGGTATCTAGAGAGTGGGATAGGTTTAATAACTACCCTAACCCTAACGCGTACCCTAACCCTAACCCCTACCCTAACCCTAACACGTACCCTAATCCTAACCCGTACCCTAAACCGAGCCCTAACCCTAACAATAACCCTAACCCTAACCCTAACCCATACCCTACGCCGTACCCGAAACCCTCCCCGAACCCGTACCCTAAGCCGTACCCTAAGCCTAACCCTAAGCCTAACCCTAACCCTAGGTTACCCTTGACTGCTTCTGCCTCCAATAGATTTCCTAAGCACTAGTGTTTTAAGGAACAGCTTAAAAAGAGAATCCTAATGTGATTTCTTTATAATGGGTGTGTTCCTTATCTTATCCTAGTGTCTAAACTCTTCTCCATGGCTGGACCCTCAAATAATATTCCTTTACGTGCTAAGGGGTATCTAGAGAGTGGGATAGGTTTAATAACTACCCTAACCCTAACGCGTACCCTAACCCTAACCCCTACCCTAACCCTAACACGTACCCTAATACTAACCTGTACCCTAAACCGAGCCCTAACCCTAACACTAACCCTAACCCTAACCCATACCCTACGCCGTACCCGCACCCCTCCCCGAACCCGTACCCTAAGCCGTACCCTAAGCCTAACCCTAAGCCTAACCCTAACCCTAGGCTACCCTTGACTGCTTCTGCCTCCAATAGATTTCCTAAGCACTAGTGTTTTAAGGAACAGCTTAAAAAGAGAATCCTAATGTGATTTCTTTATAATGGGTGTGTTCCTTATCTTATCCTAGTGTCTAAACTCTTCTCCATGGCTGGACCCCCAAATAATATTCCTTTACGTGCTAAGGGGTATCTAGAGAGTGGGATAGGTTTAATAACTACCCTAACCCTAACGCATACCCTAACCCTAAACCCTACCCTAACCCTAACACGTACCCTAATCCTAACCCGTACCCTAAACCGAGCCCTAACCCTAACACTAACCCTAACCCTAACCCTAACCCATACCCTACGCCGTACCCGAACCCCTCCCCGAACCCATTCCCCAAGCCGTACCCTAAACCTAACCCTAAGCCTAACCCTAACCCTAGGCTACCCTTGACTGCTTCTGCCTCCAATAGATTTCCTAAGCACTAGTGTTTTAAGGAACAGCTTAAAAAGAGAATCCTAATGTGATTTCTTTATAATGGGTGTGTTCCTTATCTTATCCTAGTGTCTAAACTCTTCTCCATGGCTGGACCCCCAAATAATATTCCTTTACGTGCTAAGGGGTATCTAAAGAGTGGGATAGGTTTAATAACTACCCTAACCCTAACGCGTACCCTAACCCTAACCCCTACCCTAACCCTAACACGTACCCTAATCCTAACCCGTACCCTAAACCGAGCCCTAACCCTAACACTAACCCTAACCCTAACCCTAACCCATACCCTACGCCGTACCCGAAACCCTCCCCGAACCCGTACCCTAAGCCGTACCCTAAGCCTAACCCTAAGCCTAACCCTAACCCTAGGCTACCTTTGACTGCTTCTGCCTCCAATAGATTTCCTAAGCACTAGTGTTTTAAGGAACAGCTTAAAAAGAGAATCCTAATGTGATTTCTTTATAATGGGTGTGTTCCTTATCTTATCCTAGTGTCTAAACTCTTCTCCATGGCTGGACCCTCAAATAATATTCCTTTACGTGCTAAGGGGTATCTAGAGAGTGGGATAGGTTTAATAACTACCCTAACCCTAACGCGTACCCTAACCCTAACCCCTACCCTAACCCTAACACGTACCCTAATACTAACCTGTACCCTAAACCGAGCCCTAACCCTAACCCTAACCCTAACCCTAACCCATACCCTACGCCGTACCCGCACCCCTCCCCGAACCCGTACCCTAAGCCGTACCCTAAGCCTAACCCTAAGCCTAACCCTAACCCTAGGCTACCCTTGACTGCTTCTGCCTCCAATAGATTTCGTAAGCACTAGTGTTTTAAGGAACAGCTTAAAAAGAGAATCCTAATGTGATTTCTTTATAATGGGTGTGTTCCTTATCTTATCCTAGTGTCTAAACTCTTCTCCATGGCTGGACCCCCAAATAATATTCCTTTACGTGCTAAGGGGTATCTAGAGAGTGGGATAGGTTTAATAACTACCCTAACCCTAACGCATACCCTAACCCTAACCCCTACCCTAACCCTAACACGTACCCTAATCCTAACCCGTACCCTAAACCGAGCCCTAACCCTAACACTAACCCTAACCCTAACCCTAACCCATACCCTATGCCGTACCCGAACCCCTCCCCGAACCCATTCCCCAAGCCGTACCCTAAACCTAACCCTAAGCCTAACCCTAACCCTAGGCTACCCTTGACTGCTTCTGCCTCCAATAGATTTCCTAAGCACTAGTGTTTTAAGGAACAGCTTAAAAAGAGAATCCTAATGTGATTTCTTTATAATGGGTGTGTTCCTTATCTTATCCTAGTGTCTAAACTCTTCTCCATGGCTGCACCCCCAAATAATATTGCCTTACGTGCTAAGGGGTATCTAGAGAGTGGGATAGGTTTAATAACTACCCTAACCCTAATGCGTACTCTAACCCTAACCTCTACCCTAACACTAACACGTACCCTAATCCTAACCCGTACCCTAAACCGAGCCCTAACCCTAACACTAACACTAACCCTAACCCTAACCCATACCCTACGCCGTACCTGAACCCCTCCCCAAACCCGTACTCTAAGTGGTACCCTAAGCCTAACCCTAAGCCTAACCCTAACCCTAGGCTACCCTTGACTGCTTCTGCCTCCAATAGATTTCCTAAGCACTAGTGTTTTAAGGAACAGCTTAAAAAGAGAATCCTAATGTGATTTCTTTATAATGGGTGTGTTCCTTATCTTATCCTAGTGTCTAAACTCTTCTCCATGGCTGGACCCCCAAATAATATTCCTTTACGTGCTAAGGGGTATCTAGAGAGTGGGATAGGTTTAATAACTACCCTAACCCTAACGCATACACTAACCCTAACCCCTACCCTAACCCTAACACGTACCCTAATCCTAACCCGTACCCTAAACCGAGCCCTAACCCTAACACTAACCCTAAACCTAACCCTAACCCATACCCTACGCCGTACCCGAACCCCTCCCCGAACCCATTCCCCAAGCCGTACCCTAAACCTAACCCTAAGCCTAACCCTAACCCTAGGCTACCCTTGACTGCTTCTGCCTCCAATAGATTTCCTAAGCACTAGTGTTTTAAGGAACAGCTTAAAAAGAGAATCCTAATGTGATTTCTTTATAATGGGTGTGTTCCTTATCTTATCCTAGTGTCTAAATTCTTCTCCATGGCTGGAACCCCAAATAATATTCCTTTACGTGCTAAGGGGTATCTAGAGAGTGGGATAGGTTTACTAACTACCCTAACCCTAACGCGTACCCTAACCCTAACCCCTACCCTAAACCTAACACGTACCCTAATCCTAACCCGTACCCTAAACCGAGCCCTAACCCTAACACTAACCCTAACACTAACCCTAACCCATACCCTACGCCGTACCCGAAACCCTCCCCGAACTCGTACCCTAAGCCGTACCCTAAGCCTAACCCTAAGCCTAACCCTAACCCTAGGCTACCCTTGACTGCTTCTGCCTCCAATAGATTTCCTAAGCACTAGTGTTTTAAGGAACAGCTTAAAAAGAGAATCCTAATGTGATTTCTTTATAATGGGTGTATTCCTTATCTTATCCTAGTGTCTAAACTTTTCTCCATGGCTGGACCCTCAAATAATATTCCTTTACGTGCTAAGGGGTATCTAGAGATTGGGATAGGTTTAATAACTACCCTAACCCTAACGCGTACCCTAACCCTAACCCCTACCCTAACCCTAACACGTACCCTAATCCTAACCCGTACCCTAAACCGAGCCCTAACCCTAACACTAACCCTAACCCTAACCCTAACCCATACCCTACGCCGTACCCGCACCCCTCCCTGAACCCGTACCCTAAGCCGTACCCTAAGCCTAACCCTAAGCCTAACCCTAACCCTAGGCTACCCTTGACTGCTTCTGCCTCCAATAGATTTCCTAAGCACTAGTGTTTTAACGAACAGCTTAAAAAGAGAATCCTAAAGTGATTTCTTTATAATGGGTGTGTTCCTTATCTTATCCTAGTGTCTAAACTCTTCTCCATGGCTGGACCCCCAAATAATATTCCTTTACGTGCTAAGGGGTATCTAGAGAGTGGGATAGGTTTAATAACTACCCTAACCCTAACGCGTACCCTAACCCTAACCCCTACCCTAACCCTAACACGTACCCTAATCCTAACCCGTACCCTAAACCGAGCCCTAACCCTAACACTAACCCTAACCCTAACCCATACCCTACGCCGTACCCGAAACCCTCCCCGAACCCGTACCCTAAGCCTTACCCTAAGCCTCACCCTAAGCCTAACCTTATCCTAGGCTACCCTTGACTGCTTCTGCCTCCAATAGATTTCCTAAGCACTAGTGTTTTAAGGAACAGCTTAAAAAGAGAATCCTAATGTGATTTCTTTATAATGGGTGTGTTCCTTATCTTATCCTAGTGTCTAAACTCTTCTCCATGGCTGCACCCCCAAATAATATTGCCTTACGTGCTAAGGGGTATCTAGAGAGTGGGATAGGTTTAATAACTACCCTAAACCTAATGCGTACTCTAACCCTAACCCCTACCCTAACACTAACACGTACCCTAATCCTAACCCGTACCCTAAACCGAGCCCTAACCCTAACACTAACACTAACCCTAACCCTAACCCATACCCTATGCCGTACCTGAACCCCTCCCCAAACCCGTACCCTAAGCCGTACCCTAAGCCTAACCCTAAGCCTAACACTAACCCTAGGCTACCCTTGACTGCTTCTGCCTCCAATAGATTTCCTAAGCACTAGTGTTTTAAGCAACAGCTTAAAAAGAGAATCCTAATGTGATTTCTTTATAATGGGTGTGTTCCTTATCTTATCCTAGTGTCTAAATTCTTCTCCATGGCTGGAACCCCAAATAATATTCCTTTACGTGCTAAGGGGTATCTAGAGAGTGGGATAGGTTTACTAACTACCCTAACCCTAACGCGTACCCTAACCCTAACCCCTACCCTAACCCTAACACGTACCCTAATCCTAACCCGTACCCTAAACCGAGCCCTAACCCTAACAATAACCCTAACCCTAACCCTAACCCATACCCTACGCCGTACCCGAAACCCTCCCCGATCCCGTACCCTAAGCCGTACCCTAAGCCTAACCCTAAGCCTAACCCTAACCCTAGGTTACCCTTGACTGCTTCTGCCTCCAATAGATTTCCTAAGCACTAGTGTTTTAAGGAACAGCTTAAAAAGAGAATCCTAATGTGATTTCTTTATAATGGGTGTGTTCCTTATCTTATCCTAGTGTCTAAACTCTTCTCCATGGCTGGACCCTCAAATAATATTCCTTTACGTGCTAAGGGGTATCTAGAGAGTGGGATAGGTTTAATAACTACCCTAACCCTAACGCGTACCCTAACCCTAACCCCTACCCTAACCCTAACACGTACCCTAATCCTAACCCGTACCCTAAACCGAGCCCTAACCCTAACACTAACCCTAACCCTAACCCTAACCCATACCCTACGCCGTACCCGCACCCCTCCCTGAACCCGTACCCTAAGCCGTACCCTAAGCCTAACCCTAAGCCTAACCCTAACCCTAGGCTACCCTTGACTGCTTCTGCCTCCAATAGATTTCCTAAGCACTAGTGTTTTAACGAACAGCTTAAAAAGAGAATCCTAAAGTGATTTCTTTATAATGGGTGTGTTCCTTATCTTATCCTAGTGTCTAAACTCTTCTCCATGGCTGGACCCCCAAATAATATTCCTTTACGTGCTAAGGGGTATCTAGAGAGTGGGATAGGTTTAATAACTACCCTAACCCTAACGCGTACCCTAACCCTAACCCCTACCCTAACCCTAACACGTACCCTAATCCTAACCCGTACCCTAAACCGAGCCCTAACCCTAACACTAACCCTAACCCTAACCCATACCCTACGCCGTACCCGAAACCCTCCCCGAACCCGTACCCTAAGCCGTACCCTAAGCCTCACCCTAAGCCTAACCTTATCCTAGGCTACCCTTGACTGCTTCTGCCTCCAATAGATTTCCTAAGCACTAGTGTTTTAAGGAACAGCTTAAAAAGAGAATCCTAATGTGATTTCTTTATAATGGGTGTGTTCCTTATCTTATCCTAGTGTCTAAACTCTTCTCCATGGCTGGACCCCCAAATAATATTCCTTTACGTGCTAAGGGGTATCTAGAGAGTGGGATAGGTTTAATAACTACCCTAACCCTAACGCGTACCCTAACCCTAACCCCTACCCTAACCCTAACACGTACCCTAATCCTAACCCGTACCCTAAACCGAGCCCTAACCCTAACAATAACCCTAACCCTAACCCTAACCCATACCCTACGCCGTACCCGAAACCCTCCCCGAACCCGTACCCTAAGCCGTACCCTAAGCCTAACCCTAAGCCTAACCCTAACCCTAGGTTACCCTTGACTGCTTCTGCCTCCAATAGATTTCCTAAGCACTAGTGTTTTAAGGAACAGCTTAAAAAGAGAATCCTAATGTGATTTCTTTATAATGGGTGTGTTCCTTATCTTATCCTAGTGTCTAAACTCTTCTCCATGGCTGGACCCTCAAATAATATTCCTTTACGTGCTAAGGGGTATCTAGAGAGTGGGATAGGTTTAATAACTACCCTAACCCTAACGCGTACCCTAACCCTAACCCCTACCCTAACCCTAACACGTACCCTAATACTAACCTGTACCCTAAACCGAGCCCTAACCCTAACACTAACCCTAACCCTAACCCATACCCTACGCCGTACCCGCACCCCTCCCCGAACCCGTACCCTAAGCCGTACCCTAAGCCTAACCCTAAGCCTAACCCTAACCCTAGGCTACCCTTGACTGCTTCTGCCTCCAATAGATTTCCTAAGCACTAGTGTTTTAAGGAACAGCTTAAAAAGAGAATCCTAATGTGATTTCTTTATAATGGGTGTGTTCCTTATCTTATCCTAGTGTCTAAACTCTTCTCCATGGCTGGACCCCCAAATAATATTCCTTTACGTGCTAAGGGGTATCTAGAGAGTGGGATAGGTTTAATAACTACCCTAACCCTAACGCATACCCTAACCCTAAACCCTACCCTAACCCTAACACGTACCCTAATCCTAACCCGTACCCTAAACCGAGCCCTAACCCTAACACTAACCCTAACCCTAACCCTAACCCATACCCTACGCCGTACCCGAACCCCTCCCCGAACCCATTCCCCAAGCCGTACCCTAAACCTAACCCTAAGCCTAACCCTAACCCTAGGCTACCCTTGACTGCTTCTGCCTCCAATAGATTTCCTAAGCACTAGTGTTTTAAGGAACAGCTTAAAAAGAGAATCCTAATGTGATTTCTTTATAATGGGTGTGTTCCTTATCTTATCCTAGTGTCTAAACTCTTCTCCATGGCTGGACCCCCAAATAATATTCCTTTACGTGCTAAGGGGTATCTAAAGAGTGGGATAGGTTTAATAACTACCCTAACCCTAACGCGTACCCTAACCCTAACCCCTACCCTAACCCTAACACGTACCCTAATCCTAACCCGTACCCTAAACCGAGCCCTAACCCTAACACTAACCCTAACCCTAACCCTAACCCATACCCTACGCCGTACCCGAAACCCTCCCCGAACCCGTACCCTAAGCCGTACCCTAAGCCTAACCCTAAGCCTAACCCTAACCCTAGGCTACCTTTGACTGCTTCTGCCTCCAATAGATTTCCTAAGCACTAGTGTTTTAAGGAACAGCTTAAAAAGAGAATCCTAATGTGATTTCTTTATAATGGGTGTGTTCCTTATCTTATCCTAGTGTCTAAACTCTTCTCCATGGCTGGACCCCCAAATAATATTCCTTTACGTGCTAAGGGGGAGCTAGAGAGTGGGATAGGTTTACTAACTACCCTAGCCCTAACGCGTAACCTAACCCTAACCCCTACCCTAAACCTAACACGTTCCCTAATCCTAACCCGTACCCTAAACCGAGCCCTAACCCTAACACTAACCCTAACCCAAACCCTACGCCGTACACGAACACCTCCCCGAACCCATACCCCAAGCCGTACCCTAACCCTAACCCTAAGCCTAACCCTAACCCTAGGCTACCCTTGACTGCTTCTGCCTCCAATAGATTTCCTAAGCACTACTGTTTTAAGGAACAGCTTAAAAAGAGAATCCTAAAGTGATTTCTTTATAATGGGTGTGTTCCTTATCTTATCCTAGTGTCTAAACTCTTCTCCATGGCTGGACCCCCAAATAATATTCCTTTACGTGCTAAGGGGTATCTAGAGAGTGGGATAGGTTTAATAACTACCCTAACCCTAACGCGTACCCTAACCCTAACCCCTACCCTAACCCTAACACGTACCCTAATCCTAACCCGTACCCTAAACCGAGCCCTAACCCTAACACTAACCCTAACACTAACCCTAACCCATACCCTACGCCGTACCCGAAACCCTCCCCGAACTCGTACCCTAAGCCGTACCCTAAGCCTAACCCTAAGCCTAACCCTAACCCTAGGCTACCCTTGACTGCTTCTGCCTCCAATAGATTTCCTAAGCACTAGTGTTTTAAGGAACAGCTTAAAAAGAGAATCCTAATGTGATTTCTTTATAATGGGTGTATTCCTTATCTTATCCTAGTGTCTAAACTTTTCTCCATGGCTGGACCCTCAAATAATATTCCTTTACGTGCTAAGGGGTATCTAGAGATTGGGATAGGTTTAATAACTACCCTAACCCTAACGCGTACCCTAACCCTAACCCCTACCCTAACCCTAACACGTACCCTAATCCTAACCCGTACCCTAAACCGAGCCCTAACCCTAACACTAACCCTAACCCTAACCCTAACCCATACCCTACGCCGTACCCGCACCCCTCCCTGAACCCGTACCCTAAGCCGTACCCTAAGCCTAACCCTAAGCCTAACCCTAACCCTAGGCTACCCTTGACTGCTTCTGCCTCCAATAGATTTCCTAAGCACTAGTGTTTTAACGAACAGCTTAAAAAGAGAATCCTAAAGTGATTTCTTTATAATGGGTGTGTTCCTTATCTTATCCTAGTGTCTAAACTCTTCTCCATGGCTGGACCCCCAAATAATATTCCTTTACGTGCTAAGGGGTATCTAGAGAGTGGGATAGGTTTAATAACTACCCTAACCCTAACGCGTACCCTAACCCTAACCCCTACCCTAACCCTAACACGTACCCTAATCCTAACCCGTACCCTAAACCGAGCCCTAACCCTAACCCTAACCCTAACCCTAACCCATACCCTACGCCGTACCCGAAACCCTCCCCGAACCCGTACCCTAAGCCGTACCCTAAGCCTCACCCTAAGCCTAACCTTATCCTAGGCTACCCTTGACTGCTTCTGCCTCCAATAGATTTCCTAAGCACTAGTGTTTTAAGGAACAGCTTAAAAAGAGAATCCTAATGTGATTTCTTTATAATGGGTGTGTTCCTTATCTTATCCTAGTGTCTAAACTCTTCTCCATGGCTGCACCCCCAAATAATATTGCCTTACGTGCTAAGGGGTATCTAGAGAGTGGGATAGGTTTAATAACTACCCTAAACCTAATGCGTACTCTAACCCTAACCCCTACCCTAACACTAACACGTACCCTAATCCTAACCCGTACCCTAAACCGAGCCCTAACCCTAACACTAACACTAACCCTAACCCTAACCCATACCCTATGCCGTACCTGAACCCCTCCCCAAACCCGTACCCTAAGCCGTACCCTAAGCCTAACCCTAAGCCTAACACTAACCCTAGGCTACCCTTGACTGCTTCTGCCTCCAATAGATTTCCTAAGCACTAGTGTTTTAAGCAACAGCTTAAAAAGAGAATCCTAATGTGATTTCTTTATAATGGGTGTGTTCCTTATCTTATCCTAGTGTCTAAATTCTTCTCCATGGCTGGAACCCCAAATAATATTCCTTTAAGTGCTAAGGGGTATCTAGAGAGTGGGATAGGTTTAATAACTACCCTAACCCTAACGCGTACCCTAACCCTAACCCCTACCCTAACCCTAACACGTACCCTAATCCTAACCCGTACCCTAAACCGAGCCCTAACCCTAACACTAACCCTAACCCTAACCCTAACCCATACCCTACGCCGTACCCGCACCCCTCCCTGAACCCGTACCCTAAGCCGTACCCTAAGCCTAACCCTAAGCCTAACCCTAACCCTAGGCTACCCTTGACTTCTTCTGCCTCCAATAGATTTCCTAAGCACTAGTGTTTTAACGAACAGCTTAAAAAGAGAATCCTAAAGTGATTTCTTTATAATGGGTGTGTTCCTTATCTTATCCTAGTGTCTAAACTCTTCTCCATGGCTGGACCCCCAAATAATATTCCTTTACGTGCTAAGGGGTATCTAGAGAGTGGGATAGGTTTAATAACTACCCTAACCCTAACGCGTACCCTAACCCTAACCCCTACCCTAACCCTAACACGTACCCTAATCCTAACCCGTACCCTAAACCGAGCCCTAACCCTAACACTAACCCTAACCCTAACCCATACCCTACGCCGTACCCGAAACCCTCCCCGAACCCGTACCCTAAGCCGTACCCTAAGCCTCACCCTAAGCCTAACCTTATCCTAGGCTACCCTTGACTGCTTCTGCCTCCAATAGATTTCCTAAGCACTAGTGTTTTAAGGAACAGCTTAAAAAGAGAATCCTAATGTGATTTCTTTATAATGGGTGTGTTCCTTATCTTATCCTAGTGTCTAAACTCTTCTCCATGGCTGGACCCCCAAATAATATTCCTTTACGTGCTAAGGGGTATCTAGAGAGTGGGATAGGTTTAATAACTACCCTAACCCTAACGCGTACCCTAACCCTAACCCCTACCCTAACCCTAACACGTACCCTAATCCTAACCCGTACCCTAAACCGAGCCCTAACCCTAACAATAACCCTAACCCTAACCCTAACCCATACCCTACGCCGTACCCGAAACCCTCCCCGAACCCGTACCCTAAGCCGTACCCTAAGCCTAACCCTAAGCCTAACCCTAACCCTAGGTTACCCTTGACTGCTTCTGCCTCCAATAGATTTCCTAAGCACTAGTGTTTTAAGGAACAGCTTAAAAAGAGAATCCTAATGTGATTTCTTTATAATGGGTGTGTTCCTTATCTTATCCTAGTGTCTAAACTCTTCTCCATGGCTGGACCCTCAAATAATATTCCTTTACGTGCTAAGGGGTATCTAGAGAGTGGGATAGGTTTAATAACTACCCTAACCCTAACGCGTACCCTAACCCTAACCCCTACCCTAACCCTAACACGTACCCTAATACTAACCTGTACCCTAAACCGAGCCCTAACCCTAACACTAACCCTAACCCTAACCCATACCCTACGCCGTACCCGCACCCCTCCCCGAACCCGTACCCTAAGCCGTACCCTAAGCCTAACCCTAAGCCTAACCCTAACCCTAGGCTACCCTTGACTGCTTCTGCCTCCAATAGATTTCCTAAGCACTAGTGTTTTAAGGAACAGCTTAAAAAGAGAATCCTAATGTGATTTCTTTATAATGGGTGTGTTCCTTATCTTATCCTAGTGTCTAAACTCTTCTCCATGGCTGGACCCCCAAATAATATTCCTTTACGTGCTAAGGGGTATCTAGAGAGTGGGATAGGTTTAATAACTACCCTAACCCTAACGCATACCCTAACCCTAAACCCTACCCTAACCCTAACACGTACCCTAATCCTAACCCGTACCCTAAACCGAGCCCTAACCCTAACACTAACCCTAACCCTAACCCTAACCCATACCCTACGCCGTACCCGAACCCCTCCCCGAACCCATTCCCCAAGCCGTACCCTAAACCTAACCCTAAGCCTAACCCTAACCCTAGGCTACCCTTGACTGCTTCTGCCTCCAATAGATTTCCTAAGCACTAGTGTTTTAAGGAACAGCTTAAAAAGAGAATCCTAATGTGATTTCTTTATAATGGGTGTGTTCCTTATCTTATCCTAGTGTCTAAACTCTTCTCCATGGCTGGACCCCCAAATAATATTCCTTTACGTGCTAAGGGGTATCTAAAGAGTGGGATAGGTTTAATAACTACCCTAACCCTAACGCGTACCCTAACCCTAACCCCTACCCTAACCCTAACACGTACCCTAATCCTAACCCGTACCCTAAACCGAGCCCTAACCCTAACACTAACCCTAACCCTAACCCTAACCCATACCCTACGCCGTACCCGAAACCCTCCCCGAACCCGTACCCTAAGCCGTACCCTAAGCCTAACCCTAAGCCTAACCCTAACCCTAGGCTACCTTTGACTGCTTCTGCCTCCAATAGATTTCCTAAGCACTAGTGTTTTAAGGAACAGCTTAAAAAGAGAATCCTAATGTGATTTCTTTATAATGGGTGTGTTCCTTATCTTATCCTAGTGTCTAAACTCTTCTCCATGGCTGGACCCTCAAATAATATTCCTTTACGTGCTAAGGGGTATCTAGAGAGTGGGATAGGTTTAATAACTACCCTAACCCTAACGCGTACCCTAACCCTAACCCCTACCCTAACCCTAACACGTACCCTAATACTAACCTGTACCCTAAACCGAGCCCTAACCCTAACCCTAACCCTAACCCTAACCCATACCCTACGCCGTACCCGCACCCCTCCCCGAACCCGTACCCTAAGCCGTACCCTAAGCCTAACCCTAAGCCTAACCCTAACCCTAGGCTACCCTTGACTGCTTCTGCCTCCAATAGATTTCGTAAGCACTAGTGTTTTAAGGAACAGCTTAAAAAGAGAATCCTAATGTGATTTCTTTATAATGGGTGTGTTCCTTATCTTATCCTAGTGTCTAAACTCTTCTCCATGGCTGGACCCCCAAATAATATTCCTTTACGTGCTAAGGGGTATCTAGAGAGTGGGATAGGTTTAATAACTACCCTAACCCTAACGCATACCCTAACCCTAACCCCTACCCTAACCCTAACACGTACCCTAATCCTAACCCGTACCCTAAACCGAGCCCTAACCCTAACACTAACCCTAACCCTAACCCTAACCCATACCCTACGCCGTACCCGTACCCCTCCCCGAACCCATTCCCCAAGCCGTACCCTAAACCTAACCCTAAGCCTAACCCTAACCCTAGGCTACCCTTGACTGCTTCTGCCTCCAATAGATTTCCTAAGCACTAGTGTTTTAAGGAACAGCTTAAAAAGAGAATCCTAATGTGATTTCTTTATAATGGGTGTGTTCCTTATCTTATCCTAGTGTCTAAACTCTTCTCCATGGCTGCACCCCCAAATAATATTGCCTTACGTGCTAAGGGGTATCTAGAGAGTGGGATAGGTTTAATAACTACCCTAACCCTAATGCGTACTCTAACCCTAACCTCTACCCTAACACTAACACGTACCCTAATCCTAACCCGTACCCTAAACCGAGCCCTAACCCTAACACTAACACTAACCCTAACCCTAACCCATACCCTACGCCGTACCTGAACCCCTCCCCAAACCCGTACTCTAAGTGGTACCCTAAGCCTAACCCTAAGCCTAACACTAACCCTAGGCTACCCTTGACTGCTTCTGCCTCCAATAGATTTCCTAAGCACTAGTGTTTTAAGCAACAGCTTAAAAAGAGAATCCTAATGTGATTTCTTTATAATGGGTGTGTTCCTTATCTTATCCTAGTGTCTAAATTCTTCTCCATGGCTGGAACCCCAAATAATATTCCTTTACGTGCTAAGGGGTATCTAGAGAGTGGGATAGGTTTACTAACTACCCTAACCCTAACGCGTACCCTAACCCTAACCCCTACCCTAAACCTAACACGTACCCTAATCCTAACCGTACCCTAAACCGAGCCCTAACCCTAACACTAACCCTAACCCTAACCCTAACCCATACCCTACGCCGTACCCGCACCCCTCCCCGAACCCGTACCGTAAGCCGTACCCTAAGCCTAACCCTAAGCCTAACCCTAACCCTAGGCTACCCTTGACTGCTTCTGCCTCCAATAGATTTCCTAAGCACTAGTGTTTTAAGGAACAGCTTAAAAAGAGAATCCTAATGTGATTTCTTTATAATGGGTGTGTTCCTTATCTTATCCTAGTGTCTAAACTCTTCTCCATGGCTGGACCCCCAAATAATATTCCTTTACGTGCTAAGGGGTATCTAGAGAGTGGGATAGGTTTAATAACTACCCTAACCCTAACGCGTACCGTAATCCTAATCTGTACCCTAAACCGAGGCCTAACCCTAACACTAACCCTAACCCTAACCCTAACCCATACCCTACGCCGTACCCGAAACCCTCCCCGAACCCGTACCCTAAGCCATACCCTAAACCTAACCCTAAGCCTAACCCTAACCCTAGGCTACCCTTGACTGCTTCTGCCTCCAATAGATTTCCTAAGCACTACTGTTTTAAGGAACAGCTTAAAAAGAGAATCCTAATGTGATTTCTTTATAATGGGTGTGTTCCTTATCTTATCCTAGTGTCTAAACTCTTCTCCATGGCTGCACCCCCAAATAATATTCCCTTACGTGCTAAGGGGTATCTAGAGAGTGGGATAGGTTTAATAACTACCCTAACCCTAACGCGTACCCTAACCCTAACCCCTACCCTAACCCTAACACGTACCCTAATCCTAACCTGTACCCTAAACCGAGGCCTAACCCTAACACTAACCCTAACCCTAACCCTAACACATACCCTACGCCGTACCCGAAACCCTCCCCGAACCCGTACCCTAAGCCATACCCTAAACCTAACCCTAAGCCTAACCCTAACCCTAGGCTACCGTTGACTGCTTCTGCCTCCAATTGATTTCCTAAGCAGTAGTGTTTTAAGGAACAGCTTAAAAAGAGAATCCTAATGTGATTTCTTTATAATGGGTGTGTTCCTTATCTTATCCTAGTGTCTAAACTCTTCTCCATGGCTGGACCCCCAAATAATATTCCTTTACGTGCTAAGGGGGAGCTAGAGAGTGGGATAGGTTTACTAACTACCCTAGCCCTAACGCGTAACCTAACCCTAACCCCTACCCTAAACCTAACACGTTCCCTAATCCTAACCCGTACCCTAAACCGAGCCCTGACCCTAACACTAACCCTAACCCAAACCCTAACCCATACCCTACGCCGTACACGAACACCTCCCCGAACCCATACCCCAAGCCGTACCCTAACCCTAACCCTAAGCCTAACCCTAACCCTAGGCTACCCTTGACTGCTTCTGCCTCCAATAGATTTCCTAAGCACTACTGTTTTAAGGAACAGCTTAAAAAGAGAATCCTAAAGTGATTTCTTTATAATGGGTGTGTTCCTTATCTTATCCTAGTGTCTAAACTCTTCTCCATGGCTGGACCCCCAAATAATATTCCTTTACGTGCTAAGGGGTATCTAGAGAGTGGGATAGGTTTAATAACTACCCTAACCCTAACGCGTACCCTAACCCTAACCCCTACCCTAACCCTAACACGTACCCTAATCCTAACCCGTACCCTAAACCGAGCCCTAACCCTAACACTAACCCTAACCCTAACCCTAACCCATACCCTACGCCGTACCCGAAACCCTCCCCGAACTCGTACCCTAAGCCGTACCCTAAGCCTAACCCTAAGCCTAACCCTAACCCTAGGCTACCCTTGACTGCTTCTGCCTCCAATAGATTTCCTAAGCACTAGTGTTTTAAGGAACAGCTTAAAAAGAGAATCCTAATGTGATTTCTTTATAATGGGTGTATTCCTTATCTTATCCTAGTGTCTAAACTTTTCTCCATGGCTGGACCCTCAAATAATATTCCTTTACGTGCTAAGGGGTATCTAGAGATTGGGATAGGTTTAATAACTACCCTAACCCTAACGCGTACCCTAACCCTAACCCCTACCCTAACCCTAACACGTACCCTAATCCTAACCCGTACCCTAAACCGAGCCCTAACCCTAACACTAACCCTAACCCTAACCCTAACCCATACCCTACGCCGTACCCGCACCCCTCCCTGAACCCGTACCCTAAGCCGTACCCTAAGCCTAACCCTAAGCCTAACCCTAACCCTAGGCTACCCTTGACTGCTTCTGCCTCCAATAGATTTCCTAAGCACTAGTGTTTTAACGAACAGCTTAAAAAGAGAATCCTAAAGTGATTTCTTTATAATGGGTGTGTTCCTTATCTTATCCTAGTGTCTAAACTCTTCTCCATGGCTGGACCCCCAAATAATATTCCTTTACGTGCTAAGGGGTATCTAGAGAGTGGGATAGGTTTAATAACTACCCTAACCCTAACGCGTACCCTAACCCTAACCCCTACCCTAACCCTAACACGTACCCTAATCCTAACCCGTACCCTAAACCGAGCCCTAACCCTAACACTAACCCTAACCCTAACCCATACCCTACGCCGTACCCGAAACCCTCCCCGAACCCGTACCCTAAGCCGTACCCTAAGCCTCACCCTAAGCCTAACCTTATCCTAGGCTACCCTTGACTGCTTCTGCCTCCAATAGATTTCCTAAGCACTAGTGTTTTAAGGAACAGCTTAAAAAGAGAATCCTAATGTGATTTCTTTATAATGGGTGTGTTCCTTATCTTATCCTAGTGTCTAAACTCTTCTCCATGGCTGGACCCCCAAATAATATTCCTTTACGTGCTAAGGGGTATCTAGAGAGTGGGATAGGTTTAATAACTACCCTAACCCTAACGCGTACCCTAACCCTAACCCCTACCCTAACCCTAACACGTACCCTAATCCTAACCCGTACCCTAAACCGAGCCCTAACCCTAACACTAACCCTAACCCTAACCCTAACCCATACCCTACGCCGTACCCGAACCCCTCCCCGAACCCATTCCCCAAGCCGTACCCTAAACCTAACCCTAAGCCTAACCCTAACCCTAGGCTACCCTTGACTGCTTCTGCCTCCAATAGATTTCCTAAGCACTAGTGTTTTAAGGAACAGCTTAAAAAGAGAATCCTAATGTGATTTCTTTATAATGGGTGTGTTCCTTATCTTATCCTAGTGTCTAAACTCTTCTCCATGGCTGGACCCCCAAATAATATTCCTTTACGTGCTAAGGGGTATCTAAAGAGTGGGATAGGTTTAATAACTACCCTAACCCTAACGCGTACCCTAACCCTAACCCCTACCCTAACCCTAACACGTACCCTAATCCTAACCCGTACCCTAAACCGAGCCCTAACCCTAACACTAACCCTAACCCTAACCCTAACCCATACCCTACGCCGTACCCGCACCCCTCCCTGAACCCGTACCCTAAGCCGTACCCTAAGCCTAACCCTAAGCCTAACCCTAACCCTAGGCTACCCTTGACTGCTTCTGCCTCCAATAGATTTCCTAAGCACTAGTGTTTTAACGAACAGCTTAAAAAGAGAATCCTAAAGTGATTTCTTTATAATGGGTGTGTTCCTTATCTTATCCTAGTGTCTAAACTCTTCTCCATGGCTGGACCCCCAAATAATATTCCTTTACGTGCTAAGGGGTATCTAGAGAGTGGGATAGGTTTAATAACTACCCTAACCCTAACGCGTACCCTAACCCTAACCCCTACCCTAACCCTAACACGTACCCTAATCCTAACCCGTACCCTAAACCGAGCCCTAACCCTAACACTAACCCTAACCCTAACCCATACCCTACGCCGTACCCGAAACCCTCCCCGAACCCGTACCCTAAGCCGTACCCTAAGCCTCACCCTAAGCCTAACCTTATCCTAGGCTACCCTTGACTGCTTCTGCCTCCAATAGATTTCCTAAGCACTAGTGTTTTAAGGAACAGCTTAAAAAGAGAATCCTAATGTGATTTCTTTATAATGGGTGTGTTCCTTATCTTATCCTAGTGTCTAAACTCTTCTCCATGGCTGGACCCCCAAATAATATTCCTTTACGTGCTAAGGGGTATCTAGAGAGTGGGATAGGTTTAATAACTACCCTAACCCTAACGCGTACCCTAACCCTAACCCCTACCCTAACCCTAACACGTACCTTAATCCTAACCCGTACCCTAAACCGAGCCCTAACCCTAACACTAACCCTAACCCTAACCCTAACCCATACCCTACGCCGTACCCGAACCCCTCCCCGAACCCATTCCCCAAGCCGTACCCTAAACCTAACCCTAAGCCTAACCCTAACCCTAGGCTACCCTTGACTGCTTCTGCCTCCAATAGATTTCCTAAGCACTAGTGTTTTAAGGAACAGCTTAAAAAGAGAATCCTAATGTGATTTCTTTATAATGGGTGTGTTCCTTATCTTATCCTAGTGTCTAAACTCTTCTCCATGGCTGGACCCCCAAATAATATTCCTTTACGTGCTAAGGGGTATCTAAAGAGTGGGATAGGTTTAATAACTACCCTAACCCTAACGCGTACCCTAACCCTAACCCCTACCCTAACCCTAACACGTACCCTAATCCTAACCCGTACTCTAAACCGAGCCCTAACCCTAACACTAACCCTAACCCTAACCCTAACCCATACCCTACGCCGTACCCGAAACCCTCCCCGAACCCGTACCCTAAGCCGTACCCTAAGCCTAACCCTAAGCCTAACCCTAACCCTAGGCTACCTTTGACTGCTTCTGCCTCCAATAGATTTCCTAAGCACTAGTGTTTTAAGGAACAGCTTAAAAAGAGAATCCTAATGTGATTTCTTTATAATGGGTGTGTTCCTTATCTTATCCTAGTGTCTAAACTCTTCTCCATGGCTGGACCCTCAAATAATATTCCTTTACGTGCTAAGGGGTATCTAGAGAGTGGGATAGGTTTAATAACTACCCTAACCCTAACGCGTACCCTAACCCTAACCCCTACCCTAACCCTAACACGTACCCTAATACTAACCTGTACCCTAAACCGAGCCCTAACCCTAACCCTAACCCTAACCCTAACCCATACCCTACGCCGTACCCGCACCCCTCCCCGAACCCGTACCCTAAGCCGTACCCTAAGCCTAACCCTAAGCCTAACCCTAACCCTAGGCTACCCTTGACTGCTTCTGCCTCCAATAGATTTCGTAAGCACTAGTGTTTTAAGGAACAGCTTAAAAAGAGAATCCTAATGTGATTTCTTTATAATGGGTGTGTTCCTTATCTTATCCTAGTGTCTAAACTCTTCTCCATGGCTGGACCCCCAAATAATATTCCTTTACGTGCTAAGGGGTATCTAGAGAGTGGGATAGGTTTAATAACTACCCTAACCCTAACGCATACCCTAACCCTAACCCCTACCCTAACCCTAACACGTACCCTAATCCTAACCCGTACCCTAAACCGAGCCCTAACCCTAACACTAACCCTAAACCTAACCCTAACCCATACCCTACGCCGTACCCGAACCCCTCCCCGAACCCATTCCCCAAGCCGTACCCTAAACCTAACCCTAAGCCTAACCCTAACCCTAGGCTACCCTTGACTGCTTCTGCCTCCAATAGATTTCCTAAGCACTAGTGTTTTAAGGAACAGCTTAAAAAGAGAATCCTAATGTGATTTCTTTATAATGGGTGTGTTCCTTATCTTATCCTAGTGTCTAAACTCTTCTCCATGGCTGCACCCCCAAATAATATTGCCTTACGTGCTAAGGGGTATCTAGAGAGTGGGATAGGTTTAATAACTACCCTAACCCTAATGCGTACTCTAACCCTAACCTCTACCCTAACACTAACACGTACCCTAATCCTAACCCGTACCCTAAACCGAGCCCTAACCCTAACACTAACACTAACCCTAACCCTAACCCATACCCTACGCCGTACCTGAACCCCTCCCCAAACCCGTACTCTAAGTGGTACCCTAAGCCTAACCCTAAGCCTAACACTAACCCTAGGCTACCCTTGACTGCTTCTGCCTCCAATAGATTTCCTAAGCACTAGTGTTTTAAGCAACAGCTTAAAAAGAGAATCCTAATGTGATTTCTTTATAATGGGTGTGTTCCTTATCTTATCCTAGTGTCTAAATTCTTCTCCATGGCTGGAACCCCAAATAATATTCCTTTACGTGCTAAGGGGTATCTAGAGAGTGGGATAGGTTTACTAACTACCCTAACCCTAACGCGTACCCTAACCCTAACCCCTACCCTAAACCTAACACGTACCCTAATCCTAACCGTACCCTAAACCGAGCCCTAACCCTAACACTAACCCTAACCCTAACCCTAACCCATACCCTACGCCGTACCCGCACCCCTCCCCGAACCCGTACCCTAAGCCGTACCCTAAGCCTAACCCTAAGCCTAACCCTAACCCTAGGCTACCCTTGACTGCTTCTGCCTCCAATAGATTTCCTAAGCACTAGTGTTTTAAGGAACAGCTTAAAAAGAGAATCCTAATGTGATTTCTTTATAATGGGTGTGTTCCTTATCTTATCCTAGTGTCTAAACTCTTCTCCATGGCTGGACCCCCAAATAATATTCCTTTACGTGCTAAGGGGTATCTAGAGAGTGGGATAGGTTTAATAACTACCCTAACCCTAACGCATACCCTAACCCTAACCCCTACCCTAAACCTAACACGTACCCTAATCCTAACCGTACCCTAAACCGAGCCCTAACCCTAACACTAACCCTAACCCTAACCCTAACCCATACCCTACGCCGTACCCGCACCCCTCCCCGAACCCGTAACCTAAGCTGTACCCTAAGCCTAACCCTAAGCCTAACCCTAACCCTAGGCTACCCTTGACTGCTTCTGCCTCCAATAGATTTCCTAAGCACTACTGTTTTAAGGAACAGCTTAAAAAGAGAATCCTAATGTGATTTCTTTATAATGGGTGTGTTCCTTATCTTATCCTAGTGTCTAAACTCTTCTCCATGGCTGCACCCCCAAATAATATTCCCTTACGTGCTAAGGGGTATCTAGAGAGTGGGATAGGTTTAATAACTACCCTAACCCTAACGCGTACCCTAACCCTAACCCCTACCCTAACCCTAACACGTACCGTAATCCTAATCTGTACCCTAAACCGAGGCCTAACCCTAACACTAACCCTAACCCTAACCCTAACCCATACCCTACGCCGTACCCGAAACCCTCCCCGAACCCGTACCCTAAGCCATACCCTAAACCTAACCCTAAGCCTAACCCTAACCCTAGGCTACCCTTGACTGCTTCTGCCTCCAATAGATTTCCTAAGCACTACTGTTTTAAGGAACAGCTTAAAAAGAGAATCCTAATGTGATTTCTTTATAATGGGTGTGTTCCTTATCTTATCCTAGTGTCTAAACTCTTCTCCATGGCTGCACCCCCAAATAATATTCCCTTACGTGCTAAGGGGTATCTAGAGAGTGGGATAGGTTTAATAACTACCCTAACCCTAACGCGTACCCTAACCCTAACCCCTACCCTAACCCTAACACGTACCCTAATCCTAACCTGTACCCTAAACCGAGGCCTAACCCTAACACTAACCCTAACCCTAACCCTAACACATACCCTACGCCGTACCCGAAACCCTCCCCGAACCCGTACCCTAAGCCATACCCTAAACCTAACCCTAAGCCTAACCCTAACCCTAGGCTACCCTTGACTGCTTCTGCCTCCAATTGATTTCCTAAGCAGTAGTGTTTTAAGGAACAGCTTAAAAAGAGAATCCTAATGTGATTTCTTTATAATGGGTGTGTTCCTTATCTTATCCTAGTGTCTAAACTCTTCTCCATGGCTGGACCCCCAAATAATATTCCTTTACGTGCTAAGGGGGAGCTAGAGAGTGGGATAGGTTTACTAACTACCCTAGCCCTAACGCGTAACCTAACCCTAACCCCTACCCTAAACCTAACACGTTCCCTAATCCTAACCCGTACCCTAAACCGAGCCCTAACCCTAACACTAACCCTAACCCAAACCCTAACCCATACCCTACGCCGTACACGAACACCTCCCCGAACCCATACCCCAAGCCGTACCCTAACCCTAACCCTAAGCCTAACCCTAACCCTAGGCTACCCTTGACTGCTTCTGCCTCCAATAGATTTCCTAAGCACTACTGTTTTAAGGAACAGCTTAAAAAGAGAATCCTAAAGTGATTTCTTTATAATGGGTGTGTTCCTTATCTTATCCTAGTGTCTAAACTCTTCTCCATGGCTGGACCCCCAAATAATATTCCTTTACGTGCTAAGGGGTATCTAGAGAGTGGGATAGGTTTAATAACTACCCTAACCCTAACGCGTACCCTAACCCTAACCCCTACCCTAACCCTAACACGTACCCTAATCCTAACCCGTACCCTAAACCGAGCCCTAACCCTAACACTAACCCTAACCCTAACCCTAACCCATACCCTACGCCGTACCCGAAACCCTCCCCGAACTCGTACCCTAAGCCGTACCCTAAGCCTAACCCTAAGCCTAACCCTAACCCTAGGCTACCCTTGACTGCTTCTGCCTCCAATAGATTTCCTAAGCACTAGTGTTTTAAGGAACAGCTTAAAAAGAGAATCCTAATGTGATTTCTTTATAATGGGTGTATTCCTTATCTTATCCTAGTGTCTAAACTTTTCTCCATGGCTGGACCCTCAAATAATATTCCTTTACGTGCTAAGGGGTATCTAGAGATTGGGATAGGTTTAATAACTACCCTAACCCTAACGCGTACCCTAACCCTAACCCCTACCCTAACCCTAACACGTACCCTAATCCTAACCCGTACCCTAAACCGAGCCCTAACCCTAACACTAACCCTAACCCTAACCCTAACCCATACCCTACGCCGTACCCGCACCCCTCCCTGAACCCGTACCCTAAGCCGTACCCTAAGCCTAACCCTAAGCCTAACCCTAACCCTAGGCTACCCTTGACTGCTTCTGCCTCCAATAGATTTCCTAAGCACTAGTGTTTTAACGAACAGCTTAAAAAGAGAATCCTAAAGTGATTTCTTTATAATGGGTGTGTTCCTTATCTTATCCTAGTGTCTAAACTCTTCTCCATGGCTGGACCCCCAAATAATATTCCTTTACGTGCTAAGGGGTATCTAGAGAGTGGGATAGGTTTAATAACTACCCTAACCCTAACGCGTACCCTAACCCTAACCCCTACCCTAACCCTAACACGTACCCTAATCCTAACCCGTACCCTAAACCGAGCCCTAACCCTAACACTAACCCTAACCCTAACCCATACCCTACGCCGTACCCGAAACCCTCCCCGAACCCGTACCCTAAGCCGTACCCTAAGCCTCACCCTAAGCCTAACCTTATCCTAGGCTACCCTTGACTGCTTCTGCCTCCAATAGATTTCCTAAGCACTAGTGTTTTAAGGAACAGCTTAAAAAGAGAATCCTAATGTGATTTCTTTATAATGGGTGTGTTCCTTATCTTATCCTAGTGTCTAAACTCTTCTCCATGGCTGCACCCCCAAATAATATTGCCTTACGTGCTAAGGGGTATCTAGAGAGTGGGATAGGTTTAATAACTACCCTAAACCTAATGCGTACTCTAACCCTAACCCCTACCCTAACACTAACACGTACCCTAATCCTAACCCGTACCCTAAACCGAGCCCTAACCCTAACACTAACACTAACCCTAACCCTAACCCATACCCTATGCCGTACCTGAACCCCTCCCCAAACCCGTACCCTAAGCCGTACCCTAAGCCTAACCCTAAGCCTAACACTAACCCTAGGCTACCCTTGACTGCTTCTGCCTCCAATAGATTTCCTAAGCACTAGTGTTTTAAGCAACAGCTTAAAAAGAGAATCCTAATGTGATTTCTTTATAATGGGTGTGTTCCTTATCTTATCCTAGTGTCTAAATTCTTCTCCATGGCTGGAACCCCAAATAATATTCCTTTACGTGCTAAGGGGTATCTAGAGAGTGGGATAGGTTTACTAACTACCCTAACCCTAACGCGTACCCTAACCCTAACCCCTACCCTAACCCTAACACGTACCCTAATCCTAACCCGTACCCTAAACCGAGCCCTAACCCTAACAATAACCCTAACCCTAACCCTAACCCATACCCTACGCCGTACCCGAAACCCTCCCCGATCCCGTACCCTAAGCCGTACCCTAAGCCTAACCCTAAGCCTAACCCTAACCCTAGGTTACCCTTGACTGCTTCTGCCTCCAATAGATTTCCTAAGCACTAGTGTTTTAAGGAACAGCTTAAAAAGAGAATCCTAATGTGATTTCTTTATAATGGGTGTGTTCCTTATCTTATCCTAGTGTCTAAACTCTTCTCCATGGCTGGACCCTCAAATAATATTCCTTTACGTGCTAAGGGGTATCTAGAGAGTGGGATAGGTTTAATAACTACCCTAACCCTAACGCGTACCCTAATCCTAACCCCTACCCTAACCCTAACACGTACCCTAATCCTAACCCGTACCCTAAACCGAGCCCTAACCCTAACACTAACCCTAACCCTAACCCTAACCCATACCCTACGCCGTACCCGCACCCCTCCCTGAACCCGTACCCTAAGCCGTACCCTAAGCCTAACCCTAAGCCTAACCCTAACCCTAGGCTACCCTTGACTTCTTCTGCCTCCAATAGATTTCCTAAGCACTAGTGTTTTAACGAACAGCTTAAAAAGAGAATCCTAAAGTGATTTCTTTATAATGGGTGTGTTCCTTATCTTATCCTAGTGTCTAAACTCTTCTCCATGGCTGGACCCCCAAATAATATTCCTTTACGTGCTAAGGGGTATCTAGAGAGTGGGATAGGTTTAATAACTACCCTAACCCTAACGCGTACCCTAACCCTAACCCCTACCCTAACCCTAACACGTACCCTAATCCTAACCCGTACCCTAAACCGAGCCCTAACCCTAACACTAACCCTAACCCTAACCCATACCCTACGCCGTACCCGAAACCCTCCCCGAACCCGTACCCTAAGCCGTACCCTAAGCCTCACCCTAAGCCTAACCTTATCCTAGGCTACCCTTGACTGCTTCTGCCTCCAATAGATTTCCTAAGCACTAGTGTTTTAAGGAACAGCTTAAAAAGAGAATCCTAATGTGATTTCTTTATAATGGGTGTGTTCCTTATCTTATCCTAGTGTCTAAACTCTTCTCCATGGCTGGACCCCCAAATAATATTCCTTTACGTGCTAAGGGGTATCTAGAGAGTGGGATAGGTTTAATAACTACCCTAACCCTAACGCGTACCCTAACCCTAACCCCTACCCTAACCCTAACACGTACCCTAATCCTAACCCGTACCCTAAACCGAGCCCTAACCCTAACAATAACCCTAACCCTAACCCTAACCCATACCCTACGCCGTACCCGAAACCCTCCCCGAACCCGTACCCTAAGCCGTACCCTAAGCCTAACCCTAAGCCTAACCCTAACCCTAGGTTACCCTTGACTGCTTCTGCCTCCAATAGATTTCCTAAGCACTAGTGTTTTAAGGAACAGCTTAAAAAGAGAATCCTAATGTGATTTCTTTATAATGGGTGTGTTCCTTATCTTATCCTAGTGTCTAAACTCTTCTCCATGGCTGGACCCTCAAATAATATTCCTTTACGTGCTAAGGGGTATCTAGAGAGTGGGATAGGTTTAATAACTACCCTAACCCTAACGCGTACCCTAACCCTAACCCCTACCCTAACCCTAACACGTACCCTAATACTAACCTGTACCCTAAACCGAGCCCTAACCCTAACACTAACCCTAACCCTAACCCATACCCTACGCCGTACCCGCACCCCTCCCCGAACCCGTACCCTAAGCCGTACCCTAAGCCTAACCCTAAGCCTAACCCTAACCCTAGGCTACCCTTGACTGCTTCTGCCTCCAATAGATTTCCTAAGCACTAGTGTTTTAAGGAACAGCTTAAAAAGAGAATCCTAATGTGATTTCTTTATAATGGGTGTGTTCCTTATCTTATCCTAGTGTCTAAACTCTTCTCCATGGCTGGACCCCCAAATAATATTCCTTTACGTGCTAAGGGGTATCTAGAGAGTGGGATAGGTTTAATAACTACCCTAACCCTAACGCATACCCTAACCCTAAACCCTACCCTAACCCTAACACGTACCCTAATCCTAACCCGTACCCTAAACCGAGCCCTAACCCTAACACTAACCCTAACCCTAACCCTAACCCATACCCTACGCCGTACCCGAACCCCTCCCCGAACCCATTCCCCAAGCCGTACCCTAAACCTAACCCTAAGCCTAACCCTAACCCTAGGCTACCCTTGACTGCTTCTGCCTCCAATAGATTTCCTAAGCACTAGTGTTTTAAGGAACAGCTTAAAAAGAGAATCCTAATGTGATTTCTTTATAATGGGTGTGTTCCTTATCTTATCCTAGTGTCTAAACTCTTCTCCATGGCTGGACCCCCAAATAATATTCCTTTACGTGCTAAGGGGTATCTAAAGAGTGGGATAGGTTTAATAACTACCCTAACCCTAACGCGTACCCTAACCCTAACCCCTACCCTAACCCTAACACGTACCCTAATCCTAACCCGTACCCTAAACCGAGCCCTAACCCTAACACTAACCCTAACCCTAACCCTAACCCATACCCTACGCCGTACCCGAAACCCTCCCCGAACCCGTACCCTAAGCCGTACCCTAAGCCTAACCCTAAGCCTAACCCTAACCCTAGGCTACCTTTGACTGCTTCTGCCTCCAATAGATTTCCTAAGCACTAGTGTTTTAAGGAACAGCTTAAAAAGAGAATCCTAATGTGATTTCTTTATAATGGGTGTGTTCCTTATCTTATCCTAGTGTCTAAACTCTTCTCCATGGCTGGACCCTCAAATAATATTCCTTTACGTGCTAAGGGGTATCTAGAGAGTGGGATAGGTTTAATAACTACCCTAACCCTAACGCGTACCCTAACCCTAACCCCTACGCTAACCCTAACACGTACCCTAATACTAACCTGTACCCTAAACCGAGCCCTAACCCTAACCCTAACCCTAACCCTAACCCATACCCTACGCCGTACCCGCACCCCTCCCCGAACCCGTACCCTAAGCCGTACCCTAAGCCTAACCCTAAGCCTAACCCTAACCCTAGGCTACCCTTGACTGCTTCTGCCTCCAATAGATTTCGTAAGCACTAGTGTTTTAAGGAACAGCTTAAAAAGAGAATCCTAATGTGATTTCTTTATAATGGGTGTGTTCCTTATCTTATCCTAGTGTCTAAACTCTTCTCCATGGCTGGACCCCCAAATAATATTCCTTTACGTGCTAAGGGGTATCTAGAGAGTGGGATAGGTTTAATAACTACCCTAACCCTAACGCATACCCTAACCCTAACCCCTACCCTAACCCTAACACGTACCCTAATCCTAACCCGTACCCTAAACCGAGCCCTAACCCTAACACTAACCCTAACCCTAACCCTAACCCATACCCTACGCCGTACCCGAACCCCTCCCCGAACCCATTCCCCAAGCCGTACCCTAAACCTAACCCTAAGCCTAACCCTAACCCTAGGCTACCCTTGACTGCTTCTGCCTCCAATAGATTTCCTAAGCACTAGTGTTTTAAGGAACAGCTTAAAAAGAGAATCCTAATGTGATTTCTTTATAATGGGTGTGTTCCTTATCTTATCCTAGTGTCTAAACTCTTCTCCATGGCTGCACCCCCAAATAATATTGCCTTACGTGCTAAGGGGTATCTAGAGAGTGGGATAGGTTTAATAACTACCCTAACCCTAATGCGTACTCTAACCCTAACCTCTACCCTAACACTAACACGTACCCTAATCCTAACCCGTACCCTAAACCGAGCCCTAACCCTAACACTAACACTAACCCTAACCCTAACCCATACCCTACGCCGTACCTGAACCCCTCCCCAAACCCGTACTCTAAGTGGTACCCTAAGCCTAACCCTAAGCCTAACACTAACCCTAGGCTACCCTTGACTGCTTCTGCCTCCAATAGATTTCCTAAGCACTAGTGTTTTAAGCAACAGCTTAAAAAGAGAATCCTAATGTGATTTCTTTATAATGGGTGTGTTCCTTATCTTATCCTAGTGTCTAAATTCTTCTCCATGGCTGGAACCCCAAATAATATTCCTTTACGTGCTAAGGGGTATCTAGAGAGTGGGATAGGTTTACTAACTACCCTAACCCTAACGCGTACCCTAACCCTAACCCCTACCCTAAACCTAACACGTACCCTAATCCTAACCGTACCCTAAACCGAGCCCTAACCCTAACACTAACCCTAACCCTAACCCTAACCCATACCCTACGCCGTACCCGCACCCCTCCCCGAACCCGTACCCTAAGCCGTACCCTAAGCCTAACCCTAAGCCTAACCCTAACCCTAGGCTACCCTTGACTGCTTCTGCCTCCAATAGATTTCCTAAGCACTAGTGTTTTAAGGAACAGCTTAAAAAGAGAATCCTAATGTGATTTCTTTATAATGGGTGTGTTCCTTATCTTATCCTAGTGTCTAAACTCTTCTCCATGGCTGGACCCCCAAATAATATTCCTTTACTTGCTAAGGGGTATCTAGAGAGTGGGATAGGTTTAATAACTACCCTAACCCTAACGCATACCCTAACCCTAACCCCTACCCTAAACCTAACACGTACCCTAATCCTAACCGTACCCTAAACCGAGCCCTAACCCTAACACTAACCCTAACCCTAACCCTAACCCATACCCTACGCCGTACCCGCACCCCTCCCCGAACCCGTAACCTAAGCTGTACCCTAAGCCTAACCCTAAGCCTAACCCTAACCCTAGGCTACCCTTGACTGCTTCTGCCTCCAATAGATTTCCTAAGCACTACTGTTTTAAGGAACAGCTTAAAAAGAGAATCCTAATGTGATTTCTTTATAATGGGTGTGTTCCTTATCTTATCCTAGTGTCTAAACTCTTCTCCATGGCTGCACCCCCAAATAATATTCCCTTACGTGCTAAGGGGTATCTAGAGAGTGGGATAGGTTTAATAACTACCCTAACCCTAACGCGTACCCTAACCCTAACCCCTACCCTAACCCTAACACGTACCGTAATCCTAATCTGTACCCTAAACCGAGGCCTAACCCTAACACTAACCCTAACCCTAACCCTAACCCATACCCTACGCCGTACCCGAAACCCTCCCCGAACCCGTACCCTAAGCCATACCCTAAACCTAACCCTAAGCCTAACCCTAACCCTAGGCTACCCTTGACTGCTTCTGCCTCCAATAGATTTCCTAAGCACTACTGTTTTAAGGAACAGCTTAAAAAGAGAATCCTAATGTGATTTCTTTATAATGGGTGTGTTCCTTATCTTATCCTAGTGTCTAAACTCTTCTCCATGGCTGCACCCCCAAATAATATTCCCTTACGTGCTAAGGGGTATCTAGAGAGTGGGATAGGTTTAATAACTACCCTAACCCTAACGCGTACCCTAACCCTAACCCCTACCCTAACCCTAACACGTACCCTAATCCTAACCTGTACCCTAAACCGAGGCCTAACCCTAACACTAACCCTAACCCTAACCCTAACACATACCCTACGCCGTACCCGAAACCCTCCCCGAACCCGTACCCTAAGCCATACCCTAAACCTAACCCTAAGCCTAACCCTAACCCTAGGCTACCCTTGACTGCTTCTGCCTCCAATTGATTTCCTAAGCAGTAGTGTTTTAAGGAACAGCTTAAAAAGAGAATCCTAATGTGATTTCTTTATAATGGGTGTGTTCCTTATCTTATCCTAGTGTCTAAACTCTTCTCCATGGCTGGACCCCCAAATAATATTCCTTTACGTGCTAAGGGGGAGCTAGAGAGTGGGATAGGTTTACTAACTACCCTAGCCCTAACGCGTAACCTAACCCTAACCCCTACCCTAAACCTAACACGTTCCCTAATCCTAACCCGTACCCTAAACCGAGCCCTAACCCTAACACTAACCCTAACCCAAACCCTAACCCATACCCTACGCCGTACACGAACACCTCCCCGAACCCATACCCCAAGCCGTACCCTAACCCTAACCCTAAGCCTAACCCTAACCCTAGGCTACCCTTGACTGCTTCTGCCTCCAATAGATTTCCTAAGCACTACTGTTTTAAGGAACAGCTTAAAAAGAGAATCCTAAAGTGATTTCTTTATAATGGGTGTGTTCCTTATCTTATCCTAGTGTCTAAACTCTTCTCCATGGCTGGACCCCCAAATAATATTCCTTTACGTGCTAAGGGGTATCTAGAGAGTGGGATAGGTTTAATAACTACCCTAACCCTAACGCGTACCCTAACCCTAACCCCTACCCTAACCCTAACACGTACCCTAATCCTAACCCGTACCCTAAACCGAGCCCTAACCCTAACACTAACCCTAACCCTAACCCTAACCCATACCCTACGCCGTACCCGAAACCCTCCCCGAACTCGTACCCTAAGCCGTACCCTAAGCCTAACCCTAAGCCTAACCCTAACCCTAGGCTACCCTTGACTGCTTCTGCCTCCAATAGATTTCCTAAGCACTAGTGTTTTAAGGAACAGCTTAAAAAGAGAATCCTAATGTGATTTCTTTATAATGGGTGTATTCCTTATCTTATCCTAGTGTCTAAACTTTTCTCCATGGCTGGACCCTCAAATAATATTCCTTTACGTGCTAAGGGGTATCTAGAGATTGGGATAGGTTTAATAACTACCCTAACCCTAACGCGTACCCTAACCCTAACCCCTACCCTAACCCTAACACGTACCCTAATCCTAACCCGTACCCTAAACCGAGCCCTAACCCTAACACTAACCCTAACCCTAACCCTAACCCATACCCTACGCCGTACCCGCACCCCTCCCTGAACCCGTACCCTAAGCCGTACCCTAAGCCTAACCCTAAGCCTAACCCTAACCCTAGGCTACCCTTGACTGCTTCTGCCTCCAATAGATTTCCTAAGCACTAGTGTTTTAACGAACAGCTTAAAAAGAGAATCCTAAAGTGATTTCTTTATAATGGGTGTGTTCCTTATCTTATCCTAGTGTCTAAACTCTTCTCCATGGCTGGACCCCCAAATAATATTCCTTTACGTGCTAAGGGGTATCTAGAGAGTGGGATAGGTTTAATAACTACCCTAACCCTAACGCGTACCCTAACCCTAACCCCTACCCTAACCCTAACACGTACCCTAATCCTAACCCGTACCCTAAACCGAGCCCTAACCCTAACACTAACCCTAACCCTAACCCATACCCTACGCCGTACCCGAAACCCTCCCCGAACCCGTACCCTAAGCCGTACCCTAAGCCTCACCCTAAGCCTAACCTTATCCTAGGCTACCCTTGACTGCTTCTGCCTCCAATAGATTTCCTAAGCACTAGTGTTTTAAGGAACAGCTTAAAAAGAGAATCCTAATGTGATTTCTTTATAATGGGTGTGTTCCTTATCTTATCCTAGTGTCTAAACTCTTCTCCATGGCTGCACCCCCAAATAATATTGCCTTACGTGCTAAGGGGTATCTAGAGAGTGGGATAGGTTTAATAACTACCCTAAACCTAATGCGTACTCTAACCCTAACCCCTACCCTAACACTAACACGTACCCTAATCCTAACCCGTACCCTAAACCGAGCCCTAACCCTAACACTAACACTAACCCTAACCCTAACCCATACCCTATGCCGTACCTGAACCCCTCCCCAAACCCGTACCCTAAGCCGTACCCTAAGCCTAACCCTAAGCCTAACACTAACCCTAGGCTACCCTTGACTGCTTCTGCCTCCAATAGATTTCCTAAGCACTAGTGTTTTAAGCAACAGCTTAAAAAGAGAATCCTAATGTGATTTCTTTATAATGGGTGTGTTCCTTATCTTATCCTAGTGTCTAAATTCTTCTCCATGGCTGGAACCCCAAATAATATTCCTTTACGTGCTAAGGGGTATCTAGAGAGTGGGATAGGTTTACTAACTACCCTAACCCTAACGCGTACCCTAACCCTAACCCCTACCCTAACCCTAACACGTACCCTAATCCTAACCCGTACCCTAAACCGAGCCCTAACCCTAACAATAACCCTAACCCTAACCCTAACCCATACCCTACGCCGTACCCGAAACCCTCCCCGATCCCGTACCCTAAGCCGTACCCTAAGCCTAACCCTAAGCCTAACCCTAACCCTAGGTTACCCTTGACTGCTTCTGCCTCCAATAGATTTCCTAAGCACTAGTGTTTTAAGGAACAGCTTAAAAAGAGAATCCTAATGTGATTTCTTTATAATGGGTGTGTTCCTTATCTTATCCTAGTGTCTAAACTCTTCTCCATGGCTGGACCCTCAAATAATATTCCTTTACGTGCTAAGGGGTATCTAGAGAGTGGGATAGGTTTAATAACTACCCTAACCCTAACGCGTACCCTAACCCTAACCCCTACCCTAACCCTAACACGTACCGTAATCCTAACCCGTACCCTAAACCGAGCCCTAACCCTAACACTAACCCTAACCCTAACCCTAACCCATACCCTACGCCGTACCCGCACCCCTCCCTGAACCCGTACCCTAAGCCGTACCCTAAGCCTAACCCTAAGCCTAACCCTAACCCTAGGCTACCCTTGACTGCTTCTGCCTCCAATAGATTTCCTAAGCACTAGTGTTTTAACGAACAGCTTAAAAAGAGAATCCTAAAGTGATTTCTTTATAATGGGTGTGTTCCTTATCTTATCCTAGTGTCTAAACTCTTCTCCATGGCTGGACCCCCAAATAATATTCCTTTACGTGCTAAGGGGTATCTAGAGAGTGGGATAGGTTTAATAACTACCCTAACCCTAACGCGTACCCTAACCCTAACCCCTACCCTAACCCTAACACGTACCCTAATCCTAACCCGTACCCTAAACCGAGCCCTAACCCTAACACTAACCCTAACCCTAACCCATACCCTACGCCGTACCCGAAACCCTCCCCGAACCCGTACCCTAAGCCGTACCCTAAGCCTCACCCTAAGCCTAACCTTATCCTAGGCTACCCTTGACTGCTTCTGCCTCCAATAGATTTCCTAAGCACTAGTGTTTTAAGGAACAGCTTAAAAAGAGAATCCTAATGTGATTTCTTTATAATGGGTGTGTTCCTTATCTTATCCTAGTGTCTAAACTCTTCTCCATGGCTGGACCCCCAAATAATATTCCTTTACGTGCTAAGGGGTATCTAGAGAGTGGGATAGGTTTAATAACTACCCTAACCCTAACGCGTACCCTAACCCTAACCCCTACCCTAACCCTAACACGTACCTTAATCCTAACCCGTACCCTAAACCGAGCCCTAACCCTAACACTAACCCTAACCCTAACCCTAACCCATACCCTACGCCGTACCCGAACCCCTCCCCGAACCCATTCCCCAAGCCGTACCCTAAACCTAACCCTAAGCCTAACCCTAACCCTAGGCTACCCTTGACTGCTTCTGCCTCCAATAGATTTCCTAAGCACTAGTGTTTTAAGGAACAGCTTAAAAAGAGAATCCTAATGTGATTTCTTTATAATGGGTGTGTTCCTTATCTTATCCTAGTGTCTAAACTCTTCTCCATGGCTGGACCCCCAAATAATATTCCTTTACGTGCTAAGGGGTATCTAAAGAGTGGGATAGGTTTAATAACTACCCTAACCCTAACGCGTACCCTAACCCTAACCCCTACCCTAACCCTAACACGTACCCTAATCCTAACCCGTACTCTAAACCGAGCCCTAACCCTAACACTAACCCTAACCCTAACCCTAACCCATACCCTACGCCGTACCCGAAACCCTCCCCGAACCCGTACCCTAAGCCGTACCCTAAGCCTAACCCTAAGCCTAACCCTAACCCTAGGCTACCTTTGACTGCTTCTGCCTCCAATAGATTTCCTAAGCACTAGTGTTTTAAGGAACAGCTTAAAAAGAGAATCCTAATGTGATTTCTTTATAATGGGTGTGTTCCTTATCTTATCCTAGTGTCTAAACTCTTCTCCATGGCTGGACCCTCAAATAATATTCCTTTACGTGCTAAGGGGTATCTAGAGAGTGGGATAGGTTTAATAACTACCCTAACCCTAACGCGTACCCTAACCCTAACCCCTACCCTAACCCTAACACGTACCCTAATACTAACCTGTACCCTAAACCGAGCCCTAACCCTAACCCTAACCCTAACCCTAACCCATACCCTACGCCGTACCCGCACCCCTCCCCGAACCCGTACCCTAAGCCGTACCCTAAGCCTAACCCTAAGCCTAACCCTAACCCTAGGCTACCCTTGACTGCTTCTGCCTCCAATAGATTTCGTAAGCACTAGTGTTTTAAGGAACAGCTTAAAAAGAGAATCCTAATGTGATTTCTTTATAATGGGTGTGTTCCTTATCTTATCCTAGTGTCTAAACTCTTCTCCATGGCTGGACCCCCAAATAATATTCCTTTACGTGCTAAGGGGTATCTAGAGAGTGGGATAGGTTTAATAACTACCCTAACCCTAACGCATACCCTAACCCTAACCCCTACCCTAACCCTAACACGTACCCTAATCCTAACCCGTACCCTAAACCGAGCCCTAACCCTAACACTAACCCTAAACCTAACCCTAACCCATACCCTACGCCGTACCCGAACCCCTCCCCGAACCCATTCCCCAAGCCGTACCCTAAACCTAACCCTAAGCCTAACCCTAACCCTAGGCTACCCTTGACTGCTTCTGCCTCCAATAGATTTCCTAAGCACTAGTGTTTTAAGGAACAGCTTAAAAAGAGAATCCTAATGTGATTTCTTTATAATGGGTGTGTTCCTTATCTTATCCTAGTGTCTAAACTCTTCTCCATGGCTGCACCCCCAAATAATATTGCCTTACGTGCTAAGGGGTATCTAGAGAGTGGGATAGGTTTAATAACTACCCTAACCCTAATGCGTACTCTAACCCTAACCTCTACCCTAACACTAACACGTACCCTAATCCTAACCCGTACCCTAAACCGAGCCCTAACCCTAACACTAACACTAACCCTAACCCTAACCCATACCCTACGCCGTACCTGAACCCCTCCCCAAACCCGTACTCTAAGTGGTACCCTAAGCCTAACCCTAAGCCTAACACTAACCCTAGGCTACCCTTGACTGCTTCTGCCTCCAATAGATTTCCTAAGCACTAGTGTTTTAAGCAACAGCTTAAAAAGAGAATCCTAATGTGATTTCTTTATAATGGGTGTGTTCCTTATCTTATCCTAGTGTCTAAATTCTTCTCCATGGCTGGAACCCCAAATAATATTCCTTTACGTGCTAAGGGGTATCTAGAGAGTGGGATAGGTTTACTAACTACCCTAACCCTAACGCGTACCCTAACCCTAACCCCTACCCTAAACCTAACACGTACCCTAATCCTAACCGTACCCTAAACCGAGCCCTAACCCTAACACTAACCCTAACCCTAACCCTAACCCATACCCTACGCCGTACCCGCACCCCTCCCCGAACCCGTACCCTAAGCCGTACCCTAAGCCTAACCCTAAGCCTAACCCTAACCCTAGGCTACCCTTGACTGCTTCTGCCTCCAATAGATTTCCTAAGCACTAGTGTTTTAAGGAACAGCTTAAAAAGAGAATCCTAATGTGATTTCTTTATAATGGGTGTGTTCCTTATCTTATCCTAGTGTCTAAACTCTTCTCCATGGCTGGACCCCCAAATAATATTCCTTTACGTGCTAAGGGGTATCTAGAGAGTGGGATAGGTTTAATAACTACCCTAACCCTAACGCATACCCTAACCCTAACCCCTACCCTAAACCTAACACGTACCCTAATCCTAACCGTACCCTAAACCGAGCCCTAACCCTAACACTAACCCTAACCCTAACCCTAACCCATACCCTACGCCGTACCCGCACCCCTCCCCGAACCCGTAACCTAAGCTGTACCCTAAGCCTAACCCTAAGCCTAACCCTAACCCTAGGCTACCCTTGACTGCTTCTGCCTCCAATAGATTTCCTAAGCACTACTGTTTTAAGGAACAGCTTAAAAAGAGAATCCTAATGTGATTTCTTTATAATGGGTGTGTTCCTTATCTTATCCTAGTGTCTAAACTCTTCTCCATGGCTGCACCCCCAAATAATATTCCCTTACGTGCTAAGGGGTATCTAGAGAGTGGGATAGGTTTAATAACTACCCTAACCCTAACGCGTACCCTAACCCTAACCCCTACCCTAACCCTAACACGTACCGTAATCCTAATCTGTACCCTAAACCGAGGCCTAACCCTAACACTAACCCTAACCCTAACCCTAACCCATACCCTACGCCGTACCCGAAACCCTCCCCGAACCCGTACCCTAAGCCATACCCTAAACCTAACCCTAAGCCTAACCCTAACCCTAGGCTACCCTTGACTGCTTCTGCCTCCAATAGATTTCCTAAGCACTACTGTTTTAAGGAACAGCTTAAAAAGAGAATCCTAATGTGATTTCTTTATAATGGGTGTGTTCCTTATCTTATCCTAGTGTCTAAACTCTTCTCCATGGCTGCACCCCCAAATAATATTCCCTTACGTGCTAAGGGGTATCTAGAGAGTGGGATAGGTTTAATAACTACCCTAACCCTAACGCGTACCCTAACCCTAACCCCTACCCTAACCCTAACACGTACCCTAATCCTAACCTGTACCCTAAACCGAGGCCTAACCCTAACACTAACCCTAACCCTAACCCTAACACATACCCTACGCCGTACCCGAAACCCTCCCCGAACCCGTACCCTAAGCCATACCCTAAACCTAACCCTAAGCCTAACCCTAACCCTAGGCTACCCTTGACTGCTTCTGCCTCCAATTGATTTCCTAAGCAGTAGTGTTTTAAGGAACAGCTTAAAAAGAGAATCCTAATGTGATTTCTTTATAATGGGTGTGTTCCTTATCTTATCCTAGTGTCTAAACTCTTCTCCATGGCTGGACCCCCAAATAATATTCCTTTACGTGCTAAGGGGGAGCTAGAGAGTGGGATAGGTTTACTAACTACCCTAGCCCTAACGCGTAACCTAACCCTAACCCCTACCCTAAACCTAACACGTTCCCTAATCCTAACCCGTACCCTAAACCGAGCCCTAACCCTAACACTAACCCTAACCCAAACCCTAACCCATACCCTACGCCGTACACGAACACCTCCCCGAACCCATACCCCAAGCCGTACCCTAACCCTAACCCTAAGCCTAACCCTAACCCTAGGCTACCCTTGACTGCTTCTGCCTCCAATAGATTTCCTAAGCACTACTGTTTTAAGGAACAGCTTAAAAAGAGAATCCTAAAGTGATTTCTTTATAATGGGTGTGTTCCTTATCTTATCCTAGTGTCTAAACTCTTCTCCATGGCTGGACCCCCAAATAATATTCCTTTACGTGCTAAGGGGTATCTAGAGAGTGGGATAGGTTTAATAACTACCCTAACCCTAACGCGTACCCTAACCCTAACCCCTACCCTAACCCTAACACGTACCCTAATCCTAACCCGTACCCTAAACCGAGCCCTAACCCTAACACTAACCCTAACCCTAACCCTAACCCATACCCTACGCCGTACCCGAAACCCTCC